>NC_053393.1:415199688-415515314 GCF_905171765.1 Bufo bufo | reverse complement strand
CTGTCAGAAGTTTTTTGAGACGGGGGTTCAAAACTATGTATGTACACCTTTGGAGGATTTTTTTAATTATTAGATTGTACTCATTTTGAGCTAAAATAGTTTTTTTCAATTAGTCTTTATTAAAAAATGTTGAACCCTTTTCTCTGTGTAACCTTGAGATTCTCTAGTAGCAGGCTCTCAATGTTTACTCTGTTCTATCAAGCAGTACAGCTGATATCTCCTTATCTCTGATCTCGGACCTCCTAAACACTCATTATAGCTTAATTCATATTTTGTGGATAAGAATGTGGCTTAACTCCTTAAGGACACAGCCTTATTTCACCTTAAGGATCAGGGCATTTTTTGCAAATCTGACCAGTGTCACTTTAAGTGGTGATAATTTTAAAACGCTTTGACTTATCCAGGCCATGCTAAGATAGTTTTTTCGTCACATATTGTACTTCATGACACTAGTAAAATGAAGTAAAAAAAAATCATTTTTATTTATAAAAAAATACCAATTTACCAAAAATTTGGAAAAAATTGCAAATTTCCAAGTTTCAATTTCTCTACTTCTATAATACATAGTAATACCTCCAAAATAGTTATTACTTTACATTCCCCATGTCTACTTCATGTTTAGATCATTTTGGGAATTATATTTTATTTTTTGGGGATGTTACAAGGCTTAGAAGTTTAGAAGCAAATCTTGAAATTTTTTAGAAATTTTCAAAAACCCAATTTTTAGGGACCAGTTCAGGTCTGAAGTCACTTTGTGAGGCTTACATAATAGAAACCACCCAAAAATGACCCTATTCTAGAAACTACACCACTAAAGGTATTCAAAACTTATTTTACAAACATCGTTAACCCTTTAGGTGTTCCACAAGAGTTAATGGCAAATGGAGATAAAATTTCAGAATTTAGATTTTTTTTAATCCATTTTTTCCAGTAACAAAGCAAGGGTTAACAGCCAAACAAAATGGTATATTTATTGCCCCGATTCTGTAGTTTGCAGTAGGGCGTAGAGGGAAAGTGCGCCGTATGGTTTTTGGAAGGCAGATTTTGCTGGATTGGTTTATTTACACCATGTCCCATTTGAAGCCCCCCTGATGCACCCCTAGAGTAGAAACTCCATAAAAGTGACCCCATTTTGGAAACTACGGGATAAGGTGGCAGTTTTGTTGGGACTATTTTTATGGTACATATGATTTTTGGTTTTTCTATATTATATTTTTGTGAGGCAAGGTTACCAGAAATAGAAATTCTGAAATTTCATCTCCATTTGCCAATAACGCTTGTGGAACACCTAAAGGGTTAACGACATTTGTAAAATCTGTTTTGGATACCTTGAGGGGTGTAGTTTCTTAGATGGGGTCGCTTTTATGGAGTTTTTACTCTAGGGGTGCATCAGGGGGGCTTGAAATGGGACATGGTGCCAAAAAAAGGCCATCAAAATCTGCCTTCCAGAAGCCATACGGCGTTCCTTTCCTTCTGCTCCCTGCCGTTTGGTCATACAGCAGTTTACAACCACATATGGGGTGTTTCTGTAAACTGCAGTATGAGGGTAATAAATATTAAGTTTTGTTTGGCTGTTAACCCTTGCTTTGTTATTGGAAAAAAAAGGATTAAAATGGAAAATTTGCTAAAAAATAGTTTTTTTGGCACCGTTTTTTTTTTTTTTACACTGTTCATCTGAGGGGTTAGGGGGGTATTTTTATAGAGCAAATTATTACGGATGCGGCGATACCTAATAAGTCAACTTTTTTATTTATTTAAATTTTTACTATTTTTGAAAATAAATATTTTTAGTTTTAGTGTCCCAACTCTGAGAACCAGTTTTTTTGTCTGATTGTCAGTGGCTAAATTGGGATATAAATTTAGTACTCCATGGAAGTGTGGTACTCCCTGAAGCAAGCAATAATGCAGAGGCCCGGATGATCGGGGCATGTGTCACACATAGTAGTGGTGTCCTTCCGTATCGCCCTGCTGTGACACACTCTTCACCTTTTTTGGGCCCGTCCCTTCTTTCCAGTATGGGGGACCACACCTGGAAAGTGTTGGCCAGTGATGATCCGGGCGCCTCTAGTTCCCGAGGTACTCCGGCCTGCTCTTTCCCGGTCAGAAAATATTAGGTCCTTGAGGACTGCCTCATAGAACTGAAGGAATGTCCCTGTGTTGCCAGCGCTTCGGCACAGCACAAAAGAGTTGTACAAGGCAACCTGCACCAAGTAGACCGCAACTTTTTTGTACCATGCCAGGTTTTGCGCATGGCGTTATATGGTTTGAGGACTTGATCAGATAGATCAACTCCTCCCATATACCGATTGTAGTCGACGATACAATCGGGCTTGAGGACCGTTGCCGCGGTACCTCGCACAGGGACATGGTTTATGCCGTTACCATGAATTGTGGATAGTACAAGGACATCCCTCTTGTCCTTATATCTGACCAGCAACAGGTTTCCACTGGTAAGGGCATGGGTCTCACCCCTGGGGATATGTACCTGGAGGGGGTGGGTAGGGAGGACGCGTTGATTTTTCCGCACGGTCCCACGTGGATCTGGCGGCGAGGCACTGGAACAAGGGGATACTAGTATAAAAGTTATCCACGTACACGTGGTAACCCTTATCTAACAGTGGGTGCATAAGGTCCCACACAAGTTTCCCGCTAACACCCAGAGTGGGGGGACATTCTGGGGGTTGAATACGGGAATCTCGCCCCTCGTACACACGAAACTTGTAAGTGTACCCTGAGGTACTCTCACTAAGTGTGTACAGCTTCACGCTCTGAATTGACCTGCGGTTTGCTGCAATCGCCGACATGGGGGGTCACAGGACCCCCCGGCGCATTTAGCCAAGGTGCCTGCTCAATGATTTGAGCAGGAACCGAGTTATGATCACCGCCCGCCGAGCGGCGGTGATCGGAACTATACATGACGTACTGGTACGTCATGTGTCCATAAGTACCAGGACAACATGCCATACCGGTACGTTATGTGTCCGGAACAGGTTAAATAAGTGTTTATGACCTAAAGAAATTTAGAGATAAGGGTTATTAGATGACCAGCACAAAGTGAAAGTGAAAGTATGATTCACACAGCTATACAAACAGTTAACCCTTTGTGACAGAACAGCTGAATATTCTTAATAAAGACCAATTAATATATTTTTAGCGCAAAATGAGTAAAATGCAATCATAAAAAAAATTGCCCCGAAGGTGTACATAGCCTTTTAAACTATAAAATGGGGGCTGATAGCAGGATGTAGGAGAGAGAAAACAATCCCAACCCAAAGATATGGGAAATAATTTCCAACTTTTTCTGAGACCAGTTTATGCTACCTCCTTACCTCCTCTTTATACTAAGGTCTACGTGCTTATTGCCAGTAAATGTCTCAGTATTGAGGCATTTCATTAACCTTGAATCCAGCTACAAAATAAACCAAAAAGACTTGTATACTGCTAGATGCAAAGGTTGTGAGTCTATGACATGTTTGTGACTATCTCTGATGGTCTTGTACTTCTGTGATAACTGTTTCACTTAAGCTTATCTGATAAACACGGCAGCCAGCCAAGCCACTCACAACTTACTGGGTCATCTTACAAGCAGGATATGATTTCAATCCATATATCATAGCAGCATCTTTCTGACAAGTAGACATGGCATGATTAAGCTAAGTTCACATTTTTCATTGCACACGTCAACAATGTTGTAGATTGGTAAAACACGCAGACAAAAGGCTTTTTACCTTATCGGAGATGACACTTTCTATGTTGTAGAACAGGCTATAAAATTCTTAAATCTGCCAGCACATCAGCTTCTGCTGATTTTGTGGCTGTTCAGATGGACACATCTACTTTACGGCACATTGACGGCATGATCTGACAAGCCCAAAAGCTTGAAAATAGCCAGTCATTGGAATATTATATAATTAGCAGTTAAGCAAGGATCCATTGGTAACAGGTTAAAGGCTAAGAGTCACTGTGGAATAAAAAAATTAAGATTATGATATTTTTGTAAAATTCACAGAGCAAAATCTGAGAAACCAGGACTGTTAAATGGGTTTCCATTCAAGTGAATGTGAGCAGTAGCCATCCTACACAGTGTATGGTATTGTGTTGTAAAGGTACAGCCACACGTTCAGGTTTCTTGTAGCAATCTTGGCAGCCAAAATAAGGAATGAATTTAAAAAAGAGAAGTTGTATCTGTCCTTTATACTTTCCTACCTTTTATGATCCACACCTAATTTTGGTTTCCAAAACTGCATCATAAAATCTGACTGTGTGGTCAAACCCTTACAGTGCCTAGTATTGTTGATTGGCTAGTCAAACCACCTAATCTGATATTGGTGATATATTTTATGTATATTTCATCAGCATAAAGTTAAAGATGACACATTCCCTTTGAATTTTCACCAATCCATTTTTTTTAGCTTTTACATTTTCAAAATAACAAGAAAAGAAAAGGGCCTGAAGAAAAACTTTGGACACACTGCATAGTTAGTACCTAGGTCAAAGTTATCTCAATGCTCAAATATGGGTTCCCATACTTTTGCAAGGTAGTCCTTTCCTTTTTTTCCACTCTAAAATTGTACTAAACCAAAATAATACACTAATATTAGTTAAATGTTAAAAAGTGTGTTTCATCTTTAATGTCCTACTGTTCATAGTAACAGTAATTTTAACCACTGTACTGTGTTCCGAAAGCATTTGCAACTCAATTTGCTAATTTTCTAATGACCAATGTGAACTAAGCCTTACACAACCTACTGAGCTAAACTGCATGGAATGTTGAAAGGGCAGAGCAGTCGTAATTACACTGCACTGCCGCTACAAGGGAGATGGTGTGCAGGTAATTATTGAAGAGGATGCAGGGATGAACAAGACACACCAAAAGCAAGACACCAAAATATAACCTTTTCCTTTAAATGAGAAGCTATATTTTTGGTGAGAGGAGAACACTGCATTCCAGCATAAAAACCTCATCCCATTTATAAGACATGGTGGCAGTATCATGGTTTAGGCCTGTTTGCTTCATCTGGGCCAGGAATTCAAGCCATAATTGATGGTACAATAAATTCGTAATTATTCTAGAAAATTCTAAAGTAAAATATCAGGACATCTGTCAGTGAGCTGTGTGGGTCATGCAGCAAAACAGCAATGCTAAGCACACAAGTCGTTCTACCAAAGAATGATTAAAGAACAATAAAGTTTTAGAATGGCCAAGTCAAAGTCCTGACCTTAATCTAATAAAAATGTTGTGGAATGACCTGAAGTGAACAGGTCATGAAAAGAAACCCACCAACTTAACAGAGTTGAAGGTGTTTTATATGGAGGAATGGGCTAAAATTCCTTCAAGTTGATGTGCAGGTAAAATCAGCAATTACTGAAAATGTTTAGTTGCATCATTGCTGCACAAGGGGGTCACACCACATACTGAAAGCAAAGGTTCACATACTTTTCCACTCACAGACGTGACATTGGATCATTTTCCTCAATAAATAAATGTACAAGTTTAAATTAATTTATTCAATTTGGTTATCTTTATTTACTTTTAGGACTTGTGTACTTTTAGCCAAATTTATGCAGAAATATAGAAAACTGAAGGATTCACAAACTTTCAAGCACAAATGCATCTGAAGACAAGAGGAAAGGTATGGAAGGACACATCTGTGTATAATCAAATTTGTGTCACATTTATGGTTTCTTATTAAACGCATTTTTTTAAACTGTTCATCTGTTACTTGCCCAGAAGATTATTCAGGACACTGTCCTGAATAATCTTCTTCTAACTAACAGACTGAGCAAAATATTTATAATAAGTACTTCTGATATGATTGTGGCAGCCTGACATGTACTTGTGTTACTGCCAGCCCTGGCATCCATGTTGTCCCCCTAGTGTGCATGCCTCAGCTGGTGCCTGTCAAGTGAAACGGGCATTGCAGTTATTGTTCAATGAAGAGAATCATTTCTGGCCTTTGGTCACCAGTGGGTTGAGGCAGGTGCGTAGTGTTTTAGCGACAGAAAACAATAGTGATTTGCATATGACAGGTTAAGAAGCTGTAGTTAAAGCATTAATGTAGTACTCAAATATAGTGAGAAAAAAATTGTTATGAATGAATGAATGCTACATTTTATAATCGTATTTCTTCATTTCTGTGAGAGGTTTATTATATTATTTATTTCAATATTTAAATTGCATAATAAAATCCCATATGTTGACTTCTTAAAATAGGGAAAGCAAATA
Organism: Bufo bufo; assembly: GCF_905171765.1. Taxonomy (NCBI): domain Eukaryota; kingdom Metazoa; phylum Chordata; class Amphibia; order Anura; family Bufonidae; genus Bufo; species Bufo bufo. The sequence continues at coordinate 415,509,088 of NC_053393.1, read as the reverse complement.
TGCTGTGGTGCTTGAATGCAGATGTTCTCTCCAGTTTGATGGAAAGATGTATTGCTGAAAGTGGTTTTCCCACCATAAACTACAACAGGTTAAAAAGGTTCGAATGTGTGTACCGCAACTGCAAAAAAGAGGTGGCGTGCATGTATATTCACTTTTGTTATTCTCTGTGGGAGATATTGGAACAGCTGAATGAATGGGCTAAGTTATCCTCATATAACCCACAGAGTATAATGGGGAGCAGTAGCATGAGTGCCTGCCTGACATCTACCAGCACAGGAACCCTGTTCTCGGAATCAACTAGTGTCTTAGCAGTGAGAATCCATCTAATCAAACTTTTATGACATAGTTATTATGGTAACTTATTGCTAACCGAGCAGGTTTGTTAGTAAAAATTTGGACTGAAAACATCAGACTACAAAGAGTAGTCTGTTACCATGGTGACACAAAGACCTGCATAAGAGCTTTAGACACAATATAGTAGCACATTGGATGTAGATGAATTAGAAAGAAATGTAATCTTCCTTTTTAATGTCAAATATATTGGAACAATTTTTAAGGCTACTCAATGCTCTGCAAAGGTGTCTTACAACTAAGTCTCCCTGGCTTGTCTCAACTTTACTTCTGATCTTCCTTCTGTATGCCGCATGCACTGGCCTTGTGCCTGCTACACATTCTGCAAGAACTCTACCTACACTGACCTCATCTCATGCACAACTATACTTCCATCTGTCAATTTGGTACTGCAGTGTGAATGCCCAGTCTGTCTACAGGTCAGCTCCTGCTAACAGTAACTATAACAATATTGCAACCTTGAGATTCTCTTCTTGATAGTCCCCATCTTTGTAAGACATTCAAGGCGAAGAACACAAAGGGGAAATTTATCATTTGTAGTGGTAATAATATATTTGCCGCAAATGCAATGTGGAGTAAGTCTATTTCCTAAGTTTGGTGTGGAGATGCAACTTTTTGTGACTTTTTAAAATGTTACACATCATAAATGAGAATTAAAGATGTTCTGATCTCAAATCCTGACCTATCTTTCACTCCACTTCTAAAAGTGGCTAAAAGTGCATTGCAAGTTTGCACCAAATGTCGCACGCGAGCATCACTTGCGTCATTTTTACACTACAAAACTGGCATAGCAGACTAGATAAATGCCCCCCTTAATCCCATAGATTTTGCTCCAGCTTGTGTTAAACACATAAGTACCTAGTGGGTTCGCTGTTGCCTTGAGACAACATCCTGTGTGGCAAGAACTGTACTGATTCTGTATTATATAGTACATATATTTCAATACAACACATTACAATAATACGTAATATCTACTAGAAGTAGGAAATAATAGAAGATTACACCAGAAAAGATGACAAATGAATAAGAAAAGTTGGTAGAGAAATATTGGGACCATAGGTAACTGTAAAATGTAAATGCAGGCCGGCTGAAATGCTTATTTTGAGCAATTCAGCTAAAGAATAGTCTTTATTTATCAGGAGAACTTGAAACAATTATAGCTGATACTTCCTCCTCATGACAGACTATAAATCTTCTTGATGATTGCTATCCTTTCTGGCTGACTCTTGCACAAGACTAAATCAGAACACCGTTTACAGAATTTCTACGTAACAGATCTCTCCTGGCTCCATGCACACATTATTTATCATTTCTTTAAGGAGGAGTAAAAAAAAGTGTGAATTTATGTCTAGAAGACAATACATTAGAAACAGAAGTTCTAGAACTCATTAAGCTTGGTATTATTTTTCTGACACTACTTTACGAGTGGCATCTATTTTCCAGTAACCTTTCATATTCATTATTTTCCAAAGTCATCCTTTTCCTCCCATGACTCCCTGTGTCTTTGATGAGCAGAATATTCTCCTGAGCAATTTTTCAAGTTCATTCAGCCCTGATTTTGTTTGAAAAGAACATTTCCCTATAGAATAAAAAAGAGAGAATTATTAATTAGTAGCAATGCCACAGACATGTCAAAATTAATGTTGTGGAAAGAAGAAAGCAGTTATACCAGGGTCTATTTTTATCAATTTTTCTTTTTTTACCATGTTTTTTATAAAAAATAATAAAAAAAAAATATTTCTAGATCCTGATGAATTGAAATGGAATGCTTTCAGGGAATATCACAGCATATGAGTTTTTTTTTTTTCCAACACAGATTATTCTCTTGAAGTATATATCAGATGTTCGATCAAAATTGACTAGGTTTCATTCACTTACTGTATAAGCAGGAGAGAACTTCAGTAGAAAAAGTTTTCTGTATCAATGTGGTCTCATGATATAATGTTAATAGTAAGATGACATATATGATTTATGAAGATGATATACAGTAGTTATTTATTAACCACAAACTAAGATGTCAAGAAGGTAAAAAATCCAAAATTATACTTGCTTTCAGGGATGGATTTAGCTATAAGCACAGTAAGTTTCTGCTGACAGTTAGCTCAAGGGACAAATATTTTAATGTAATACATTACTTAAGTTGTGGCCTGCTTCATGGACAGAGTCTAAGGAATCAGGCAATCTGTGCAGGCTTCGTAGGAGTAAATCTGGCATTGTTTGCTCTATTCATTAAAGAGTTACTAAGTTTTCAGAAAACTTTTAATATGTCACAGAAACATTTATCAATAATTTTGATCGGTGGGAGTCTGACCAATTGCTAGAATAAGGAGAGATAAGTGCTCCCATAGAACGCTGTCTCACTTCCTTTTCTGCAGAGAGAGAACCCCCTAAGCCAGCCATTCTTTTTCCCCATTCTAGGACCAATAAAGTGGTCAATGTCATAAATTTAAACAGTCAAGGCTACAGGAGGTTAATAGTTTACAGTCAGCTCCTGTTAACCCTAGTGTGTCATCTTTTGACCATTGAAAGAAACAGCAATGGTGCAAGTGGTCACATGATAGGGGTATCAACATCAAAATAAACATCATAAGTTACAGTGTACAATGCAATACATTACTGACTGTGAAGTCTTCTTATTGGTCTGACTGCTCACAATAGTGACATCACCAAAGGTCCTTTAGCTACACTAAGCCAGAGCTTTCATGAATTTCCTTGCAGCCTGGGGACCTTCAGCATGGGGAGGGAGCAGTTTCTTACAGTCCTCTCCATGAGCTGAATGATCTTCTGCACTGAACACATGAATCAGTGTTGAGCAGGCAGGGAGAGAGAGAGAGGTATGCATGAGCACAGCTCTCTCATTGATCCAGCAAAGTGCTGTATGAGAACTCTGCCAGAGATAAGAAAGCAGTCAGGAAAATCTGGCACTGCTGGAGCACCCTGACTGCAGAGTATAAGATGCAGGAAATTTTAAGCTAGATTTTTTTTCTGCTAAAAACAGAGCCTCATGGTCCAAAAAATACTGTATTTTTCATTTGTAGATGAACTAGGTGTCAACAAGGGTTTGCGTCTATCCAGTAGATTGGCGATAAGAGTAATTGATGGGATCCAAGTGCTGGGATATCCACAATCATGAGAACAGGGTTTCTGTAACTGCCTGTATAAATCGACTGGTGGTCGAGCAGATGCTCTTCTGCTTCACTGAATTCTATGGGAATGCTGAAGAGAATTTGAGTACAGTGGTTAGCAAACCCTAGCGGTCCCATAGAAATGAATAGGTCAGCAGCACTGCTCCATTCATATAGGAAAACACAGGACCTCCATTGCTGCAATGATTGGGCATCCCAGTGGTTGGACTTACACCAGACCATTATTGAGTATCTTGTATACATCCAGTATGTATTACCTGTTTGTCATCAAATATGAACATTATTTGTAGAGATGAGTGAATTTAAAAAAAATTCAATTCGGTCGGTTCGCCAAATTTTCCGTAAAGATTCGATTCAATCCAAATTTATTAGTGGAGAATCGCGTTAAAAAACTGCTATTTCATGGCTGCAGAGAGACTGTATAGTGGTGTAGAACACTGTGCCTTGCAGTAATACTCATAGGGAGTCTGCTGTGGTAGTGAAACAATAATGTGAGTCAGTATGACATGCAGAAGACAGGCGTCGCTCTTGGAATCACTGCACACTTCACTTATTTGGGCAGTTATGGGGACAAAACTGACCAGATAACTCAAGTGTGAACTCAGCCTTACAGGTCGATGTTAGCGTCAAGTAGAAGCGCACTCCTTTTACACCGTTGTCAGCTGAATCCACATAGATGTCTACAGAACCTGTTCTATTAAATGCTTATACAAGTAGAGCCCCCTGACAGAGTGGAGAGGGTTTCAGCAGTAAGTTTGTGTTGACGTCACTGATTATTTTGCCCTTCCTCTGATCCGTCAGAACAATAACCTCCAAAAAACTAATCCTGTCTGTTGAGCATGCGCCTTTACTCGGTCATCATTTGGTCAGTAATCCATGAGTATTGCTAAAGCCCAAAAAACAGGAGTGGATCCAAAACATAGATGACACGTGAATGGAATCTTTTCATGTTTTCTGTGTTTTGTACCCACTCCTGCTTTTGGCTACCAAATCATAAGCCAATTCTGATGCAAAATAGGGACCATGTCATACAGGCCTTACAGCTTCTGCATAGACAGGATCCGTTGTGCGACCCATTTTTCCTTCCTTCTGACAGATCAGAAGGAGGGTCAGATAGATGATTATGTCAACCAGGCCGAAAAGGCAAAATAATGGCCCAGTCATGGAGTGGGGGAGGGTGGGAACAGCATGAGAAGTCCACAGAATGGTGCAATGACAGAGTGGTGAGGTGGAAGCAGCATGAGGAGACCACAGAGTGGCCCAGTAACAGAGTAGTGAGGTGGCAGCAGCATGAGGAGACCACAGAGTGGCCCAGTGACATAGTGTAGAGGTGGCAGCAGCATGAGGAAACCACAAAGTGGCCGAGTGACATAGTGTTGAGGTGGCAGCAATATAAGGAGACCAAAGAGTGGTGAAGTGGCAGCAGCATTAGGAGACCACAGAGTGGCCCACTGACATAGTGTTGAGGTAGCAGCTGCATGAGGAGACCACAGAGTAGTGATGTGGCAGCAGCATGAGGAGACCACACAGTGGTGAAATGGCAGCAGCATGAGGAGACCACAACATGGACCAGTGACATAGTGCTGAGGTAGCAGCAGCATGAGGAGACCACAGAGTAGTGATGTGGCCGCAGCATGAGAAGACCACAGGGTGGCCCAGTGACATAGTGGGGAGGTGGCAGTAGCATGAGGAGACCACCGTGTGATGATGTGGGAGCAGCATGAGGAGTCCACAGAGTAGTGATGTGGCAGCAGCTTCAGGAGACCAAAAAGTGGCCCAATGACACAGTGTTAAAGTGGCGGCAGCATGAGGAGACCACAGAGTGGCCCAGTGATATAGTGTTGATGTAGCAGCAGCATGAGGAGACCACAGTGTGGTGAGGTGGAAGCAGCATGAGGAGACCACAGAGTGGCCCAGTGACAGAGTGGGGAGGTGGGGGGCAATACTAGTACCAGCTGAAGATGGTGGCTGGCGGTAGGCATCAGGTGTGGCATCTGGCGGGTGGCAGCATTAGAATAGTAGCTGAAGAAGCTAGCCAGAAGAAACAGGTCTCTTTTGTCAAAGTGTTGGTGTGGCACCTTGGATGATCTAGTCTGATGCATCAGGCACTGGTGTTTGAAAATCCTGTCTGATCCACGATCCATGCCTGACTCATCTTCACAAAGGTCAGTTTCTCCACATTTTGGGTGGACAGGCGAGTTCTCCTTGGGGTAACTATGTCCCCCGCCGCACTAAACACCCGCTCTGATGCCACACTTCTGGCCGGGCAGCAGTGGCGTGCCTAGGGTGTTTGGCACCCGGAGCGGGTCCATTTTCTGACACCTTCCCCCCAATACTTCCATCACAGTAGTATTGCCCTCATTGTACAATCTTCACAGTAGTTTTGTACAGATGTGTGCCCCCTCACAGTAATTTTGCCCATATTGTGCCCCCCTCACAATAGTTATGCCCTCTCTATGCCCCTTTCACAGTTGTAATGCCCTCTTTGTGCCCCTTCACAGTTATAATGCCTACTGTGCCCCCTTCACAGTAATAATGCCGTCTGTGCCCCCTTCATTGTAGTAATGCCCTCTGGCTCTGTGCCCCTCCATAGTAGAAATGCCCATTGTGCCCCCTTCACATTAGTAATGCCCTCTGTGCCCCCTCCATAGTAATAAAGTCATCTATGCCCCTTCCATAGTAATAAAGCCTTCTGTGCCCCATCCATAGTAATAAAGCCCTCTGTATTAAAAAACAAAACAAAAAAACACAGTAACTACTCAACTTGTCCCGTTCCTGAAGCTCACATACCTCTCTTCCCTGCAGGCACAGATCGCTCTGCAGCACTGTGTGTGCAGAGCTTATGCAGATTTCTGGGCTTCAGGCTCTGCCCACACAGGCTGGCAGCCTGATATGTGTCTGCAGGCTGAATGGTGGAGCGGGGAGAAGTCTTCCCGCTTCACCATTCTGTGCGCCTCCGGCCTGAAGAAGGGCAGGAGAGCTGGGAGCTGAGCGGTGACAGGACCGCAGCTCCCAGCGCTCCAGCAATGAGCGCTTACATCAATACATGTGACTCCTGCTGCCACCCCCCAAAAAATAATCACAATTCACTGCAGAACAGCTAATAGGACGTACATATATTTTCTTTTTCTACACCACGTAAATGGCTGTAGTACAATGTAACTTCACCGCTGACTGCCAATTATGACATATATTTTTCCCTTTTTTTCCAATAATACACCAGCCCCCAAAATAAGTAAAAAATATATAAAATCAATAGAATTTTTATGAAATTCGGATCGAACTCCACTTCGTCAACTTCGATTCGCTCATCTCTAATTTGACATAGCACATCAAATAATTCAAACATGTTTATTTGTAATTGAGTAAGTTATATTGATGAAAAATTTAGTTTTATGTTAACTTTACAGATCCATTGTGTAAAAAAAAAGTTCATTCACAGTTGACATGCTCGTTTCCATTGACTGGATTGCTGGAGACTGGAGAGTGCAACTAATTAGTTTTAGCAGGCTGTGTATCTAAACTGTAGAGCTGGAGAATCATTCTTGGTAGTGATTCAGTCAGCTGCTGACAGACGCTGAGTCATAGACTACTATCGCATGGAGCTCTGGGCTCTTTAATCTCTGATATGACTATATAAATTGTGTTTTATTTGTGCAGTCAAGAATATGTAATTCAGCTCATGCTACAAATGGTGGAAAAGATTTAGTTTGTCAGGTAATGATGTGGAAATATGTAGGTTGACAAACAGAGATACTGAAAAAATGGATAAAAAAAAAAGGCTGAATGTTTAAATAGCAAGATTGTATGCATGCCTCACAACTGTCCTGTATCTAGCAGGTCAATCATGAATTTTGGTTGCTTTCCCGAGCTTCCAGGAAGGCCGCCGCATGTCTCGATTTGGAATATATCTGCACACTCAGGACACAGATACAGTTGAATATAGGGGCATAGCTGTAGGGGAAGCAGGGGAAGCTGTTGCTTTGGAGTTCGAACTCCAAAGGGGCCCACCCAGGAGGAGGACTTAAAGATTTTATTGTCAGGGCCACCTCAACAGTATTATACAGTGATGATATATACCAGTGATGGCGAACCTTTTAGAGGGTGAGTGCCCAAACTGCAACCCAAAACCCACTTATTTATCCCAGAGTGCCAACACGGCAATTAAACCTGAATACTACAGTCCAATATAGTATATTTTCCATGTACTTTATCATTTAGCTATAATAGCCTGCCTACATTCAATGTGCTGCCTGTGATGTTAATAGTGCACCCTTAACTGATGAATGGCAGGAAATGTTTTTTTCCAGGGTGCGGGTGCCCACAAAGAGAGCTCTAAGTGCCACCTCTGGCACCCATGCCATAGGTTCGCCACCACTGATATATACAGTGAAACTGTAGGAAGCGGACAGAGCCGCTGCTGGGTTTGGTCTGAGAGAGCAATCTTGACTAACCACAGGAGTAGGGATTGCACGGGAAGAAGGGGTTGTGAAGAAGTTGTGGGGGGGGGCATTAAAAAATTTGCTGTGGGGCCCAGTAATTTCTAATTACGTCACTGGTTGAATACAATGGTGAAGCTTGGAGCTTTCAGCAGTGATATCATCAAGCCTGCAGCATTAATCCACACATAGCTCCCTGCTACACCTTTCTCCTGCCATTGGTTGTTTGGCGGAGGCAGGCGGGATTCAGTGACACTATTGTCAATTCACAGAAAGTACATATAAACTGGTGCAGACTTGCTCTGCTTTGTTCATTGTGGGAATGCGGTCTAGGTGAGTATTTATTTTGGAGGTACTACGAGGGCATTACTCTATGTGAGGGAAATTAAGGGGCGCTCATACTGTATGCAGGAACTTATGAGGACATTATACTCTAGGTGGGCATTTAAAAGATCATTACACTGTGCTGGGGTGCTTAAAGGGATTCTGTCATCAAACATATTCTGCATTTTCCAAACCAGCGCGTGGATCAGAATAATTTTGGAATTGCATGCAATTAAAAATGTAGTATAGCCAGTGAGCTATTAAGTAAAATGTCTCTGTATAGCGCCATTTGTCGTTTGTTCTTTTCTCGCACCAGTACAAGAATCATCATATTTTATTTTCATTAACATGTAAATAGAAACAAATATGGATCAACTTGTAGGATAACAACCCAGATCAATACTTTCAAAAGTCCATCTCACCTGTAATTCCGTCGTGGCCACGACAAAGAGCCTAGGCGGCTCGAAACATGTCGGCTAAACGGGAGAAAGAGGGAGAAGGCTGCTCTATGTCATGTCCTGTTCCATATATGTTCAAGTTTTGGCAATAAAGAAATGTCGAAAATAGGACCCTTCAGTGCCGGATCACCTTTGTTTTTACGTGACTATACAAGTTTGACTTCACACTGCTGGGTTTGGTCTGAGAGAGCAATCTTGACTAACCACAGGAGTAGGGATTGCACGGGAAGAAGGGGTTGTGAAGAAGTTGTGGGGGGGGGCATTAAAAAATTTGCTGTGGGGCCCAGTAATTTCTAATTACGTCACTGGTTGAATACAATGGTGAAGCTTGGAGCTTTCAGCAGTGATATCATCAAGCCTGCAGCATTAATCCACACATAGCTCCCTGCTACACCTTTCTCCTGCCATTGGTTGTTTGGCGGAGGCAGGCGGGATTCAGTGACACTATTGTCAATTCACAGAAAGTACATATAAACTGGTGCAGACTTGCTCTGCTTTGTTCATTGTGGGAATGCGGTCTAGGTGAGTATTTATTTTGGAGGTACTACGAGGGCATTACTCTATGTGAGGGAAATTAAGGGGCGCTCATACTGTATGCAGGAACTTATGAGGACATTATACTCTAGGTGGGCATTTAAAAGATCATTACACTGTGCTGGGGTGCTTAAAGGGATTCTGTCATCAAACATATTCTGCATTTTCCAAACCAGCGCGTGGATCAGAATAATTTTGGAATTGCATGCAATTAAAAATGTAGTATAGCCAGTGAGCTATTAAGTAAAATGTCTCTGTATAGCGCCATTTGTCGTTTGTTCTTTTCTCGCACCAGTACAAGAATCATCATATTTTATTTTCATTAACATGTAAATAGAAACAAATATGGATCAACTTGTAGGATAACAACCCAGATCAATACTTTCAAAAGTCCATCTCACCTGTAATTCCGTCGTGGCCACGACAAAGAGCCTAGGCGGCTCGAAACATGTCGGCTAAACGGGAGAAAGAGGGAGAAGGCTGCTCTATGTCATGTCCTGTTCCATATATGTTCAAGTTTTGGCAATAAAGAAATGTCGAAAATAGGACCCTTCAGTGCCGGATCACCTTTGTTTTTACGTGACTATACAAGTTTGACTTCAACAACGGAATTACAGGTGAGCTGGACTTTTGAAACTATTGATCTGAGTTTATATTCACTAAGTCTGTCCGTGCTCCTTCTCATTCCATCCACAGGTCTACCAATTTATACTATATTGTAGGATAACAGGCTAAATTGGATAGACATATTTGTTTTTTTAACCTTACAAACTATGTTACTAGGTTACTATGTAAATATCAGTCAATTAAGCCGCTATTCAGCAATAATAATTGAATCACAATGTACAAAGAATGGCCTAGACCACAAATATAGTACCGGCAGAATGCCATATCACAGACATACACAGTATAAGGCATGCTTAGTAGGAACATACCAATCAGCCAGTGCATCCTACTTTGAGACGAAGAGTATTATTGTCATACAAATCATTAGTGCATTGAAACCACGAAGAGCGCAGGCGCAATGGGGATTATACCCCAACCAACATTGAGTAAAGTGATTTTAACCTAAAAATATAAATAATATTGAGGTAATATAATAAATTAAAAATAGGTTGCCATATACTTGAAATACCAAACATTTTGGACACTGTATTGCAAAAAAAAAATATATAAATAATGAAAATATATATTACTAAAAATGTATACATAATAAACAAAAACATATATATACACTGTATATATATATATATATATATATACACACTCACCTAAAGAATTATTAGGAACACCATACTAATACGGTGTTGGACCCCCTTTTGCCTTCAGAACTGCCTTAATTCTACGTGGCATTGATTCAACAAGGTGCTGATAGCATTCTTTAGAAATGTTGGCCCATATTGATAGGATAGCATCTCGCAGTTGATGGAGATTTGAGGGATGCACATCCAGGGCACGAAGCTCCGTTCCACCACATCCCAAAGATGCTCTATTGGGTTGAGGTCTGGTGACTGTGGGGGGCATTTTAGTACAGTGAACTCATTGTCATGTTCAATAAACCAATTTGAAATGATTCGAGCTTTGTGACATGGTGCATTATCCTGCTGGAAGTAGCCATCAGAGGATGGATACATGTTCTCATTCTGTTTACGCCAAATTCGGACTCTACCATTTGAATGTCTCAACAGAAATCGAGACTCATCAGACCAGGCAACATTTTTCCAGTCTTCAACAGTCCAATTCTGGTGAGCTCGTGCAAATTGTAGCCTCTTTTTCCTATTTGTAGTGGAGATGAGTGGTACCCGGTGGGGTCTTCTGCTGTTGTAGCCTCAAGGTTGTGCGTGTTGTGGCTTCACAAATGCTTTGCTGCATACCTCGGTTGTAACAAGTGGTTATTTCAGTCAACGTTGCTCTTCTATTAGCTTGAATCAGTCGGCCCATTCTCCTCTGACCTCTAGCATCCACAAGGCATTTTTGCCCACAGGACTGCCACATACTGGATGTTTTTCCCTTTTCACACCATTCTTTGTAAACCCTAGAAATGGTTGTGCGTGAAAATCCCAGTAACTGAGCAGATTGTGAAATACTCAGACCGGCCCGTCTGGCACCAACAACCATGCCACAGTCAAAATTGCTTAAATCACCTTTCTTTCCCATTCTGACATTCAGTTTGGCGTTCAGGAGATTGTCTGGACCAGGACCACACCCCTAAATACATTGAAGCAACTGCCATGTGATTGGTTGACTAGATAATTGCATTAATGAGAAATAGAACAGGTGTTCCTAATAATTCTTTAGGTGAGTGTATATATATATATATATATATATATATATATATATTTATACCTCCTTGAATGTTTCCGCATTTTGTTCATGTCACAACCGCAAACTTAAATATATTTTATTAGGATTTTATTTGATAGACCAACACAAATTAGCAATTGTGTGTGATGTAAAAAAATTATACATAGTTTTCAAAATTTGTAATAAATAAAAATCTGGAAAGTGTGGCAAGCATTTGTATTCAGCCCCTGAGTCAATACTTTGTAGGACCACCTTTTGCTGCAATTACAGTTGCAAGTCTTTTTGGGTATGTGTCTACCAGCTTTGCAAATCTAGAGGCTGAAATTTTTGCCAATTCTGCTTTGCAAAATAGCTGAAGTTCAGTTAGATTGGATGGAGAGCATCTGTAAACAGCAATTTCTAAGTTTTGACACAGATTCTCAATGGGATTTAGGGTTAGACTTTGACCGGGACATTCTAACACATGATTCTTTGATCTTAATCTTAACCATTCCATTGTAGCTCTGGCTGTGTGCTTAGGATCGTTGTCCTGCTGGAAGGTGAACCTCTGCCCTAGTCTTAAGTCTTTTGCAGCCTCTACCAGGTTTTCCTCCAGGATTAACCTGTATTTAGCTCCTTCCTCCCATCAACTCTGACCAGCTTCCCTGTCCCTGCTTGAGAAAAGAATCCCCATAGCAGGATGCTGCCACCACCATGTTTCACTGTGGGGATGGTGTGTTCAGGGTGATCTGCAGTGTGAGTTTTCCTCCACACATAACGTTTTGCATTTAGGCCAAAAAGTTTAACTTGGGTCTCATCTGACCAGAGCACCTTGTTCCACATGTTTGCTAGGTTGCTTACATGGCTTATGGCAAATTGCAAACTGGGAATTCTTATGGCTTGCTTTCAAAAATGTCTTTCTTCTTACCACTCATCCATAAAGGCCAGATTTGTAGAGTATATCACTAATAGTTGTCCTGTGGACAGATTCTTCCACCTCAGCTGTGGATCTCTGCAGCTCCTCGAGAGTAGCTGCTTCTCTAAGTAGTGCTCTTCTTGCCTGGGCTGTCAGTTTAAGTTGATAGTCTTGTCTTGGTAGGTGTGCAGTTGTGCCATACTCCTTCCATTTTCAGATGATGGATTGAACAGTTCTCCGAGTTGAGAAATTTTTATAACCTAACCTTGCTTTACACTTCTCCACAAGTTTATCCCTGACCTGTCTGGTGTGTTCCTTTGTTTTAATGATGCAGTTTGATCCCCAATGTTCCCCAACAAGCCTTTGAGGCCTTTACAGAACAGCTGTAGTTATACTGATAAATTACACATAGGTGAACTCTGTTTACTAATTAGGTGACTCCTGAAGATAATTGGTCACACTGGATTTTACAGGGGGTTGAATACAAATGCACGTCACACTTCTGATTTTTTATTATTTATTAAATATTTTAAAAACCATGTATCATTTTCTTTTCACTTCACACATACTTGCTACTTTGTGTTGGTCTAGTGCATAAAATCCCACTAAAATACATTTAAAGGGGGTGTCCTATGAAAAATATTCTGCATTTTTCAAACCAGCGCTTGGATCTGAATACTTTTGTAACTGTATTTAATAAGAATGTTAACATTTATTTATTCAATAAAATGCATCTGTATAGTGACACCCACTCTTTGTTCTTTTTCTTATTTCCTTGTCCGGCTCACTCATGCTCATTTTCATCCTTCAAGTGTCTCTTGAGCTGTGATAGGAAGAGAGCTCCAGCAGAAAAAACACGGCTCCTGAGCTGTGACAGGGAGAAAGCTGTAGCAGAATGGGCACACCTCCTAAGCTGCAGAAAAAAGGACACTCCCCTTGAGCTGCCATCTTGATATAAATCTAGCAGCGTAATGAATGGGGAGATCTCTGGATCCACGTGAGGTACAGGGCTGGTTGTAGCTTTGTGAAGCTTTGTTAGAATGAGATTTTCATGTACTGTACAGTGGTCCCTCAAGATACAATATTAATTAGTTCCAGGAGTACCATTGTATGTTGAAACCATTGTAAGTTGCGAAATCGGTTCCAAAGCCCCAAAATATCCTCCAAGATAAGAGAAAATGAAGATTTAAGAAAAATAGGCAGATGACTAAGACAAATAAAAGAAGTCCTTACATATATCAGTCAGGAATAGCTTCTAAATAGCAACTGATACCAATATTTTACTAGAGAAGTGGCCTTAATTAGTTGGATATGAGTCTGAGACATTGTATGTTGAGTTTGGTTTCAACTAACAATGGGTCAGAAAAGACCATTGTATGTTGAAAATATTGTATCCTGAGGCCATTGTATCTTGAGGGACCACTGTATTATATGTCTTATTTACATTTTTTTTACATTAATCATAGGATAACCACTTTAAGTTTGTAGCTTTAAGTTAAGAACAAACATCCAATGGAAAGCTCCAGGATGGAATTGGAACAAAACGGTTCTCCCTTTTGCCAGTGTTCACTTTTAGTCATTATTCCACAATTAACAGTCCACTAGAGACTTGGAGGCCTTTCGGGAATGAGGTAGATGACATTCTACTTCGGAACAGTTCACATTCTTTATTTTGACATTACTTAGCTCCAAAGCATTTTTTTTACAGGTTTTAGACAAAAAAAATGAAGAAATCCAGCATCTGAAAAATGTGTCACTTTATTCCAACGTTAAAATATCCACATACAGGAAAATGAGTCATGAGTAAGGACCATTACGTTTTTTTAGGTCCGAAACGCGTAGAACCTGTATGTTTTTTCCTGTATGTGGAGATTTTAACTTTGGAATAAATTTTTCAGAAGCTGGATTTCTTTATTTTTTGTCTACAATTCATGTCAGCCGGGTCCTGGCTGTGTCCGTGCTTCCGAGTGGCCGAACGCAGGTGAGCACTGCTTCAATTATCTTTTTCTCTTACAGGTTTTGGTTGACAGCAAAGATAAATATTATATCTGCAAGATCCAAATATACCCATCTTAGATGAAGTGGTATCAAATTATCAAATAAAATATTAGATTCTAAAAAAATAAAAAATAAGAGATATATAAACAGCAAATAATCCACTATATAAATAAAGAAATCTGAAAAAAAGAGAAAGGAAATAGGAAAGTGGAGCAAATTGAAGAGAGAAAAAAGGAAAAGGAGGGGTTATGTAAAAATTGTACAAATATGTGTGAAAACATTGATGAAAAGTAAACCTTGACATATATTTTTGACCACTTAAATGTTAATATACCATTTGATGATTTTCATGCTCGCTCCTGCACAGTTGATTTACTAATTTCTGGTCTAAGACAGATTAGTGTATTACATAATTTCTGGTTGCCATATTTTCTTATCTTGTAAATATCTGTCAATGTAATAGGATTTATATGTATAAGCTGTAAGTGTTGGATGCTTTCACTTATCCCCCGAGGAAGCTGCAAGTTGCGGCGATACATGTGGGGCTCTTAGACATGGCATATTGATTATTTTCCCTTTATGTGGGAATAAAGTATTAACATTTTTGTATATGGTGAGGTCTGCCTTTTATATTTGCTGTCTTTTTTTGCTGGATATGCAGTATGCAATAGCATAGACAGAGGGAATAGCAGGCAGAGACCACCTCAAAGAAAAGCTAGAAGCAGTCCAGGTTGTATCTAACAGTTGGGTACCTGATCTAAATCCTGCTAGATGGCAGATCATTAATGCAGCAACATATTTTGGCCTAAAGGTAACTGCAGATTTGAGACCTGTATTGCCCACTGTCAAAAGTCAGTGGACAGCCATTAAAGGGTTAATCTCTGTGTGTCATTCATTGTGCAGCAACCCAGTGGCAGTGCGGAGTGGAGGATAGGAGTGGTAGTGGTTTAGATGGTAGTGGTTTTCACAGTACTCACAGTGACAGGATTCTTCTCTTTTATTCGTAGGGCTGGAACAGAGAAGACCGGTCAATAGGAGTTGTAGTTCCCCTGGGGCACACCCTCTCTGTTGGAAGGTGGGGTCTCTTTGATGTTGAGTAGCGAATGATTGTCGGTAGACTGAAGTAAAGTAGAACATTTTTTCTTATAGTCTTTACTGAGCAGAAAGATGCAGACACATCCAGACTCCTCGGAGGCAAACAGTCTTAGCAGAATAGTTCCAACAAAGTTTTGTCCTAGTTGTGTAGCAAGGTTTTCTTTTCCCAATATTTCCTCAAATATCAATTCCTTACAATTTCAGCTGAAGGGTGTTCAACAAATCCAAAATTTATTTCTGTAGTGGAGATTAATAAGCAGCATCGCAAGCTACAAATGATGTGATAGAATGCCCATAAACCCTGTCAAAAGCTACAAGGTTTTCAGCCCCTATTACTCTCACAGTGGGTTCCTTGCATTCAGCTGCACACAGTCAATCGGAGTTCACTGACTGAAGAAACTGACTCGATGTGAGGAAGAAGAGCAAGAGGGACTTCTCAAATGGCACTGTACTGAAGCAGGAGATTGTCAAGGGGATTAAAAGACTCTTGGTTTCTTTATTGTTATACAGACAACACATTTCGGAGGATGGAAACCTCCTTCAACAGGTCAGTGTTGCAGGGGTAACACTGACCTGATGAAGGAGGTTTCCATCCTCTGAAACACGTTGTCTGTATAATTCAGTGTGGAGAGGAGAATAAGTCATGGCCAGACCCGTCTAGAGGTGCCATCTCTCCTTCAGCAACTAAGCATAGAGCATGCTGAAATCCAACATCATTTTACCTGACAATTGTTAACGAGGAACAGTAGGAAGCCCCTACACTCCTTAAAATTGTCAGTGAAATCCACAAAATCAGCATGCTGCTCTATTTTGTCTCATAGTCAAAGGGTTCATCAAGTGCCATTGTTTTCCATCACACGATGAATCCTACATCGCCTTTTTTTGTTTTGTTTTGTTTCTGGAACAGAATAGAAACATAGGAAATGATGCTGATGTGAGCATAACCATTCTTGAGATAATATGAATTCTCCAGATGCTTTAATAATATTCTTTCCATGTCATCTCCAGTGCCTCCCTAGTCCTTTCTAACTCTTTGCTTGAGGCACCCATGATTCATACTTCGATGTTCAGATCTTGAAAATCATGAAGTAGTGAGAGAATAAGACCATAATAGAGGTCCTACTATGTATAATGGGATTCATTTGACCATATAACCTCCTATCAGGCGAACATAGAAGATATTTAATTACATTTTGACAAACTGCTAAACTACAATGTCAAAAATGTCCTTTCAGGAATGATGCAATACTTGTTCAGCAAGCTTTTGTCTGGTCTTAAATGTTCCTATTCTTTAGTCTTTAGGTTTTTAAAGGAGTCCTTTATGCCATTGCAGTTGGGATTTAATCTTTACAACAAGAGCAAAATATTGATGGAAAGAGCTAGTGTTCATGTCAGATGGCTATATGTTTTTAAGCACATGCAGAAGGAAAATAAGTAGTCCCAAAAAGCTGAAAAACGGAACTACTATATTAAAGGGGTTTGTTTAAACTGATGATCTATCCTCTGGATAGATCATCAGCATCTGATCGGCGGGGGTCTGACACCCGGGACCCCCGCCGATCAGCTGTTTGAGAAGGCAGCGGTGCTCCAGCAGCGCCGCGGCCTTCTCACTGTTTACCGCTGGCCCAGTGACGTCACTACTAGTATCAACTTGCCTTGGCGCGGCTGAGCTCTGTTCACTTGAATGGAGCTTAGCCACGCCCAGGCAAGTTGATACTAGTCGTGACGTCACTGGGCCAGCAGTAAACAGTGAGAAGGCTGAGGTGCTGCTGGAGCACCGCTGCCTTCTCAAACAGCTGATTGGCGGGGGTCCGGGGTGTCAGACCCCCGCCGATCAGATGCTGATGATCTATCTAAAGGATAGATCATCAGTTTAAACAAAGTTTATGTTGAATGAACTGTTGCTTTTATATTGAAAATATAAGAGTTTTAGAGAAGCCAAAACTTGCTCTATGAATTTTAAATACAATTTTTCTAGCATGGATAAAATGTGTGTGTGTGAAGGGGGGGGGTTACGAAAAAGAAAAAATGAAAATTGTTTACTGCACCAAAGAGTTAAAATCTAAAATAGGGGGTATTGTTTTATACAGGTTATAAAGGATGGAGCCCTAGTCTGAGAAGTGGCTTGCACAATTCTGGTCACCCTCTTTGCCTCCTCTGTGTGTCTCCTCAGAGGCAGAATCTATCTATCTATCTATCTATCTATCTCTCTATCTATCTATCTATCTATCTATCTATCTATCTATCTATCTCCCATTCTCATTGTGTGATAAGCACATCACTAAATTCCTCTCCACATGCCTGTGGACGGAATAGATACATTTGTGGTGTACGGAGAACTCCAGTTACTAGACTGTAAAAAAGAAATGATCAATAATAGGATATTTTCAGTGTTGTGAATTTGTTTGCCTCCAGTGCTTGTTATTGGCTGCTACTTGCAGCATATTCTGTATGAATTTCATACTCTGTTAGCCAAGAGACTGTCCGTCCTCCTCCTTATCACTCCATCTGTCATGTTTGTGAAGAATTCTGCCAGACCTCTTCACAACAGTTTGTGAATGTAAATTATGAAAAATACCCGAAGGGAAACAGCAACAAAAATATATGGAGGAAAAACAATGAAGCTCTAACCATGTGGCCACTTACCCGTGAGTTCATCAATAAATAGTAGTGTAGCAGATGCTACTTACACCAGTCAGTTATTGTCTGGGGAATTCCACAAGGACTACATATCAAATAGTCTTTCAAGCATTACAAGACTTTTCTGCCACAATACTACTCTGAAATCTCTAGGATTTTTTTTTGTAAACATGGCATGATGTCAGGTTACAGATCATTAGAAGACACTATGGCTTCAAAAGTAACAATAAACACTAGATTCATGTACATATAGCAGAGCATGGGAGTCCTCTCAATGCACTTTACTGCTGGTTTGTTGGAGAACTATATTGGAATGCATGTGAGTATGAAAAAAAAAAATTATGTAACCGGACTCGGTATTACTTACACTATGCACTGCTTACTTTATTTTGGGGGGTGTTTTGGAGCTGACAGATTCCCTTTAATTTTACTTTATATAGCAGGGTTTTAGCTTATACATTGTAGCTATACCTCATTTTATTAGAGATGAATAACATAGCATTTGGGGGTATATTTTGCAATATATTTTCATACTTATATTAGGTTGCTCAGTAGTTAAGTCTCTAGTATGTTGCACAGGAGACTAGTTAGGGCTCTGGTCACCTAAAGAAGAGGACTTAAATTACCAGTGTTTAGCCCTGTAGAGGAATAATCTGCAGGCTGTGTGGCTGCTACATGGGGAAAAAAAGCAACCTGAAAAAGCGAGCATGCGCGCTTGTCAGCATGTTTTGTTCTAAAGTGAGTTTCGTCTTAAATGGTGCCAATATTTAAAAAGGGGTCAAAAACATTGCCCGGAAACTATAGTCTGATAAGTTTAACACCTTTCATGGGTAAACTGTTTAAAGGTATTCTTTTAGATGCTATCTTGGAGTACCTTCGTGAAAATAAGCTAATAACGCCATATCAGCATGACTTCATGAGGGATCGGTCATTTCAAACTAATTTAATAATTTTCTATGAGGAGGTAAGTTGTAGACTTGACCGCTGCGAATCAATGGATGTCGTATATTTGGACTTCTCCAAAGCATTTGATACTGTGCCACATAAAAAGCTAGCATATAAAATGAGAATGCTCGGACTGGGAGAAGAAGTCTGTATGTGGGTAATTAACTGGCTACAGATGGATCTGGATAGATTGGAGGCTTGAGCAGAAAAGTGGCAGATGGGGTTTAACATGGGAAGAAATAATGTAAGCCACCACTACATACTAAATGGTAAAACACTGGGTAACATTGACATGGAAAAGGACTTAGGAATTTTATTGGACAGCAAACTAAGCTGTAAAAACCAGTGTCAGGCAGCTGCTGCCAAAGTCAATAAGATAATGGGTTGCATCAAAAGGGGCATAGATGCCCGTGATGAGAACATAGTCCTGCCACTCTACAAATTACTAGTCACCACACATGGAGTACTGTGTACAGTTCTGGGCTCCTGTGAACAAGGCATAGATAGCAGAGCTGGAGAGGGTCCAGAGGAGGGCAACTAAAGTAATAACTGGAATGGGTGGACTACAGTACCCAGAAAGATTAGCAAAATTAGGGTTATTTACTTTAGAAAAAATATGACAAAGGATTGATCTAATAACTATGTATAAATATATCAGAGGTCAGTACAGAGATCTCTCCCATTATCTTTTTAATCCCCAGGACTGTGAAGAGGGGACATCCTCTGCGTCTGGAGAAAAGAAGGTTTCTACACAGATAAGATTCATGGAGAATAAAGTTGAACCAGGGAGTTATTATGATTGTTTGATTGAATTCGGGAAGGAATTTTCTTCACCTAAAATTAGGAGAATTGGCTTCTACTTCAAAGGGGTATTTTGCTTTCCTCTGGATAAAAAAAAAAAAGTCACGGGCTGAAAAAAATTTTTTTTTGTGTTTGCGTACCTACATATAGTGATTCACTGACGGTGGAGGAACGTTATACTAAAAATTAACCTTTATTGATTGTTTATTAAAACATTGTGTAACACACTAGGGGGAAAAGATACACAAAAAGCCTGAGTACCTACACACATGCACCAGGATTGAATGCCTATATCTGAGATATCCAGAGGACTGTAAACACATAGGTCTTGGATAATCAGATCAGGTGCAAATATCCCAACGTGGGCAATTAGTTGGAAACTGAAGGGGATATCTCAGCAGTCCAAAAAGCAAAAAGTGTGACATCTGGATGTTCAATCTGAACATTCATAACAGTGTGCCACTGCCAGACCGCTGAATATCACCCCAAGAGCAGGGTGTACACGGCACACTAGTTAGGTTGCCTAATGTGAGCCAGTAACCTAGCAATGCATGTGCAGCATACATACCGCATAAATGCCCGGTACAGTGCAGCACAGCATAAGACTAGTAAAAACACCCTGAGCTGCCTATTAGGAACTAATAACCTACATCTAAAGCGTCATACTCAACGCGTTTCATTGGTAGCAAATCATCAGGAGTACATAGAATGCGCTGGTAGGTTAAGTAGCTAGTAGGTGCAGCTGCCACACTGAAGGTGTATGTATGCCGCACATGCATTGCTAGGTTACTGGCTCACATTAGGCAACTTGGGACTTTGGTAGGACAGATGTCTTTTTCCAGCATTACAAACTATGTGACTTGAGGTTAAGGTACTTTATTAATAAATTTTTATATTTGTTTACTTGCATTTGTATATTTTTGCTTCTTGTGTAATCCCCGTTAGTAATTATGTCTTCCATAACTGACAATGCAGTCCATTGTACATTTTGTGCAATGTGTGCAGTCCTTGAACAATTGTTTGAGGGTTCATATTGCTGTGCATGATGGGTGCATGTTGCACATTTGAAAGCCTGTATGCTGGATCTAAATGAGCAAATAGCAACATGGAGGCTCATAGATAATTTGGAATCAAGTATAGTGCTCATTAACTGGCACTCACTTGGGTAGACGCGTAGAAGAATGGTAGCATGGAGGTACAAGAAAGTCAGACAACTAGCTGGGTAACAGTTTGAAGGGGTGCAAGAGGGAAAAGTGTCAGGGAGGCTAATCCTGATCTGGCACACCCCAACAAGTTTGCTAAGGTTGGTGGATGAGGCGGATGTTTGTTCATGGGTAGAGTTGAGCGAACACCTGGATGTTCGGGTTCGAGAAGTTCGGCCAAACTTCCCGGAAATGTTCGGGTTCGGGATCCAAACTCGACCCGAACTTCGCCCCGAACCCCATTGAAGTCAATGGGGACCCGAACTTTTCGGCACTAAAAAGGCTGTAAAACAGCCCAGGAAAGGGCTAGAGGGCTGCAAAAGGCAGCAAAATGTAGGTAAATCCCCTGCAAACAAATGTGGATAGGGAAATGAACTAAAATAAAAATGTAATAAATAAAAATTAACCAATATCAATTGGAGAGAGATCCCATAGCAGAGAATCAGGCTTCATGTCACCCACCACTGGAACAGGCCACTGTCAGATATTTAGGCCCCGGAACCGAGACAGAGGAGAGAGGTCCCATTTCAGAGAATTAGGCTTCATGTCACCCACCACTGGAACAGGCCACTGTCAGATATTTAGGCCCCGACACCCAGACAGAGGAGAGAGGTCCCATTGCAGAGAATCAGGCTTCATGTCATAGCAGAGAATCAGGCTTCACGTCACCCACCACTGGAACAGGCCATTGTCAGATATTTAGGCCCCGACACCCAGACAGAGGAGAGAGGTCCCATTGCTGAGAATCAGGCTTCATGTCATAGCAGAGAATCAGGCTTCATGTCACCCACCACTGGAACAGGTCATTGTCAGATATTTAGGCCCCGGCACCCAGACAGAGGAGAGAGGTCCCATTGCAGAGAATCAGGCTTCATGTCATCCACCACTGGAATAGGCCACTGTCAGATATTTAGGCCCCGGCACCCAGACATAGGAGAGAGGTCCCATAGCAGAGAATCAGGCTTCATGTCATAGCAGAGAATCAGGCTTCATGTTACCCACCACTGGAACAGGCCATTGTCAGATATTTAGACCCCGGCACCCAGACAGAGGAGAGAGGTCCCATTGCAGAGAATCAGGCTTCATATCACCCACTACTGGAACAGGCCACTGTCAGATATTTAGGCCCCGGCACCCAGACAGAGGAGAGAGGTCCCATTGCAGAGAATCAAGCTTCATGTCATCCACCACTGGAACAGGCCACGGTCAGATATTTAGGCCCTGGCACCCAGACAGAGGAGAGAGGTCCCATTGCAGAGAATCAGGCTTCATGTCACCCACCACTGGAACAGGCCACTGTCAGATATTTAGGCCCCGGCACCCAGACAGAGGAGAGAGGTCCCATTGCAGAGAATCAGGCTGCATGTCACCTACCACTGGAACAGGCCACTGGCAGATATTTAGGCCCCGGCACCCAGACAGAGGAGAGGTTCATTCAACTTTGGGTTGCCCCGCAATATAATGGCAAAATTAAAAAAAGAGGATTGAATGAAGTACCCTGGAGTACAAGAATATATTGTTAAGGGGATGTAGTTATAAATGTCTAATCTGCACAAGGGATGGACAGGTCCTGTGGGATCCATGCCTGGTTCATTTTTATGAACATCAGCTTGTCCACATTGGCTGTGGATAGGCGGCTGCGTTCGTCTGTAATGACGCCCCCGGCCGTGCTGAATACACGTTCAGACAAAACGCTGGCCGCCGGGCAGGCCAGCACCTCCAAGGCATAAAAGGCTAGCTATGGCCACGTGGACAATTTGGAGACCCAGAAGTTGAATGGGGCCGAACCATCAGTCAGTATGTGGAGGGGTGTGCACACGTACTGTTCCACCATGTTAGTGAAATGCTGCCTCCTGCTAACACGTTCCGTATTAGGTGGTGGTGCAGTTAGCTGTGGCGTGGTGACAAAATTTTTCCACATCTCTGCCATGCTAACCCTGCCCTCAGAAGAGCTGGCCGTGACACAGCTGCGTTGGCGACCTCTTGCTCCTCCTCTGCCTTCGCCTTGGCTTCCACTGGTTCCCCTGTGACATTTGGGAATGCTCTCAGTAGCGCGTCTACCAACGTGCGCTTGTACTCGCGCATCTTCCTATCACGCTCCAGTGCAGGAAGTAAGGTGGGCACATTGTCTTTGTACCGGGGATCCAGCAGGGTGGCAACCCAGTAGTCCGCACACGTTAAAATGTGGGCAACTCTGCTGTCGTTGCGCAGGCACTGCAGCATGTAGTCGCTCATGTGTGCCAGGCTGCCCAGAGGTAAGGACAAGCTGTTCTCTGTGGGAGGCGTATCGTCATCGTCCTCCGTTTCCCCCCAGCCATGCACCAGTGATGGGCCCGAGCTGCGTTGGGTGCCACACCGCTTTGAACAGGCTTCATCCTCATCCTCCTCCACATCCTCGTCCTCCTCGTCCTCCAGTAGTGGGCCCTGTCTGGCCACATTTGTACCTGGCTTCTGCTGTTGCAAAAAACCTCCCTCTGAGTCACTTCTAAGAGACTGGCCTGAAAGTGCTAAAAATGACCCCTCTTCCTCCTCCTCCTCCTCCTCCTGGGACACCTCCTCTTCCATCATCGCCCTAAGTGTTTTCTCAAGGAGACATAGAAGTGTTATTGTAACGCTGATAACGGCGTCATCGCCACTGGCCATGTTGGTGGAGTACTCGAAACAGCGCAACAGGGCACACAAGTCTCGCATGGAGGCCCAGTCATTGGTGGTGAAGTGGTGCTACTGGGACTTGAGGTAGTTGGTACACTAGGACGTGTGGCTGTGGCAGAACGGCCACGTCCTCTCCCAGCACCAGAGGGTCCACTAACACCACCACGACCATGTCCGCGTCCGCGTCCCTTACTAGATGTTTTTCTCATTGTTACCGTTCACCACAATAAGAAAAAAATTATTTGGCCCAATGTATTGAATTCAAATTCAGGCCTTTTTTTACCGGCACCTAACACTATCTGGCTATCTATTTAGGTACAGTATTACACTAATACAGGCACAGCAGAAACCACTGATTTAGTGAATTGCCAATTTGGGAATTGTATTTCAACCCAGAACAAAAATTGTGCTTTGACGGACACTAAATAACTTGACCAGCCACAGCAGTAACCTGGGATTTAGCTGAATATAAATTGTAGGCCTAGTATTTAGGCCCTGGATGGATGACAGGTATCCCTTTACGGACAGAATTACACTTGGAGATGCACGGTAGCGTGTGAAGTTATTGAGAATGACCCTATCAGCACCTTCAATGTAATATACCCTTTTATGGATAGATTTAAACTTGGCCTGCTACAGCAGAAACCACTGATTTAGGGAATTGCTAATTTGGGAATTGTATTTCAACCCAGAACAAAAACTGTGCTTTGACGGACACTAAATAACTTGACCAGCCACAGCAGTAACCTCTGATATAACTGAATATAGATTGTAGGCCTAGTATTTAGGCCCTGGATGGATGACAGGTATACCTTTACGGACAGAATTACACTTGGAGATGCACGGTAGCGTGTGAAGTTATTAAGAATGACCCTATCAGCACCTTCAATGTAATATACCCTTTTATGGATAGATTTAGACTTGGCCTGCTACAGCAGAAACCACTGATTTAGGGAATTGCTAATTTGGGAATTGTATTTCAACCCAGAAAAAAAATATATCCTTTGCCAGACAGCTGTCACTACCAGAGCTTTGGGACGTTCTCACAGCTCTGTTTCTCCACCCCTGTGATGATTTCACTACTAGAGCTGGGAGAAGTTCTCACTGCTCTGTTTACTTTTGGTTTCCTTCCTCCCAGCTGTTCCTCATGCGTTTGATTTCCCTCTCTTTATATCATCCCTCCTCCTATTGTAGGGCGTGGATTATAGATCTCATTTCAGTTGTAGCTCTTGCTTTAGTATCTTCACTTGTAGCTATCAGTTCACTGGACCTGTGTTCTGCTGCAGCAAGCACTCCGGATATTGCCAGCTGTCCTTGGATCCGTCTTCTCTGCGGCTGCAACACCTTCAGCTAAGTGTACAGACATTGTTGTGTACCTAATTATTTTCTGACTGGATCTGAGGTGGCCACGGTTCCCTCCATATACTGAGTAGGGCACCGGTGGCCGTGCCCCTTCCACTATTGTAGGGGTTACAGTGGTCATCAGTCTTAGGCACGTGGGCATGCCTCGTTCCGCCATTTGGATCCGGGCATGTGCTTTAGCAGAATAGGGAGAGCTTTGAGGGTCGGACAGGGGTCACCCTTTATCCTCCCTAGTTTGGGTCCGGTCAGTAGCTCTTTTACGGTGTATACTATTGTTGCTCACATACAGCCGTGACAACAGCAGACAGTATTACAATTGGCTAGCCACAGCTGAAACACCAGATTTAGGGTACTGCTATTTTGGCAATTGTATTTCACCCCTCAATAAAATAGCAAGCGCAGCCAAGCCCCTGATGTAGGATATAGCAAAAAAAAAACAAAACACACTATTGATCGTTAAATGGACTTGGTGACAGCCTGTGCTGGAGCACCACAAGACACAAAATGGCCGCCGATCACCCCAGAAAAAAGTGACAGAAAAACGCTCTGGGCAGCCTAAAAACAGTGAGCAATTAACTAGCAGAAGTTGAATGATACACAGCTGTAGATCGATCACTTCAGTAAGTGTTTTTGATGAGTAAATCCCTGCCTAATATGGCCCTAACAGCAGCAGCTGCATCCTATCCCTACACTGATCAGAGCAGAGTGACGTGCGGCGCTACGTGACTCCAGCTTGAATAGAGGCTGGGTCACATGCTGCACTGGCCAATGACAGCCATGCCAATAGTAGGCATGGCTGTGATGGCCTCTTGGGGCAAGTAGTATGACACTTGTTGATTGGCTGCTTTGCAGCCTTTCAAAAAGTGCCAGGAAAGCGCCGAAAACCGAACCCGAACCCGGACTTTTACGTAAATGTTCGCGTTCGGGTCCGTGTCACGAACACCCCAAAATTCGGTACGAACCCGAACTATACAGTTCGGGTTCGCTCATCCCTATTCATGGGTAGCACGGCTGCAGAAAGATACTTTCTTTGCTGGCCAGGGGAATGTCAGCTCCAGTAAGGAGGGGAAAAGCAGTTCAGTGCAGGCCAGACAGTTTCTGGTAGTGGAGGATTCAGTTATTAGGGGTACAGATAGGGCAATCTGTCTCAAAGACCTGGATCATTGAACAGTGTGCTGTCTTTACGGCACTCAGGTTTGACATATTGTGGATCAGGTTGATAGATTACTGGGGGAGGCTGGTGAAGACCCACTGGTCATAGTGCACATTGGCACCAATGACAAAGTTAGAGGTAGGTGGAGTCAGCAGAAAATCTACTACTAAGGGAAATAGATAAGGGGGAAATTATAATTTGATAGTTATTATAGGGACTTCAACTACCTAGAAATAAATTGGGAAACTGAAACATGCAGATCTCTAAATCTCCTTTCCCAACTGGTGCAGGATCCAACTAGAGGGACAGCCATACTGGACTTGATATTAACCGAACCTAACATATTGATAAAGGGGCAGGTTGGAGAAATGGGAAATAATTATCATAATATAATAAATTTACACTTTTAATACAAGTGTTTTGTCAGGGAGCACAGAAATGCTGACTTCAGGAAGGCATAGGCCCTTATCCTTGTTAACTGGAACAATGCCCTCAAAAGGAGTACATAAACTAATGGGATTTATTTTTAAGATTCCTACATTTTCATTGTGAAAGGTACCTTTTTTATGGGAATGAAGCAATGTGGATAACTGAAAATGTAAAACAACAGTAAATAATAATAAAAAAAAACATTTAAATTACTAAAACAGGACCATAGTGTAAAATCACTAAAAAAAACTGTTAAAGACAGCAAAGCTGGAGACAGAGAGGTTCATTGCCAAAGAGAGTAAAACTTAACCTAAATTGTTCTTGAATTATATAAATGGTAAGTTTTGGCCTGTTATCAAGCAAGGAGGGAAGAGTTTTCCAAGATGAGGAAGGTATTTTTTTCTCCAGTGCATTCACAGAGAAAAAGGAAATGTTAGAAGAAATGCAGATCATTAAAGTAACTCCCTATTAAATGTGGCCTGTCTGACCCTGATAGAAGTGCAGCACTGTTTTAAAAAAAAAAAATCTGTTCTACAGGAGTGGTGCATAGGAAATGTGGTGCCTGTATTCAAAAAGGGGTTAAAAAAAGAGCCCAGAAACTAAAGTCCTGTAAATTTAACATGTATTGTTGGTAAACTGAGGGTGTTCAAGCAGAGATGTTATCCTGGAGTGCATCTGTAAAAAAGTGTATGGTAAAGTGGTGGAAGGGGTGTATATTTCAGTCCTCAGCTAAGTGAGATAAGAGAATCCAGAAAGATCTGTTGTCTCAGCAAAGCACGAAGCCTGAATTCTAAGGTTCTGTCATTGCTGACTCCACTGTGAGTACACAATGACTCACAGGTTTATGAAGGGTCGCTAATGTCAGACTAATCAAATCAATTTCTATGGGGCGGTAAGTTCTACACTGGACTAGGGTGAATCATTGGATGCAGGGCCATTTTAAACATAGGGCAAAAGGTCAGAGGTGTAGCTAGTAGTGTTGAGCGAACTTTTGTTTTAAGTTCGGCGTCCAAAGTTCTGGTTCGAGTTATTGAGGAATCCTGTTATGGATTCTGCTACTATGGACCATAATGGGATTCGGAATCTATAACTGGATTCTTCGATAACCCAACCCAAACTTTGGATGCCAAACTTAAAACGCAAGTTCGCTTAACACTAGTAGCTAGGCTTTCTAGCACCCGGGCAAGGATTCAGCATGGCGTCGCCCCGCACTAGCCACTCAAATTTACATAATGAGGGAAAAGTTCAGCAGGGCGCGTAGTGCACTGTGGAAAATTTATTTTACACTAAGCCACTCCTCTAACTCTGCCGAATGCATAACTATACTCACCCAGTCCCACTTACCTAATAAAATCTATCATAGGGTAGATGATGGTACCAATACTCTTTGAAAACGAAAGACCCAAATGGTCCTACTGCACCCAAAGTATAGCTGAAATGTCTATGTGATGTCCACTGGATTCGGAACAAGGTCCCTGTGGTGATAAAGCAAAAAGAATTATCACATAAGGAAGGGATATTAACTGTTCCTGTTAAATACCTACGAGTGGGCTCTGTGCTGGCCCTGTAAGACCTAGCCATTCCAACGTATAACAGGGTAATCTAGGACATTACTTTCTTCTTAGTGCTACCACACAGTATTAATGCCCACATGGTGTCTCATTCACAGTAGTAATATCCACTTTGTGCCCCTCACAGTAGTAATGCTCATAATGTGTCTTCTTCACAATGCTTTTGGTACTGTGCTACATAAAAGGTTAGTACATAAAATGAGAATGCTTGTACTGGAGGAAAATGTGTGTATGATATGTGGGTAAGTAACTGGCTCAGAAATGGAAAACAGAAGGTGGTTATTGACAGTTATTTGTGTTCATGGTCAATCAGCATTATTTAGTTAGTGCTATTATTGGTAATGCTGGTCTTGGTTTACTGGGTCTTGTTCAGTAACAGTATGGTGATAATATTTGTTACTTGTATAAGGTTAGTTTCACAGTAGAGTTCAGAGATTCTGCCGGAGCTCTCTGGATCCAGTATTGCTGGACACTACCTGAATGTCCGCCAGCCGTATTAACTAAGGTCCAGTCCGGCAAATATGGCGAGAATCAGCCGGACAAATACTGCTGCGCAGATCGGTTTTTGCAAATTAGGCCTTTGGTGCAACTGACAGAATAAACAATATGGGATTTTCTGTCTAGCTCAGTGTGCCACAGTTCTTTCCCTAATATTGTGGAGATTAAAAAATTATTCCACGGAGCACCGATACAGTATAAAAAAAAATGATGGGCAGTACCATATTATATACAGTACAGACCAAAAGTTTGGACACACCTTCTCATTCAAAGAGTTTTCTTTATTTTCATGACTATGAAGGCATCAAAACTATGAATTAACACATGTGGAATTATATACATAACAAACAAGTGTTAAACAACTGAAAATATGTCATATTCTAGGTTCTTCAAAGTAGCCACCTTTTGCTTTGATTACTGCTTTGCACACTCTTGGCATTCTCTTGATGAGCTTCAAGAGGTAGTCCCCTGAAATGGTTTTCACTTCACAGGTGTGCCCTGTCAGGTTTAATAAGTGGGATTTCTTGCCTTATGAATGGGGTTGGGACCATCAGTTGCGTTCAGGAGAAGTCAGGTGGATACACAGCTGATAGTCCTACTGAATAGACTGTTAGATTTTGTATTATGGCAAGAAAAAAGCAGCTAAGTAAAGAAAAACGAGTGGCCATCATTACTTTAAGAAAGGAAGGTCAGTCAGTCAGCCCAAAAATTGGGAAAACTTTGAAAGTAAGGGCTATTTGACCATGAAGGAGAGTGATGGGGTGCTGCGCCAGATGACCTGGCCTCCACAGTCACCGGACCTGAACCCAATCGAGATGGTTTGGGGTGAGCTGGACCGCAGCTTGAAGGCAAAAGGGCCAACAAGTGCTAAGCATCTCTGGGAACTCCTTCAAGACTGTTGGAAGACCATTTCAGGGGACTACCTCTTGAAGCTCATCAAGAGAATGCCAAGAGTGTGCAAAGCAGTAATCAAAGCAAAAGGTGGCTACTTTGAAGAACCTAGAATATGGCATATTTTCAGTTGTTTCACACTTGTTTGTTATGTATATAATTCAACATGTGTTAATTCATAGTTTTGATGCCTTCATAGTCATGAAAATAAAGAAAACTCTTTGAATGAGAAGGTGTGTCCAAACTTTTGGTCTGTACTGTATATATATATATATATATATATATATAAATAAAAGTCAAAAAAGCAGGCAGCACTCCATGAGATAAAAAGTAGAAAAATCTTTATTTACCCAGACAGGACATGCAACGTTTCGGCTCTATGCTGGAGCCTTCCTCAAGCAGTATATACAAAGTGCTCAGTATATATAGCAGATCAAATTCATGTGCCAATTCACAGCAATTACAGACAATCATATAATATCATAATAAAACATGAAAAAAATAGACTGTGACAATAACTTAATGTGTCATATAATGACATCATGTACGACAGTGATAGAAATACATTCAAAAATTCATCTCATGTGAAAGAAAATCCATATGAATATATAATTAATATCAATAACATTATTAGTGGCATGTGCAAACAATGATACAAAGTGCTAAGTGCTTACTAGATGATATCGCTGATGAAGTGTGAAGGAGGAGCGATGAGGCGAATGGCAGCCATCGGCTGCTTAGTGTGTGTTCCGGCGTGCCTGCAGCGCAATTGCGCATGTCAGGATGACGTATATTCCTTGTTTCCAAATGTAACTGCCCTCATTTCTGTACAGTTGCTCACTACGACCCAGGAGCAGAGTCAGCCATTTTAAGTGCGGGAATAGCACATAGGGGATCCGGCGCATGCGCATTCATAACGGTAATACCTGATATACACAGGATAGAGGTCCTGGTGCACAATTCAGTGCAACAAATGAAAGCAGATGGCTATGTGGGGTCAGATGGGGCAACCACAGCTGATTAGACATGGAGCCTCCACCCGGGATCACGGACCAATTGTGAGGCCGCACGTCAATGCGGGGTCACACTGTATCCATGACCATAACCCACCCGTCACCAACATTTCAGAGGTTTCATGTGTTTCTCAATGGGATTGATAGTGCGCTTCAATTCACATTGGTTCATTCCCACACTGAGATGCAATTTTTGGACACTAACGTGATCTTGGCGGAGGGCAGGTTGCACACATAGTTGTTCACCAAGCCTACCGACAGGAACACGTTGCTGACATACAGTAGCAACCACCCTAGACCAATGGTCAGATCCCTACCTTTTTCACAGTTTTTGAGGGCCAGACGCAGTCTCAGATCCCAGTGTATTTGATAGAACTGTAGACACACTGGTCAGCAAATTTCGCAATCGGGGTTATCCAACCAAACTATTGCAACAAAAAAAGGAAATGGCCATTAAATTGGATAGGAAAGATACTCTTTTAAGTAAGGTACCACACGCTAAAAGTCAGGATTCCTTTTATCTCGACTCACATGAAAATTGCATAGTTATTCCACAGTGCCCGTCCAGATGAGGAAGATGTCGTCTATGTACCGCCACCATGCCATAACGGGTGGGTTATGGTCATGGATACAGTGTGACCCCGCATTGACGTGCGGGCTCACAATTGGTCCGTGATCCCGGGTGGAGGCTCCATGTCTAATCAGCTGTGGTTGCCCCATCTGACCCCATATAGCCATCTGCTTTCATTTGTTGCACTGAATTGTGCACCAGGACCTCTATCCTGTGTATATCAGGTATTACCGTTATGAATGCGCATGCGCCGGATCCCCTATGTGCTATTCCCACACTTAAAATGGCTGACTCTGCTCCTGGGTCGTAGTGCGCAACTGTACAGAAATGAGGGCAGTTACATTTGGAAACAAGGAATATACGTCAGGCACGCCGGAACACACGCTAAGCAGCCGATGGCTGCCATTCGCCTCATCGCTCCTCCTTCACGCTTCATCAGCGATATCATCTAGTAAGCACTTAGCACTTTGTATCATTGTTTGCACATGCCACTAATAATGTTATTGATAGTAATTATGTATTCATATGGATTTTCTTTCACATGAGATTAATTTTTGAATGTATTTCTATTACTGTCGTACATGATGTCATTATATGACACATTAAGTTATTGTCACAGTCTATTTTTTTCAGGTTTTATTATGATATTATATGATTGTCTGTAATTGCTGTGAATTGGCACATGAATTTGATCTGCTATATATACTGAGCACTTTGTCTGTATACACTGCTTGAGGAAGGCTCCAGCATAGAGCCGAAACATTGCATGTCCTGTCTGGGTAAATAAAGATTTTTCTACTTTTTATCTAATGGAGTGCTGCCCGCTTTTTTGACTTTTATACATTGGATTTACTTGATCCCAACTGGGCCAGTTGCACCCCCTTGTTTTCGTAATAGACGGTGCTGCCACTTTTTTTCCTTTTTCTATATATATATATATATATATATATATATATATATACTTGCAAATACCGCAGCAGCACAGTCAGACAGTGTGCACTGGGTGCAATTCCTCCTGAAGGCCGGCTTCTCCTCCACAATGTATACTTTCCAAAAAGCGAGGCAGCACTTCCAGATTTTCGTGAAAGGGTGAAGACCCCAAACTTTATTCCCCAGCAACATTTCGGCCTGCTCAATGAGGCCAGCTTGACAAAGTCCTCATTGAGCAGGTCGAAATGTTGCTGGGGAATAAAGTTTGGGGTCTTCACCCTTGCCTCGCTTTTTGAAAAGTATATATATATATATTTACAATTAATAAGTAATTTATTGTAACAAGATCATTTTGGATGTTGGATCATTGGAGAAAAGGACAGATGAATTTAAATAGGAAGTGTTTGGAAAGAGCAGGGAAAAAAATGAAAAGATATACTGTAGGAAGAATTGAGTGTCATCTAGCAAGGTTGCGGAAATTTGATGGTCTGAAAGCCAAATTTGTATAAGGTAAAAGAAATGTTAAATAAGTAATCAGTCCATGTTGCTATGCCATGTGGATGGTGCTTTACTGGAGCCTGTTCTATCCAGTTTCGGACAGAAGCAGTCAGCTAGCCTTGTGTATTTGTAATGGATTTGGTAGCACAAACACCAGCTGTGGGAGCAGCTTGACTGTATGGTGCAAAATGTGGCCCTGAAGCCATTCCAGATTGTAAGAAGGGGCTTCAGTAAGCATGGGGTGAAATTTCTATAGATTTTTCTCATGTAAATGACAGCTAGAATACCAAAGATCTGCACTGCTGTAATTGCTACAAATGAAAATTTATTTCATGAAAGCACTACATAGTGTTTTTTTTTTATTATACATAATTATTTTTAGCCTTGTCATAGTCCTGACTAGCGTCTGTTAATTTTATTTACTTTTAAATTAATTTAAGTATTTTATATTTTTCATGAAAATGTTATCATCTCCAATTGATTATAAAGGTTGTAACAGTGGTTTATGCTAGATATACTTAAAGAGCATCTGTCACCATGATGCAATCCTGTTAACCCAGGCATACTGCCTGGTAGGGTTGATCATGGTGACTAAAGTGAGCCCTTTTTCTCTGCAATCAGAGAAAATCTTATTTTAGTTGTATACAAATAAGGTGCTCAGAGTACTGAGAGGCTGGTCTAACCCCTTGGAGCAATGGTTCACCTCCACCTGTTGCCATTCCCATTAGATTGACAGGGCCAGGCATCCTCACTGCTCCAATGCCTGGCACTGAAAACTCTCACATGTGCTGGCAGTAGTAACATCAGACTATGTGCAGTGAAGATCTCAGAGTGGGCACAATAACACAAGAGACCACTGAGGATTCCTAGTCCTGTCAATCTAATTGGAAGGGAGAATGACAACAGGGAGAAGCTGGGGTGAAGTGTTGCTCTGAGGAGCTTGGACAACCCCTTGGTGGCCTGAGCACCACATTTTCATTTAAATAAAAAAATGTATCTGCATCAGTACTACTGATTGCAGAGTAAAGAGGCTTATTTTACTCACCATGATCAACCCTACCAGCCTGGTTTAAAAGAGTTGATCATGGTGACAAATGCTTTTTAAGTTTTCCTAAATAAAGACTCAGAAATCAAGCAAAGGGGTCCTGAGTAAACACAAAACAAAATTTGTGACATCACTTTGTGACAGCACGTATTTAGAGAGGACCTTTCATCTGTCCAAACATTGTGAACTAAGTATCATGACATACACAGCGACGCCCAGGGATCTCACTGCACTTACTATTATCCCTGGACGCCGCTCCGTTCTCCCGTTATGCCCTCCGGTACATTCGGGGACTTGGTTATAGTAGGAGGAGACTGCCCTTGTTCTCCTGGGCGTCTCCTTCTCCTAGGCTGTAGCGCTGGCCAATCGCAGTGCAGAGCTCACAGCCTGGGAGAAAGGAGACGCCCAGGAGAACAAGGGCAGACTCCGCCTACTATAACCAAGAGTCCTAAGTCTCCGCCTACTATAACCAAATCCCCGAACATACCGGAGGACATAGCGGGAGAACGGAGCGGCGCCCTGGGATAATAGTAAGTGCAGTGAGATCCCTGGGCGCCGCTGAATATGTCATGAACCTTAATTCACAATGTTTGGACCGATGAAAGGTCCGCTTTAAGGAGCAAAGTATAGTTAATCCTTAAAGGATTTCACAACTGGACATTTATAGTATATTGACAGGATATGCCATAAATGTCTGATAGATGTGGGCCCCACCTCTGGGACCTGCTCCTGTTTCAAGAACAGGGCACTGCTGTGAATGGAGAGCATATCAGCACACTATTTTCTAAGTCCCATAGCAGAGAATGGAGAAAGCTGAGCAGGTTTGGATTGCTCCACACTTATGGCTGACGTCTTTCTTGATATGAGAGCGCATTCCAGTGGGTCTTTCCCCCCTCTATAGATAGATAGATATATCTAGATAATACTATAGATAGATCGATAGATAGATAGATAGATAGATAGATAGATAGAAGGCTCTAAAAAAATACATGGCTTACATTTATAGGGTATGGTTTACATATCGTTACATAATTTAAAAGTACCGTATTTTTAATCCTATAAGATGCACCTGATGATAAGATGCACCTAGGTTTTAGAGGAAGAAAATAAGAAAAAAATGATTTTAATCATACCTTAGATCTGACCCTCAATGTTTATCAGACATCAGCTCAGAGCCCCAATCAGTCCCCCAATGTTAATCAGACCTCAGATCAGATCCCCAATGTAAGGCTACTTTCACACTAGCGTTCGGGTGTCCGCTCGTGCGCACCGTTTGAAGGGGCTCACGAGCGGCCCCGAACGCATCCGTCTGGCCCCAATGCATTCTCAGTGGAGGCGGATCCACTGAGAATGCATCCGCCTGCCAGCGCTCAGCCTCCGCTCCGCTCAGTGAGCGGACACCTGAACGCTGCTTGCAGCGTTTGGGTGTCCGCCTGGCCGTGCGGAGGCGAGCGGATCCGTCCACACTTACAATGTAAGTCAATGGGGACGGATCCGCTTGAAGATGACACAATATGGCTCAATCTTCAAGCGGATCCGTTCCCCATTGACTTTCAATGTAAAGTCTGAACGGATCCGCTCAGACAACTTTCACACTTAGAAAATTTTCTACGTTTTAATGCAGACGGATCCGTTCTGAACGGATGTAAACGTCTACATTATCGGAGCGGATCCGTCTGATGAAACATCAGACGGATCCGCTCCGAACGCTAGTGTGAAAGTAGCCTTAATTACACCTCAGACCCCCAAATTAGACCTCAGATCATACCCCCAATGTTAATGAGCCCTCATCTCAGAACCTCAATCAGACCTCAGATCAGACCCCCAACGTTAATTAAACCTCATCTCAAACCCCCAATCAGACCTTAGATCAGATTCCCAATGTTAATTAGACCTCAGTTCAGACCTCTCCTGCTCAAGACTGCACCACCACTCCTGAGATCCAGCGCTCTTTTTGCTGCTCTGTGCTTACGTCCTCACGCTGCCCGCAGGTCACAGTACAGTGTGGCGACGACAGAAGACCAGGGAGCAGTGAGTACTGCCAGCACAAGGAGCGCTGTATTAACCACTCCCTGGTTCTACTGTACTAGTGAGCGCTTCCATAACGGAAGTGCTCATTAGTATTTACCCTATAAGATGCACTGCCCCCCCTTTTGGGGGAAAAAAGTGCACCATATAGGGCAAAACATACAGTGCATCCCTGTTGAAACTGTTCAGCATCTTTGTGTAGAAAAAAAGGTGTGGTAGGCATCTGTCTTCAGGCCTGTGATGTGTTAAGATGAATCGGACAGCTAAATATTAAATCATTATCACAAAGCATGTTACATTTAATATGTGTTATAGCCTCACTTTACCTTTATAAAACATGGACATATTCTGAGTAGGTGTGAAATTTTAATCAGTATTGATGAGACCCAGAAATCACATGCTCATGAATGAGTATATTCACAATGTTGCTGACAGCTCACAACACTATCAAACTGTAAAAAGTCTGTTAACTATCAAAAAGAGAGCCTTGTAAAGTTAAGACTAGCACAATGAGGTCAACACTGGATCTGAAGTAATAATACTTTGTAATCAATGGTGTACTTAGGGGGAGGGGGCATAGCATAGGTCAAAAAGTACCGTATTTTTGTTTAACCCTCCACACCCTTTACTGCAAATCTGGACCAATCCCGCGCCAGATTCCTTGCTAGCAATGAAGAATCCAGGGCCTGGGCTCTCTCATTCCAAGGACTGCCTAGCAGCTGCCTTATCTCCTCCTTTAGGGTTCATTCACACGTCCGTGAATGTGCCCGCACCCGTTCCGCAATTCTGCGGAACGGGTGCGGACCCATTAATTCTCTATGGGGCAGGAATGGATGCTGACAGAACACAGTGTGCTGTCCGCATTTCCGGAGCGCGTCCCCGATCTTCCGGTCCACGGCTCCGAAAAAAAATAGAACATGTCCTATTCTTGTCCGCAATTGCAGACAAGAATAGGCAGTTCTATGGGGGTGCCGGCCGGGTGTATTGCGGATCCGCAATTTGCGTAACTGCAATACACTACGGACGTGTGAATAGACCCTTAGTATGTGCACTAGTGCTGCATGACTTGTATGATGTCAGCGTCTGAGGCTGTCTGGTTAGGGGGGGTGGGATTGTATTGTATGCTTTACAGCTCTAGCGAGAGATTCTTTTTCACACATGCTCTGTGGTTATGGAGTGCAGTGGGCAGGCAACTGAACATATCACCAAGTGATGATTGAATTATTCATTGAGGGTTATGAACAGCTTAAGAAGATCACATACACAACATACGACAGGTGATCCAGGTAACTCCAGCATATCATTTAACCAGGAGAGTAGCCTTTGTCCGGTAGTATCAATGTAAAATATTTTAGTCTTAGGGCACATGAAATAAAAAATAAAAATCTCGGAAAACCCCATTTACGGATATAACTAGTGTGGGTGCAGAGGTAGTAGTCACCCCTGAATAAGGGTCAAAGACTTCTCCAGCACGTGAGAAGACACAAGTATTATCAATAGCACTTGGCCCATGGGGGCCCTGTTACAAATTTTGAATTAGTGCTTAAGTTGTAAGCACATGCATATTGCACATTTAAGATGAACATAGTATCTAGTAGCTATGAATATAACATTGGTTTCTATTAGTATATTTGGTAGAGGCGCCCTATGGTAATCCACATTGTTTACACATGATATGCAGCATGTTTATCAGTAGCATGAGAACAGCATGAAGAAGAAGCACATTGTAGCATGTAGGACTGCCTGGAGGTAGAGCAGAACTGTATCGAGTGCTTCGCTTTACAAGCTTATTAGCTCCCACTGCTCTAATAACTTTAACTCCCACACTGAAAGAGCAGAATATGTCATGGAAATGCAGCAATGACAAAGTGAGACTTTACTGAGATAATACTTATCTTCCAATGAATATGAGGTTTATAGACATGAAAAAATAATGTTTCTAAAGAGAAATGTTCTTTAATATGGGTAAGTTTTGTATTGTGTCGTGAAATTATATCCATTAATAAAAGTGAGGAGGGATGGTAGATGATCATCTGGCGGCACGCTAGTAAAAGACGTCCTTGGTACACTGAATAATATTATAAACACATCTGTACTTTTCTCCAAATCAAAATCTCACTGAAATGTACAGCCTAAATCAGCTCCCCAAGTTCTGAGGTCGAGCACTGTTCCTTAAAGACTGCCATACACATTCAATAGCTATTGATCCAACACTTATTTCTCCCTCCTCCCTTCTCCTGCCTCCCCCATACATAGTATGTACACGTTCAGTTCAGTATGAGTATTCAATGGGGAGAGGGCAGAAACCTGACAGAACAAAAGGATTGAGCAAAAATATTCACTTCACCCGATCCTTCTCTCATTGACATCATCTGAAAGGAGAGAGTCAAGATCTTCCTACAGACATTAGTTTTTCAGCAGAACCTGCCGTTCACAGTAGGTTCAACCGACATTACACCAATTCGTTTGGCGGCCCTAAGTGTTAGTATATTATAGTTAGTATGTTCCATTGCAATTGATATTTGCATACAACTTTTAGTCATAAATGACTCGAAAGCTATTATGAATTGTTAAGGAAT
Organism: Bufo bufo; assembly: GCF_905171765.1. Taxonomy (NCBI): domain Eukaryota; kingdom Metazoa; phylum Chordata; class Amphibia; order Anura; family Bufonidae; genus Bufo; species Bufo bufo. The sequence goes on along the minus strand of NC_053393.1, from coordinate 415,470,736 downwards.
AAATTGGGAAGATAACTCTGTGTCTTCAGTAAATACATGGCTGATATATATTTATTGCATAATGCACGATAGTCGCCAAAAGGATTGTGAAATGGGCAAAAGAGGGTTTGGAGCCAAAGTGATTTACCCCAGTTTTTGGGTTTCCCAAGGGATGGGCTTTAAAGCCCCAAATGTGTCACCAATGATTTAAAGAGGACTTATCAGATTTCCTGACATTTCATTAAATGTTTCAGTAAATGTGTGTTTTGCCATTAACTATTTTGCAGATTTTTTGACATTTTGCACCTCTGGTAGCTGGGACAATGTAGCAAATGTAACAAATACAAGTAAAACCTAATTTACAAAATAATAAAATTATATTAACCTCTGATACCCATATATTTTCTGAAAGTAGACACCTGGCACATTGTTAAAATGAGCACAAAAGAAAAAATTCTGGTACTATGTCAGCCAGGTAGAAAATTATTTATTGCCCTCATTAAAAGTAGAGATGAGCGAACCGAAGCCAAATTTCCTTGCGCTTCATGGTGACGAATCACAATTTTTCCTAAAATGGCTGCTGCACGTGTGAGGACATGGAGAAAGGAACTCTGGGAAGGCAGGATCACCCACAATGCCATGCATGCAGCCAATCAGCAGCCAGCCAGCCCTGTGATGTCACAGCCCTATAAATAGCATCAGCCATCTTAGATTCTGCCATTTACCAGTGTACTTAATGCAGGGAGAGACGTCAGCAGGCGCTAGGGACAGTGGTAGGAAAGATTTCATTGTGCTAAAAAATTTTTTACAAGTGCAGGGCAAGATTATTCAAGGTGTAGGGAAAGGATAGGGAGGAATCATTCCACAGCATTTATGTTGAACAGGGTTCAGTAGGGGAAGTTACAGCCTGGGTAATAAGAACAATCCTATTACACCTTGCTACACAAACCGTTCTTGTTATAGGGGTGCAAGTGCAGTTTGATAAAGGCATTAGCAGGGTTTATTACAAGGAAATATTTATACGTCTTATTTGCCCTTGTGCGGTGCAGTTATATGTTCTAAAGCATTTTTTGGCTTGTATTAGTGGGGAAAAAAGGGCTTATTAGCCGTTGTGTGGTGAAGTGCTAAAATTACAGCCCTTTTTTGTCGAGTATTAGTGGCAAAAGTAAAATATATTTGCCGTTCAGCGGTGCAGTCATATGTTCCAAAGCCCTTTTTGTCGTGTATTAGTTGAAAAAGAAAAAAATATATTTGACGGTCAGCGGTGCAGTTATATGCTCTAAAGCCTTTTGTGGCGTATATTAGTGGAAAAAGAAAATATATATTTGCCGGTCAGCGGTGCAGTTATATGTTTAAAAGCCTTTTGTGGTGTGTATTAGTAGAAAAAGAAAAATATATTTGTCGTTCAGCAGTGCAATTATATGTTCTAAAGCCCTTTTTTGTGTGTATTAGTCGGAGGGGAAAGAGCTTATTAGCCGTTGTGTGGTGAAGTGAGAAAATTACAGACTTTTTTGGGGGGTTTTAATTTCCTTTTTATTTATTTATTTGATTTAACAGTATGTCAGACAGAGAAGTGACAGGCCCTACACCGGGGAGTGGCAGAGGCCTAAATGTTTCTGGCGCAGGCACAGGTTGCATCAGAGTAAGGGGGCTTGGCAGCAGGGGTCGCAGTGAGAGGCCTGAGCTCCCGGTGTCATCTAGCGGTCTTGTCTTGACCAGCAACCCAGCGGTTCTTGAATGGTTGACTCGGTCATCCACTTTGTCCCAAGTGACATCAAACACCCCCAGCCAAGAGTCGGTGGGCTTGTCAGACACAACCCTTAGTTGGCATGGCCCGAGAGCAGGCCCTGTGCCCTCACCTGTCCTCAACCTGCCTCTGTCCTTTTCTGTTCCCTCAGCCAGAGAAGTATTATATGCTGTGGGCTCAGCTACACTATACAGCAAGGACAAGTTACTAGAGGACAGTCAGCAGCTACTGGAGGAGACATCTGCTGCTTCCTCCGCTAGGCAGGGAAGTAGTGGTGAGGAGAGTGGCATGGGAGCTGGTGTTGCGAGGGGTCAGGCTAATGACCCAGAGACTGTTGAGGAGGACATCAGTGACGTTCAGACACTACTCGATGATGATGATGTAGCTGATCGCACTTGGGAGCTAGGTGACGAAGGGGCTTCATCATCATCGGGAGAAGAGGGTGGCAGATTGTCCGTGAGGCAGCAATGGAGCCAGTAAGTCGCTGGCCGGGAGTCAGGGTGGCAGCAGTGGGAGGTCGGTAGCCAAATGTGCCCGGGGTAGACCACCCGCTTCGCGTGAGCCTACCTGCCCGGGAAGTAGCGGTGCACGGGTTCACAGAAGCAGCGGCGGTAGCAGTCAGTCAGTGTGTAGTGTTGGGGGTAAAATCAACTACTCGGCGGTGTGGCAGATTTTTGTTAAGCCGGCGGAGGAGGTGAACATGGCCATATGTAGAATCTGTGGGCAGAAGGTGAACCGTGGCCAGGGTGCCAATGTTGACACTACGGCCCTGCATCAACATATACAGCATTGCCATAAAGTGGCCTGGGAGAACCATGGCTCCGATGTGGTGGTCCAGCCTGCCACAGCAACCGCTGCATCACCCAGTGGCACGCACCTGATTTCAGGCAGTCAAGGCTCCACCATCTCGGCCGAAGGCAGCTGTCTGTCCTTCCCATCCTCTGCTGGTCCTAATGCTCCTGCTCCTCCTGCTACTCCCTTTCAGTCATTCCATCAGCAATTGATCACCGAAGCGATTGCCAAGAGACAACAGTATGCGTGCACTCATCCAACGGTGCAGAAGCTGAATGTGCTCCTGTCCAAGTTTCTGGTGCTGCAGTTTCTCCCTATCCAAGTGGTGGACTCTGCACCTTTCAGAGAACTAATGGCTTGTGCCAAGCTGAGGTGGAGAGTCCCAAGCCGTCATTTATTTGCCAAAAAGGCAGTACTAGCCCTGCACATGTATGTAGAACATAAGGTTGGCCAGTCCTTGAGCCTGTCGGTGTCTGCCAAAGTGCACGACAGCGCTGACATGTGAAGCTGTAACTACGGTCAGGGACAATACTTTAAATGTAGTTCCTGCACAGCCACACCAGCAACTTGGCCAGGTGACGCCGCTTCTGCCTCCACGTTCTCACGCCATTGGTCCTGCAACAATGTCTGCCTCTGCCTCCTCATCCTCCACCGTATTCTCAGCCTACACTGCAGGGACAATTCACTGTGCTCCTCCAGCATACTACATGTGTAGGGCATGGCGGTATCAGGCTGTTCTACACCTCGTTTGCCTGGGCAAACAGAGTCACACAGGGGAGGGACTTGTCACGGCTGAGGATGGGAAAAACCCTCAGCCGTGCGATGACAGAAGAAGCTGGTCGCTGCTAGGCCAGGACAGGAATCAGGGAGCAGGTCACCTCCTAATACGTCCCGAATTCTGACCCTGTCTCCGACCCTGATGGTGGGAGGGCTCATACTCTGGAACCTATAATCCCTACTAGCCCTGAGGGTGGCCCTGGACTAGGAGCAGGGTAAGACGACCTGTTCCTCCAAGACACGGACGAACAGGAGTCTCACTGGCCAGACTGCAAAGGAAATGGAACATAAACAGCATATGGCAATGGCAGGTAAATGAAACAAGTACAACACCTACCTGCCACAGACACACCCAGTGTTCACACACTAAGAAGGGAGTTAACCCTTCCTACACCAGGCAAGGGAAAAAGCCACTTAAAGGAGAAGTGTACAATAAACTATCACACTGCAGCTGTTACCGCAGGCAACGACATGCGTGGCAACCATGTCCTGGGAAACAGCCAGAAGGCCGAGACACTGCCACCACATGTACACAACACCACACGTTGCCACGGACAGCCACAAGTGAAGGGAAGTTTCACAGTGCACACATACATAAAACTCGTGCACACCAGACATAGAAAGTGCATACATACACACACACATAGCCAGAGGCAACCGCACGCATCAACAGTGAGACGCCTAGCAACCAGCTCAGGCTGCCACACTGCTAACAAACACCTGTTGTCCGCGGCAACCGCACTTCAGGCAAACTACTAACAGCCCCCAGCTGCGGTTGACAAAACACCCAGACCGCGGGCAACTGCATGCGGCTCCCAAGGAGTCACGACCATGCACATGGGAGTGACAGGACTGCTCCGTGCCCTTCATCAAGAAATCAAATCCTGGCTTTCTCCATGGCAACTCAAAATTGGAACCATGGTGACCGAGAAGAGGAAGAACATGGTGTCGGCGCTGCGTCAAGGAGGGCTGAGCCATGCGCTGTGCATGGCACACGTGTTCAATCTGGTTGTCAAGCGGTTAATGAAGTCTTCCACCCATCAGCAAGACATCCTAAAAATGGCCAGGAAACTTTGCATGCACTTCAGCCACTCGTACACCGCAAAGCACATCCTCCTTAAGTTGCAGCGGCAGAACGGCATCACCTAACATAGGCTGATATGCGACGTTTCCACCCGTTGGAATTCCACCCTCCATATGTTGGACCGACTGTACGAAGAGAGAATGCCCATAGACGATTTCCTCATGATCCAAGCGGACAGGAGTACTCCCTGGTGTAACTTTGATGTCAGCCAGTGGCAGCTCATGCGTGACACCTGCCATTTGCTCAGGCCCTTTGAGGACGCCACGGTATTTGTCAGTCGCCAGGACTACAGGATGAACAATGTCATTTCACTGCTTCATGTCCTGAAACAGATGCTGGTAAATCTGGCTGGTCAGGGGACTGGAGGCATGGCGCCTAGATCTCATGGCACATGAGCCCTGTGGGGGCTGAACTGGAGGAGGAGGAGGACATTGCAGCGCAAGAAATGTGTAGCGAAATGGGTGGTTTTTCTACACAGGTGACAGGAGAGGAGGAGCAGGCAGAGGAGCACATTGTGGCAGTATGCAGTGGAGATGGAGGCAGGGAGTCCCTCCGAGTCACTTGCGCAAATGGACCGATGCATGCTCTCTTGCTTGCGTAGTGACAGCCGAATTGTCACCATTCGGCAGAGGGATGACCTCTTGCTCTCCACCTTGTTGGACCCTCGCTACCTGTCCAAAATGGGGGCCTTTTTTACACCCGCTGAGAGGGAGGACAAACTGAACTACTATAGAGACATCCTATGTAGTCAATTGGCCGCTGCCTATCTGCGCCATCATCCATCCTCACACAGGTCTGACCGGGGGGGCCCTCTGCGCTCACGTTCCACTGCCATGGCTTAAGTCTAGAGTCGCTGATGAGCCGTTTACTTCACCCGCCTACTGAAGAAGCTACTCACCAGCAGCAGCAGGTAGACATAGAGCAGAACCTAGGTTTAATGAGACGCACAGGACTGAGGAAAAATTAGGACGAGGTGCTGCCAGTAAAAGAGGATCCGCCCTTCCTCTAAAGTGAATAAATAATGTTAAAAAGTATACTGGGCACACTCACTTATGTAGAATCATATATTTTATTCAAGGACATGTAAGGTAAAATAAAATCAATTATTTTAAAAAACACATATAAAATACAGTCAAGCAATATAAGAACACATGGATACAATAAAATATATAGATATAGAATAAATATTAGGACCAATGGTGGATAGGCTGGGGATGGTAAAAAATCAGTCCATATGAAAGTTAGAACAAATAGAAGTAAAGCCCAGCTGGTGGCTTGAGCTAATGTAGTGGCTAGCTTAACCAAGTACTATAAAGTTCACAGTCCTGATTCACTGCAGGAGGATAATGTAACTGTGGTAAAGCAGAATTCACTTAAGTGAGTATACTTGCGGCGTCCCGCTAATACTCACTGTGCTGTGCGGTTCCTTATGTAGATAAACTTGGAAACAAATTGTCGTTATCAGCTGCTGCTGTAGCAACTGAAAGATACTGTGTCTTTTCTCTGTGCCTTTGCGGTCCTCTGGCTGCCGCTCCGTAGTAGCAGGAAGCCGGTCAGCGCTGGGACTCAAGATGCTTTTCCCCTCGTCGGTATGTTATGCGACACACTCCTCGTGTGTTTGCGCTTGTAGGTCCCGGCGTATCAGGGGTTTAGTAAGGCACGGAGTTTCCAAAGACTTTGAATTGCCGCACGGCTCTGGATAGTTCAAGCACGTACTGTACTCCTTGGGGTTGTTCCGGGGGGCTCCTCACCAAACGCGTTTCGGGGTACTTGCCCCTTCTTCAGTGGTACAGGTTCCCCCACAACTGCCTACTTATATAGTGTCTTACAAATGGTAATTGTTCAAACACATGGTGAGCCTCCTCATTTGGCTCAAAAGCTGGCACGGAGTAGAAGAGTCCATTCCATTCAGATCCACCCAATTATCCACAAAAAAGACTTAAATTTCAAATAACCTACTGTTTAATACACATCATAATAATCCGATTCCTATAGGTACTAATACAATCCATTCCTAACTCTACATGTTGTGTTGATTTCATTTCTTTCTCCATCAAATAAATTTATTTATACACTTCAGTGGTTTTATTCGTCTACAGAAAATCCCTTGCGGTATCTATGCGGTTTGGTTATTAATCACAGGGTTATAGCTAACAGATTAAATAACAATCATTCCCTACAGTTCCCTGTCATTTATATATGGCTACAATTACAAATAAATATAAAAATAAAAATAAAATTGTATAAATAAGAAATTTTTTCTAAAAATATTTTTTATATATAAATAAAAAATTTTTAAATTTTTTTTCATATATAAAGATAAGAACAATAAAGTTAAAAAGTAAAACTATAAATATATATATAAACCACTTTATTTCATGCATTGTTAAAAATGTATAATTTATTCATTATAAATGCCTCCATTTTTCTTCATGATTTGAACACCAGGGTGGATTATTGCACCCCGCAGGGGTTAAGATGTTGGGTGGAGGCCCCCCATGAAGGGCCGAACCCCCCAGGATATTACGCAACCTGCTGGGGTTTTGCCGTCCATAGGGGACATCCACCAATTTACAAGAATCCGAATAACTCGAATTCTGCATTCAATCCACCCGGCATCAAAGTGTTGAGTTCATAAATACGTTGGGACTCTAATCTGGACATTTTACTAATGTGGTCCCCGCCTCTCCATCCTTTCTCTACTTTGTCAATTGCCGCAAATCTTAGGCCTGTCGGGTTTTTGTCATGCATCAGTTTGAAATGTTTAGATAGGGTGTGGGTTTCTAAGCCCTTTTTAATGTTGGTGATGTGCTCTGAGATGCGTTTTTTTAAAAGTCTTTTTGTTCTCCCAACATATTGGCGTCCACATGGGCACTCAATGATGTAAATGACATTATCAGAGTTGCACGTTAAAAAGTCCTTTATCGTGTGTTTGTGTTTATTGACCGTTGAAACAATTTCACTTGTTTTCCGAGGAAAAGAAGTGATCCTACAGTTTGCACACTTCCTGCATCTATGGAAACCCTCCATATTCAACCAGTTGTGTAAGGCGGTATTCCCGGGATTTCCTCTTTTGACCGTTGGGGCCACCTTATTCCCTAAATTAGGAGCTTTCGTGAAGGTTATCCGAGGTTTAATTGGGATTAGGGAGCCTATGGTTTTGTCTTTTTGTAGCCAACTCCAATGTTTCCCTATTATTTTTTGTATTTTCCTGTACTCATCATTAAAGGGTAGGATAATCCTAATCTCTTCTGTTTCTTCATTTGAGTTTTTCACCTTTTCTACAAAAAAATCTTCCCTTTTCATATTCCTTACTTTATTTAGGGATCCGGTAATCAATTCTTCTGGGTAATTTTTCTCTAGAAATGCCTTTTTCATCTTGTTAGCCTCCTCTTCGAATTGATTTTCTAGCGTACAGTTTCGCTTTAACCTTTGGAATTGGCCTTGCGGTATATTTATCAACCAACTGGGTAGGTGACAACTGTTATACAGTATATAACTGTTCCTCATAGTCGGTTTCATAAAAGTACAACTCTTAATTGTCCTCTCTTCTATAAAAAGTTTCAAATCTAAAAATTCCAATGTTTCATTGCTAATATTGTGAGTGAATTTTAAATTTAAATCATTTTGATTAATAACTCCTAAAAACTTCTCCAAAGATTCCTTTCCCGATTTCCAGATAAAAAGCACATCATCTATATATCTTTGCCATAACACCAGGTTCACCCCCAGTAGGGGGATAATATTCCGTTCTTCCCAATCCGCCATAAATAAATTTGCATAACTGGGGGCGAACCTGGTGCCCATGGCTGTGCCCTGGGTTTGGAGATAAAAATCTGTTTCAAAGTTAAAATAATTATGTGTCAATATAAAATCTATGCTTTGTATTAAAAAATTGATCTGTTCCTCTTTTAACCTACCTTCTTGTTTTAATTGGGACTCAATCGCTCGTTTACCTTGCTCGTGGTTAATAATAGTGTATAAAGATTGGACATCCAGTGTGCCCATCCACCAGTCCTCCTCAAATACCATATTCTCTACAATTTTGATTATTTGTGTCGAATCCTTGGTATATGAGGTAGTTTTTTTAACTGTCGGCTGCAATAATACATCAATGTATTTTGAAAGATTACAGGTCAGGGATTCTATCCCTGAAATTATAGGACGACCTGGTGGGTTATTCATATCTTTATGCACTTTCGGTATGCAATAGAACACCGGAATTCTGGGATATTTGTTCAATATAAAATTATATTCATTCTCCGTCAAAATCCCTCTCGTTTTACCGTCTTCTACTAAATCTACTAGTTCCATGAAGAAGTCACTAGTTGGATCTTTTGTTAATTTTTTATAAGTGTCCTCATCTGACAGTTGTCTATAGCATTCTTGTTTATACTTATCCATATCTTGTACGACAATTGCCCCCCCTTTATCGGCTGGGCGAATAATTATCTTATTATCTTTCTGTAATTGCTTTAGGGTCCCAATCTCTCCCTTCGTTAGGTTCTTACGTCTGTATTTATTGGTATCTTTAATTTTCCGTAGGTCATTTTCCACACTTTCTTTGAATGTTGCCATTTCATGGCTGATTTCGTTCCTCGGATATTTTTTGGAGCGGTTTTTGAGTTCAGTGTGTGTGTATTTTTCCCTCTGGCTGCTATTTCCTAATTCTTTTTCAATCGGATTTTTCGCAAAATATTTTTTAAGGCATAGCCGCCGTATGAATTTCTCCACCCCTATGAAGGTGGCGAATTTATTAAGTTTTTCAGTCGGGGCAAATTTTAAGCCTTTGTTTAAGAGATGTTTTTGGACATTAGTTAATGGGATAGAACTTAAATTGATAATGGAGTCATTAGTCACTTCTAACTCCACTATCTGTGGTGTCTTATTCTTCCTCCTTCCTCTGCGTACCTTCCCCTTTTCTCGTCGTGATATCTCGTGTTGTGATTGTATTGATTGTGAGGTGATCGATATTTCCCTATGTGTTGTGAGTTGGGGTCCTGTTGCTCCCTGTGTGACTGTGGCCTGTCTCTCAGGTTGTACTGGTGATCTATTTGTGGTTTGTTAACCCCTGCGGGGTGCAATAATCCACCCTGGTGTTCAAATCATGAAGAAAAATGGAGGCATTTATAATGAATAAATTATACATTTTTAACAATGCATGAAATAAAGTGGTTTATATATATATTTATAGTTTTACTTTTTAACTTTATTGTTCTTATCTTTATATATGAAAAAAAATTTAAAAATTTTTTATTTATATATAAAAAATATTTTTAGAAAAAATTTCTTATTTATACAATTTTATTTTTATTTTTATATTTATTTGTAATTGTAGCCATATATAAATGACAGGGAACTGTAGGGAATGATTGTTATTTAATCTGTTAGCTATAACCCTGTGATTAATAACCAAACCGCATAGATACCGCAAGGGATTTTCTGTAGACGAATAAAACCACTGAAGTGTATAAATAAATTTATTTGATGGAGAAAGAAATGAAATCAACACAACATGTAGAGTTAGGAATGGATTGTATTAGTACCTATAGGAATCGGATTATTATGATGTGTATTAAACAGTAGGTTATTTGAAATTTAAGTCTTTTTTGTGGATAATTGGGTGGATCTGAATGGAATGGACTCTTCTACTCCGTGCCAGCTTTTGAGCCAAATGAGGAGGCTCACCATGTGTTTGAACAATTACCATTTGTAAGACACTATATAAGTAGGCAGTTGTGGGGGAACCTGTACCACTGAAGAAGGGGCAAGTACCCCGAAACGCGTTTGGTGAGGAGCCCCCCGGAACAACCCCAAGGAGTACAGTACGTGCTTGAACTATCCAGAGCCGTGCGGCAATTCAAAGTCTTTGGAAACTCCGTGCCTTACTAAACCCCTGATACGCCGGGACCTACAAGCGCAAACACACGAGGAGTGTGTCGCATAACATACCGACGAGGGGAAAAGCATCTTGAGTCCCAGCGCTGACCGGCTTCCTGCTACTACGGAGCGGCAGCCAGAGGACCGCAAAGGCACAGAGAAAAGACACAGTATCTTTCAGTTGCTACAGCAGCAGCTGATAACGACAATTTGTTTCCAAGTTTATCTACATAAGGAACCGCACAGCACAGTGAGTATTAGCGGGACGCCGCAAGTATACTCACTTAAGTGAATTCTGCTTTACCACAGTTACATTATCCTCCTGCAGTGAATCAGGACTGTGAACTTTATAGTACTTGGTTAAGCTAGCCACTACATTAGCTCAAGCCACCAGCTGGGCTTTACTTCTATTTGTTCTAACTTTCATATGGACTGATTTTTTACCATCCCCAGCCTATCCACCATTGGTCCTAATATTTATTCTATATCTATATATTTTATTGTATCCATGTGTTCTTATATTGCTTGACTGTATTTTATATGTGTTTTTTAAAATAATTGATTTTATTTTACCTTACATGTCCTTGAATAAAATATATGATTCTACATAAGTGAGTGTGCCCAGTATACTTTTTAACATTATTTATTCACTTTAGAGGAAGGGCGGATCCTCTTTTACTGGCAGCACCTCGTCCTAATTTTTCCTCAGTCCTGTGCGTCTCATTAAACCTGTGTTTTATTTTACAATTCGTCCTGGTGACTGCACGGACCGTTGAGAAATATGGATATGTGGAATCATGTTGAATCCAAAAACCAAAAGGTTGATAATTTTATCTTTGAAACAAATGATATTTGTGAAAATATGGAGGAAATTAGTATGAGTAAGACCTTTAGAGAACTAGAGGGACTCCTGATACGTCAATTGAAACAGAAATGGGAGATCAAAACCCTCACAAGGTGTATAGAGGTCAATCAGATCCCTAAAGGCCTATCATATAGCAAAGTCCCAGCTCAGGATCTTTGTAAAAAGGACTTTGACCTGGAATGGGGTAATTTACTATATGAACAATCGGTAGCATTAACCAGACTGATTATAAAAAGACGTACTGTAATTTTAGAAGAAACTGTTCAAAAAATTACAGCTATCAAATTAATCACTGATAAATTTCCCATAACGGAGGAATTAAATATGCTACAAACTAGATTATGTAGCAATTTGGATAAAATTGAACGGGAAATTATGGAGAAAAAATTAAAGAAAATGTTCTTTATTCAAAATAAAAAGGATAAGAAATATAGGGGAATCCAACGTGAAGATAGAGAGAGAATAGAGGACATTAGGGAAGAGGAACAGACAGAAAATATCACTAATTCACGGGACAACCACATCACTAATTCACGGGACAACCACACCAAAGACACGAATAGACACAGTAATTTCACCATACCGACCTACAATAGATTCGAGATTTTTGATGAACGGGAATCTTTTTTAGATCGGACTCCACCGCACCACCGAATACGGACCAGACCACCATCACCTTTAAGGGTCACACAAAAACCTTATCACAAACCACAAATAGATCACCAGTACAACCTGAGAGACAGGCCACAGTCACACAGGGAGCAACAGGACCCCAACTCACAACACATAGGGAAATATCGATCACCTCACAATCAATACAATCACAACACGAGATATCACGACGAGAAAAGGGGAAGGTACGCAGAGGAAGGAGGAAGAATAAGACACCACAGATAGTGGAGTTAGAAGTGACTAATGACTCCATTATCAATTTAAGTTCTATCCCATTAACTAATGTCCAAAAACATCTCTTAAACAAAGGCTTAAAATTTGCCCCGACTGAAAAACTTAATAAATTCGCCACCTTCATAGGGGTGGAGAAATTCATACGGCGGCTATGCCTTAAAAAATATTTTGCGAAAAATCCGATTGAAAAAGAATTAGGAAATAGCAGCCAGAGGGAAAAATACACACACACTGAACTCAAAAACCGCTCCAAAAAATATCCGAGGAACGAAATCAGCCATGAAATGGCAACATTCAAAGAAAGTGTGGAAAATGACCTACGGAAAATTAAAGATACCAATAAATACAGACGTAAGAACCTAACGAAGGGAGAGATTGGGACCCTAAAGCAATTACAGAAAGATAATAAGATAATTATTCGCCCAGCCGATAAAGGGGGGGCAATTGTCGTACAAGATATGGATAAGTATAAACAAGAATGCTATAGACAACTGTCAGATGAGGACACTTATAAAAAATTAACAAAAGATCCAACTAGTGACTTCTTCATGGAACTAGTAGATTTAGTAGAAGACGGTAAAACGAGAGGGATTTTGACGGAGAATGAATATAATTTTATATTGAACAAATATCCCAGAATTCCGGTGTTCTATTGCATACCGAAAGTGCATAAAGATATGAATAACCCACCAGGTCGTCCTATAATTTCAGGGATAGAATCCCTGACCTGTAATCTTTCAAAATACATTGATGTATTATTGCAGCCGACAGTTAAAAAAACTACCTCATATACCAAGGATTCGACACAAATAATCAAAATTGTAGAGAATATGGTATTTGAGGAGGACTGGTGGATGGGCACACTGGATGTCCAATCTTTATACACTATTATTAACCACGAGCAAGGTAAACGAGCGATTGAGTCCCAATTAAAACAAGAAGGTAGGTTAAAAGAGGAACAGATCAATTTTTTAATACAAAGCATAGATTTTATATTGACACATAATTATTTTAACTTTGAAACAGATTTTTATCTCCAAACCCAGGGCACAGCCATGGGCACCAGGTTCGCCCCCAGTTATGCAAATTTATTTATGGTGGATTGGGAAGAACGGAATATTATCCCCCTACTGGGGGTGAACCTGGTGTTATGGCAAAGATATATAGATGATGTGCTTTTTATCTGGAAATCGGGAAAGGAATCTTTGGAGAAGTTTTTAGGAGTTATTAATCAAAATGATTTAAATTTAAAATTCACTCACAATATTAGCAATGAAACATTGGAATTTTTAGATTTGAAACTTTTTATAGAAGAGAGGACAATTAAGAGTTGTACTTTTATGAAACCGACTATGAGGAACAGTTATATACTGTATAACAGTTGTCACCTACCCAGTTGGTTGATAAATATACCGCAAGGCCAATTCCAAAGGTTAAAGCGAAACTGTACGCTAGAAAATCAATTCGAAGAGGAGGCTAACAAGATGAAAAAGGCATTTCTAGAGAAAAATTACCCAGAAGAATTGATTACCGGATCCCTAAATAAAGTAAGGAATATGAAAAGGGAAGATTTTTTTGTAGAAAAGGTGAAAAACTCAAATGAAGAAACAGAAGAGATTAGGATTATCCTACCCTTTAATGATGAGTACAGGAAAATACAAAAAATAATAGGGAAACATTGGAGTTGGCTACAAAAAGACAAAACCATAGGCTCCCTAATCCCAATTAAACCTCGGATAACCTTCACGAAAGCTCCTAATTTAGGGAATAAGGTGGCCCCAACGGTCAAAAGAGGAAATCCCGGGAATACCGCCTTACACAACTGGTTGAATATGGAGGGTTTCCATAGATGCGGGAAGTGTGCAAACTGTAGGATCACTTCTTTTCCTCGGAAAACAAGTGAAATTGTTTCAACGGTCAATAAACACAAACACACGATAAAGGACTTTTTAACGTGCAACTCTGATAATGTCATTTACATCATTGAGTGCCCATGTGGACGCCAATATGTTGGGAGAACAAAAAGACTTTTAAAAAAACGCATCTCAGAGCACATCACCAACATTAAAAAGGGCTTAGAAACCCACACCCTATCTAAACATTTCAAACTGATGCATGACAAAAACCCGACAGGCCTAAGATTTGCGGCAATTGACAAAGTAGAGAAAGGATGGAGAGGCGGGGACCACATTAGTAAAATGTCCAGATTAGAGTCCCAACGTATTTATGAACTCAACACTTTGATGCCGGGTGGATTGAATGCAGAATTCGAGTTATTCGGATTCTTGTAAATTGGTGGATGTCCCCTATGGACGGCAAAACCCCAGCAGGTTGCGTAATATCCTGGGGGGTTCGGCCCTTCATGGGGGGCCTCCACCCAACATCTTAACCCCTGCGGGGTGCAATAATCCACCCTGGTGTTCAAATCATGAAGAAAAATGGAGGCATTTATAATGAATAAATTATACATTTTTAACAATGCATGAAATAAAGTGGTTTATATATATATTTATAGTTTTACTTTTTAACTTTATTGTTCTTATCTTTATATATGAAAAAAAATTAAAAATTTTTTTATTTATATATAAAAAATATTTTTAGAAAAAATTTCTTATTTATACAATTTTATTTTTATTTTTATATTTATTTGTAATTGTAGCCATATATAAATGACAGGGAACTGTAGGGAATGATTGTTATTTAATCTGTTAGCTATAACCCTGTGATTAATAACCAAACCGCATAGATACCGCAAGGGATTTTCTGTAGACGAATAAAACCACTGAAGTGTATAAATAAATTTATTTGATGGAGAAAGAAATGAAATCAACATAACATGTAGAGTTAGGAATGGATTGTATTAGTACCTATAGGAATCGGATTATTATGATGTGTATTAAACAGTAGGTTATTTGAAATTTAAGTCTTTTTTGTGGATAATTGGGTGGATCTGAATGGAATGGACTCTTCTACTCCGTGCCAGCTTTTGAGCCAAATGAGGAGGCTCACCATGTGTTTGAACAATTACCATTTGTAAGACACTATATAAGTAGGCAGTTGTGGGGGAACCTGTACCACTGAAGAAGGGGCAAGTACCCCGAAACGCGTTTGGTGAGGAGCCCCCCGGAACAACCCCAAGGAGTACAGTACGTGCTTGAACTATCCAGAGCCGTGCGGCAATTCAAAGTCTTTGGAAACTCCGTGCCTTACTAAACCCCTGATACGCCGGGACCTACAAGCGCAAACACACGAGGAGTGTGTCGCATAACATACCGACGAGGGGAAAAGCATCTTGAGTCCCAGCGCTGACCGGCTTCCTGCTACTACGGAGCGGCAGCCAGAGGACCGCAAAGGCACAGAGAAAAGACACAGTATCTTTCAGTTGCTACAGCAGCAGCTGATAACGACAATTTGTTTCCAAGTTTATCTACATAAGGAACCGCACAGCACAGTGAGTATTAGCGGGACGCCGCAAGTATACTCACTTAAGTGAATTCTGCTTTACCACAGTTACATTATCCTCCTGCAGTGAATCAGGACTGTGAACTTTATAGTACTTGGTTAAGCTAGCCACTACATTAGCTCAAGCCACCAGCTGGGCTTTACTTCTATTTGTTCTAACTTTCATATGGACTGATTTTTTACCATCCCCAGCCTATCCACCATTGGTCCTAATATTTATTCTATATCTATATATTTTATTGTATCCATGTGTTCTTATATTGCTTGACTGTATTTTATATGTGTTTTTTAAAATAATTGATTTTATTTTACCTTACATGTCCTTGAATAAAATATATGATTCTACATAAGTGAGTGTGCCCAGTATACTTTTTAACATAGAGCAGAACCTGTAGCAGCATTTGGTGGCATACTTGGACAGCACCCTGCCACCCCAAGTTGAAGATCCGCTGGACTACTGGGCAGCCAAACTGGATTTGTGGCCATAACTGGCAGAGTTTGCCCTGGAAAAGCTGTCCTGCCCGACCAGTAGTGTAACATCAGAGCGGGTGTTTAGTGCGGCGGGGGCCATAGTTACCCCAAGAAGAACTTGCCTGTCCCCCCAAAATGTGGAGAGACTGACCTTTGTCAAGATGAATCAGGCGTGGATCACCCAGGATTTCCACCCACCAATGCCTGATGCATCAGACTAGATCATCCATGGTGCCACACCAACACTTTGACAAAAGAGACCGGTTTCTTCTGGCTACCTGCCTCAGCTACTATTCTGATGCTGTCACCAGCCTGATGCCACACATATGATGCCAAGTGCTCCTTTTTTCACCCACAATCTTCAGCGGGTACTGGTATTGCCACCCACCTCCACATTATGTCACCTTGCCACTCTGTGGCCTCCTGATGCTGCTGCCACCTCCACACTATGTCACCTTGCCACTCTGTGCCCTCCTGATGCTGCTGCCACCTCCACACTATGTCACCTTGCCACTCTGTGGTCTCCTCATGCTGATACCACCTCCACACTTTGTCACCTTGCCACTCTGTGGCCTCCTGATGCTGCTGACACCTCCACACTATGTCACCTTGCCACTCTGTGCCCTCCTGATGCTGCTGCCACCTCCACACTATGTCACCTTGCCACTCTGTGGTCTCCTGATGCTGCTACCACCTCTACACTATGTCACCTTGCCACTCTGTGGCCTCCTGATGCTGCTGCCACCTCTACCCTATGTTACCTTGCCACTCTGTGGTCTACTCATGCTGCTGCCATCTCCACAAAATCTCACCTTGCCACTCTGTGGCCTCCTGATGCTGCTGCCACCTCTACACTATGTCACCTTGCCACTCTGTGGTCTCCTCATGCTGCTGCCACCTTCACACTATGTCACCTTGCCACTCTGTGGTCTTCTGATGCTGCTGCCACCTCCACACTGTCATTGTGTAACTCTGTGGTCTCCTGATGCTGCCACCACCTCCACACTCTGTCATTGTGCCACTCTGTGGCCTACCGATGCTGCCGCCACCTCCAGACTCTGTAATTGGGCCACTTTGTGGTCTCCTCATGCTGCTTCCACCTCACCACTATGTCATAGGGCCACTGTGAACTTCTCATGCTGTTCCCACGCTCCCCACTTCATGACTGGGTCACTATTTTGCCTTTTGGCCTGGCTGACATTATCATTTATTTGACCCTTCTTCTGATCTGTCAGAAGGAAGGAAAAATGAGACGCACAACGGATCCTGTCTGTGTAGCAGCTGTAAGGCCTGTATGGTCCTGTCAGAATTGGCTTGTGATTTGGTAGCCAAAAGCAGGAGTGGGTACAAAACACAGAAGACATGCAAATATACCATTCACATGCCATCTCTGCTTTGGATCCACTCCTGTTTTTTTGGCATTAGCAATACTGATGGATTACTGACCGAGTGAAGGTGGATGCTCAACAGACAGGATAAGTTTATTTGGGGTTATTGTTCTGACAGATCAGAGGAAGGGCAAAATAATTAGTGACGTCAACACAAACTTACTGCTGACACCCTCTCCACTCTGTCCGGGGGCTCTACTTGTATAAGCGTTTAAAAGAACAGGTTCTGTTGACATCTATGTGGAATCAGCTTATGACGGTGTAAAAGGAGTGCGCTTCTTCTTGGCACTAACATCGACCTGTAAGGCTGTGTTCATACTAAGTAGTACTAAGTAGTACTAAGTGAAGTGTGCAGTGATTCTAAGAGTGACGCCTGTCATCTTTATGTCATGCTGACTCATAGTATAATTTCACTACCAGAGCGGACTCCCTATGCGTGTCACTGCAAGGCACAGTGTTCTACACCACTATAAAGGCTCTCTGCAGCCAAGAAATAGCTGTTTTTTTTTATGCGATTTGCCTTGAATAAATTCTGATCAAAGCAAATTTTTTCAAAAAATTCGACTAACCCGCCAAATTAAATTTTTGAAACATTTGCTCATCTCTAATTAAGAGAAACAAAATAAGAGGCTTGCAGGTTTGATACCTATGCTTGATGAAGAGACCTACGTTGTTTCGGAAGCTGGCTATGTAACATATTTTTTTCTACTTTTGTTAGCCCTTAAAAGGTATCATAGCTGCAAGACTCTAATTTTACAGGCACCTTCATATGATTTTATATCCAAGAGTAATTTGTCATTAAAAAAAACTCCATAAAACCTTATATTAGTGGCTAATAGTATGACCCAAGTAGAAAGCTATACACACCATACCTCCTAAAATCAAAATTCAACATGTACCGGATATACCTAAATGTACATGCAAATATATTCATAAAATCACCTGGACAGACCTGGAAAGATTAAAAACCTGGTTGTAAGCTGGAAATATAGAAAAGTAATAACCTATTAAATACAGGGATTACAAACCATGAAAAGTAAGTGTATCCTCAAAACCTGTATATTTCCTGAAAGCAGACAACTTGATAAATTGAGTTCACAGTTAGGTCCATCTTCATGTGACAAACAGAAATTATTATAAAAATGCATCATTGAACCTAAAATCCACATGCAAGCAAAGTTTTGCACATAAAGGCAATATAAAAATGATATTTCAATGCGTGACTGTTTACATATATCACAAGTAGAGTTGAGCGAACACCTGGATGTTCGGGTTCGAGAAGTTCGGCCGAACTTCCCGGAAATGTTCGGGTTCGGGATCCGAACCCGACCCGAACTTCGTCCCGAACCTGAACCCCATTGAAGTCAATGGGGACCCGAACTTTTCGGCACTAAAAAGGCTGTAAAACAGCCCAGGAAAGAGCTAGAGGGCTGCAAAAGGCAGCAACATGTAGGTAAATCCCCTGCAGACAAATGTGGATAGGGAAATGAATTAAAATAAAAATAAAAAAAATAAAAATTAACCAATATCAATTGGACAGAGGTCCCATAGCAGAGAATCTGGCTTCACGTCAGCAGAGAATCAGTCTCTTCATGCCATAGCAAAGAATCTGGCTTCATGTCAGCAGAGAATCAGTCTCTTCTTGCAATAGCAGAGAATCTGGCTTCATGTCAGCACAGAATCAGTCTTCATGTCATAGCAGAGAATCAGGCTTCACGTCACCCACCACTGGAACAGGCCACTGTCACACATTTAGGCCCCGGCACCCAGACAGAGGAGAGAGGTCCCGTAACAGAGAATCTGGCCTTATGTCAGCGCAGAATCAGTCTTCATGTCATAGCAGAGAATCAGGCTTCACGTCACCCACCACTGGAACAGGCCACTGTCACATATTTAGGCCCCGGCACCCAGACAGAGGTGAGAGGTCCCGTAACAGAGAATCTGGCCTTATGTCAGCACAGAATCTGTCTTCATGTCATAGCAGAGAATCAGGCTTCACGTCACCCACCACTGGAACAGGCCACTGTCACACATTTAGGCCCAGGCACCCAGGCAGAGGAGAGCGGTCCCGTAACAGAGAATCTGGCCTTATGTCAGCGCAGAATCTGTATTCATGTCATAGCAGAGAATCAGGCTTCACGTCACCCACCACTGGAACAGGCCACTGTCACACATTTAGGCCCCGGCACCCAGACAGAGGAGAGCGGTCCCGTAACAGAGAATCTGGCCTTATGTCAGCGCAGAATCTGTCTTCATGTCATAGCAGAGAATCAGGCTTCACGTCAGCCACCACTGGAACAGGCCACTGTCACACATTTAGGCCCAGGCACCCAGGCAGAGGAGAGAGGTCCCGTAACAGAGAATATGGCCTTATGTCAGCGCAGAATCTGTATTCATGTCATAGCAGAGAATCAGGCTTCACATCACCCACCACTGGAACAGGCCACTGTCACACATTTAGGCCCCGGCACCCAGACAGAGGAGAGCGGTCCCGTAACAGAGAATCTGGCCTTATGTCAGCGCAGAATCTGTCTTCATGTCATAGCAGAGAATCAGGCTTCACGTCAGCCACCACTGGAACAGGCCACTGTCACACATTTAGGCCCAGGCACCCAGGCAGAGGAGAGAGGTCCCGTAACAGAGAATCTGGTCTTATGTCAGCGCAGAATCTGTATTCATGTCATAGCAGAGAATCAGGCTTCACGTCACCCACCACTGGAACAGGCCACTGTCACACATTTAGGCCCCGGCACCCAGACAGAGGAGAGCGGTCCCGTAACAGAGAATCTGGCCTTATGTCAGCGCAGAATCTGTCTTCATGTCATAGCAGAGAATCAGGCTTCACGTCACCCACCACTGGAACAGGCCACTGTCACACAATTAGGCCCCGGCACCCAGACAGAGGAGAGCGGTCCTGTAACAGAGAATCTGGCCTTATGTCAGCGCAGAATCTGTCTTCATGTCATAGCAGAGAATCAGGCTTCACGTCACCCACCACTGGAACAGGCCACTGTCACACATTTAGGCCCCGGCACCCAGACAGAGGAGAGAGGTCCCGTAACAGAGAATCTGGCCTTATGTCAGCGCAGAATCAGTCTTCATGTCATAGCAGAGAATCAGGCTTCACGTCACCCACCACTGGAACAGGCCACTGTCACACATTTAGGCCCCGGCACCCAGACAGAGGAGAGCGGTCCTGTAACAGAGAATCTGGCCTTATGTCAGCGCAGAATCTGTCTTCATGTCATAGCAGAGAATCAGGCTTCACGTCAGCCACCACTGGAACAGGCCACTGTCACACATTTAGGCCCAGGCACCCAGGCAGAGGAGAGCGGTCCCGTAACAGAGAATCTGGCCTTATGTCAGCGCAGAATCTGTATTCATGTCATAGCAGAGAATCAGGCTTCACGTCACCCACCACTGGAACAGGCCACTGTCACACATTTAGGCCCCGGCACCCAGACAGAGGAGAGCGGTCCCGTAACAGAGAATCTGGCCTTATGTCAGCGCAGAATCTGTCTTCATGTCATAGCAGAGAATCAGGCTTCACGTCAGCCACCACTGGAACAGGCCACTGTCACACATTTAGGCCCAGGCACCCAGGCAGAGGAGAGAGGTCCCGTAACAGAGAATATGGCCTTATGTCAGCGCAGAATCTGTATTCATGTCATAGCAGAGAATCAGGCTTCACATCACCCACCACTGGAACAGGCCACTGTCACACATTTAGGCCCCGGCACCCAGACAGAGGAGAGCGGTCCCGTAACAGAGAATCTGGCCTTATGTCAGCGCAGAATCTGTCTTCATGTCATAGCAGAGAATCAGGCTTCACGTCAGCCACCACTGGAACAGGCCACTGTCACACATTTAGGCCCAGGCACCCAGGCAGAGGAGAGAGGTCCCGTAACAGAGAATCTGGTCTTATGTCAGCGCAGAATCTGTATTCATGTCATAGCAGAGAATCAGGCTTCACGTCACCCACCACTGGAACAGGCCACTGTCACACATTTAGGCCCCGGCACCCAGACAGAGGAGAGCGGTCCCGTAACAGAGAATCTGGCCTTATGTCAGCGCAGAATCTGTCTTCATGTCATAGCAGAGAATCAGGCTTCACGTCACCCACCACTGGAACAGGCCACTGTCACACAATTAGGCCCCGGCACCCAGACAGAGGAGAGCGGTCCTGTAACAGAGAATCTGGCCTTATGTCAGCGCAGAATCTGTCTTCATGTCATAGCAGAGAATCAGGCTTCACGTCACCCACCACTGGAACAGGCCACTGTCACACATTTAGGCCCCGGCACCCAGACAGAGGAGAGAGGTCCCGTAACAGAGAATCTGGCCTTATGTCAGCGCAGAATCAGTCTTCATGTCATAGCAGAGAATCAGGCTTCACGTCACCCACCACTGGAACAGGCCACTGTCACACATTTAGGCCCCGGCACCCAGACAGAGGAGAGCGGTCCTGTAACAGAGAATCTGGCCTTATGTCAGCGCAGAATCTGTCTTCATGTCATAGCAGAGAATCAGGCTTCACGTCAGCCACCACTGGAACAGGCCACTGTCACACATTTAGGCCCAGGCACCCAGGCAGAGGAGAGCGGTCCCGTAACAGAGAATCTGGCCTTATGTCAGCGCAGAATCTGTATTCATGTCATAGCAGAGAATCAGGCTTCACGTCACCCACCACTGGAACAGGCCACTGTCACACATTTAGGCCCCGGCACCCAGACAGAGGAGAGCGGTCCCGTAACAGAGAATCTGGCCTTATGTCAGCGCAGAATCTGTCTTCATGTCATAGCAGAGAATCAGGCTTCACGTCACCCACCACTGGAACAGGCCACTGTCACACATTTAGGCCCAGGCACCCAGGCAGAGGAGAGAGGTCCCGTAACAGAGAATCTGGCCTTATGTCAGCACAGAATCTGTCTTCATGTCATAGCAGAGAATCAGGCTTCACGTCACCCACCACTGGAACAGGCCACTGTCACACATTTAGGCCCCGGCACCCAGACAGAGGAGAGCGGTCCCGTAACAGAGAATCTGGCCTTATGTCAGCGCAGAATCTGTCTTCATGTCATAGCAGAGAATCAGGCTTCACGTCACCCACCACTGGAACAGGCCACTGTCACACATTTAGGCCCAGGCACCCAGGCAGAGGAGAGAGGTCCCGTAACAGAGAATCTGGCCTTATGTCAGCGCAGAATCTGTATTCATGTCATAGCAGAGAATCAGGCTTCACGTCAGCCACCACTGGAACAGGCCACTGTCACACATTTAGGCCCAGGCACCCAGGCAGAGGAGAGAGGTCCCGTAACAGAGAATATGGCCTTATGTCAGCGCAGAATCTGTATTCATGTCATAGCAGAGAATCAGGCTTCACGTCACCCACCACTGGAACAGGCCACTGTCACACATTTAGGCCCCGGCACCCAGACAGAGGAGAGCGGTCCTGTAACAGAGAATCTGGCCTTATGTCAGCGCAGAATCTGTATTCATGTCATAGCAGAGAATCAGGCTTCACGTCACCCACCACTGGAACAGGCCACTGTCACACATTTAGGCCCCGGCACCCAGACAGAGAAGAGAGCGGTCCCGTAACAGAGAATCTGGCCTTATGTCAGCGCAGAATCTGTCTTCATGTCATAGCAGAGAATCAGGCTTCACGTCACCCACCACTGGAACAGGCCACTGTCACACATTTAGGCCCCGGCACCCAGACAGAGGAGAGAGGTCCCGTAACAGAGAATCTGGCCTTATGTCAGCGCAGAATCTGTCTTCATGTCATAGCAGAGAATCAGGCTTCACGTCACCCACCACTGGAACAGGCCACTGTCACACATTTAGGCCCCGGCACCCAGACAGAGGAGAGCGGTCCTGTAACAGAGAATCTGGCCTTATGTCAGCGCAGAATCTGTCTTCATGTCATAGCAGAGAATCAGGCTTCACGTCAGCCACCACTGGAACAGGCCACTGTCACACATTTAGGCCCAGGCACCCAGGCAGAGGAGAGCGGTCCCGTAACAGAGAATCTGGCCTTATGTCAGCGCAGAATCTGTATTCATGTCATAGCAGAGAATCAGGCTTCACGTCACCCACCACTGGAACAGGCCACTGTCACACATTTAGGCCCCGGCACCCAGACAGAGGAGAGCGGTCCCGTAACAGAGAATCTGGCCTTATGTCAGCGCAGAATCTGTCTTCATGTCATAGCAGAGAATCAGGCTTCACGTCACCCACCACTGGAACAGGCCACTGTCACACATTTAGGCCCAGGCACCCAGGCAGAGGAGAGAGGTCCCGTAACAGAGAATCTGGCCTTATGTCAGCACAGAATCTGTCTTCATGTCATAGCAGAGAATCAGGCTTCACGTCACCCACCACTGGAACAGGCCACTGTCACACATTTAGGCCCCGGCACCCAGACAGAGGAGAGCGGTCCCGTAACAGAGAATCTGGCCTTATGTCAGCGCAGAATCTGTCTTCATGTCATAGCAGAGAATCAGGCTTCATGTCACCCACCACTGGAACAGGCCACTGTCACACATTTAGGCCCAGGCACCCAGGCAGAGGAGAGAGGTCCCGTAACAGAGAATCTGGCCTTATGTCAGCGCAGAATCTGTATTCATGTCATAGCAGAGAATCAGGCTTCACGTCAGCCACCACTGGAACAGGCCACTGTCACACATTTAGGCCCAGGCACCCAGGCAGAGGAGAGAGGTCCCGTAACAGAGAATATGGCCTTATGTCAGCGCAGAATCTGTATTCATGTCATAGCAGAGAATCAGGCTTCACGTCACCCACCACTGGAACAGGCCACTGTCACACATTTAGGCCCCGGCACCCAGACAGAGGAGAGCGGTCCCGTAACAGAGAATCTGGCCTTATGTCAGCGCAGAATCTGTCTTCATGTCATAGCAGAGAATCAGGCTTCACGTCAGCCACCACTGGAACAGGCCACTGTCACACATTTAGGCCCAGGCACCCAGGCAGAGGAGAGCGGTCCCGTAACAGAGAATCTGGCCTTATGTCAGCGCAGAATCTGTATTCATGTCATAGCAGAGAATCAGGCTTCACGTCACCCACCACTGGAACAGGCCACTGTCACACATTTAGGCCCCGGCACCCAGACAGAGGAGAGGTTCATTCAACTTTGGGTTGCCCCGCAATATAATGGTAAAATGAAATTAAAATAGTATTGAATGAGGAAGTGCCCTGGAGTAGAATAATATATTGTTAAGGGGAGGTAGTTAATATCTAATCTGCACAAGGGATGGACAGGTCCTGTGGGATCCATGCCTGGTTCATTTTTATGAACGTCAGCTTGTCCACATTGGCTGTAGACAGGCGGCTGCGTTTGTCTGTAATGACGCCCCCTGCCGTGCTGAATACACGTTCAGACAAAACGCTGGCCGCCGGGCAGGCCAGCACCTCCAAGGCATAAAAGGCTAGCTCTGGCCACGTGGACAATTTGGAGACCCAGAAGTTGAATGGGGCCGAACCATCAGTCAGTATGTGGAGGGGTGTGCACAGGTACTGTTCCACCATGTTAGTGAAATGTTGCCTCCTGCTAACACGTTCCGTATCAGGTGGTGGTGCACTTAGCTGTGGCGTGTTGACAAAACTTTTCCACATCTCTGCCATGCTAACCCTGCCCTCAGAGGAGCTGGGCGTGACACAGCTGCGTTGGCGACCTCTTGCTCCTCCTCTGCCTTCGCCTTGGGCTTCCACTGGTTCCCCTGTGACATTTGGGAATGCTCTCAGTAGCGCGTCTACCAACGTGCGCTTGTACTCGCGCATCTTCCTATCACGCTCCAGTGTAGGAAGTAAGGTGGGCACATTGTCTTTGTACCGGGGATCCAGCAGGGTGGCAACCCAGTAGTCTGCACACGTTAAAATGTGGGCAACTCTGCTGTCGTTGCGCAGGCACTGCAGCATGTAGTCGCTCATGTGTGCCAGGCTGCCCAGAGGTAAGGACAAGCTGTCCTCTGTGGGAGGCGTATAGTCATCGTCCTGTGTTTCCCCCCAGCCACGCACCAGTGATGGGCCCGAGCTGCTTTGGGTGCCACCCCGCTGTGAACATGCTTCATCCTCATCCTCCTCCACCTCCGCCTCATCCTCGTCCTCCTCGTCCTCCAGTAGTGGGCCCTGTCTGGCCACATTTGTACCTGGCCTCTGGTGTTGCAAAAAACCTCCCTCTGAGTCACTTTGAAGAGACTGGCCTGAAAGTGCTAAAAATGACCCCTCTTCCTCCTCTTCCTCCTGGGCCACCTCCTCTTCCATCATCGCCCTAAGTGTTTTCTCAAGGAGACATAGAAGTGGTATTGTAACGCTGACAACGGCGTCATCGCCACTGGCCTTGTTGGTGGAGTACTCGAAACAGCGCAACAGGGCACACAGGTCTCGCATGGAGGCCCAGTCATTGGTGGTGAAGTGGGTCTGATCCGCAGTGCGACTGACCCGTGCGTGCTGCAGCTGAAACTCCACTATGGCCTGCTGCTGCTCGCACAGTCTGTCCAGCATATGCAAGGTGGAGTTCCACCTGGTGGGCACGTCGCATATGAGGCGGTGAGCGGAAAGGCCGAAGTTACGCTGTAGCGCAGACAGGCGAGCAGCGGCAGGGTGTGAACGCCGGAAGCGCGAACAGACGGCCCGCACTTTATGCAGCAGCTCTGACATGTCGGGGTAGTTGCGAATGAACTTCTGCACCACCAAATTCAGCACATGCGCCAGGCAAGGGATGTGCGTCAAACCGGCTAGTCCCAGAGCTGCAACGAGATTTCGCCCATAATCGCACACCACCAGGCCGGGCTTGAGGCTCACCGGCAGCAACCACTCGTCGGTCTGTTGTTCTATACCCCGCCACAACTCCTGTGCGGTGTGGGGCCTGTCCCCCAAACATATGAGTTTCAGAATGGCCTGCTGACGTTTACCCCGTGCTGTGCTGAAGTTGGTGGTGAAGGTGTGTGGCTGACTGGATGAGCAGGTGGAAGAAGAGGAGGAGGAAGCTGAGTAGGAGGAGGAGGAGACAGGAGGCAAAGAATGTTGCCCTGCGATCCTTGGCGGCGGAAGGACGTGCGCCAAATAGCTCTCCGCCTGGGGCGCAGCCGCTACTACATTTATCCAGTGTGCAGTTAGGGAGATATAGCGTCCCTGGCCGTGCTTACTGGTCCACGTATCTGTGGTTAGGTGGACCTTGCCACAGATGGCGTTGCGCAGTGCACACTTGATTTTATCGGACACTTGTTTGTGCAGGGAAGGCACGGCTCTCTTAGAGAAGTAGTGGCGGCTGGGAACAACATACTGTGGGACAGCAAGTGACATGAGCTGTTTGAAGCTGTGTGTGTCCACCAGCCTAAATGACAGCATTTCATAGGCCAGTAGTTTAGAAATGCTGGCATTCAGGGCCAGGGATCGAGGGTGGCTAGGTGGGAATTTACGCTTTCTCTCAAATGTTTGTGAGATGGAGAGCTGAACGCTGCCGTGTGACATGGTTGAGATGCTTGGTGACGCAGGTGGTGGTGTTGGTGGTACATCCCATGTTTGCTAAGCGGCAGGTGCCAACGTTCCTCCAGAGGCGGAGGAAGAGGCCGAGGCGGCGGCAGCAGCAGCAGAAGAGGCCGAGGCGGCAGCAGCAGAAGATGTAGCAGGGGGAGCCTGAGTGACTTCCTTGTTTTTAAGGTGTTTACTCCACTGCAGTTCATGCTTTGCATGCAGGTGCCTGGTCATGCAGGTTGTGCTAAGGTTCAGAATGTTAATGCCTCGCTTCAGGCTCTGATGGCACAGCGTGCAAACCACTCGGGTCTTGTCGTCAGCACATTGTTTGAAGAAGTGCCATGCCAGGGAACTCCTTGAAGCTGCCTTTGGGGTGCTCGGTCCCAGATGGCGGCGGTCAGTAGCAGGCGGATTCTCTTGGCGGCGGGTGTTCTGATTTTTCCCACTGCTCCCTCTTTTGCTACGCTGTTGGCTCGGTCTCACCACTGCCTCTTCCTCCGAACTGTGAAAGTCAGTGGCACGACCTTCATTCCATGTGGGGTCTAGGACCTCATCGTCCCCTGCATCGTCTTCCACCCAGTCTTGATCCCTGACCTCCTGTTCAGTCTGCACACTGCAGAAAGACGCAGCAGTTGGCACCTGTGTTTCGTCATCAACAGAGACGTGCTGAGGTGGTATTCCCATGTCCTCATCATCAGGAAAAATAAGTGGTTGTGCGTTAGTGCATTCTATCTCTTCCACCCCTGGGGAAGGGCTAGGTGGATGCCCTTGGGAAACCCTGGCAGCAGAGTCTTCAAACAGCATAAGAGACTGCTGCATAACTTGAGGCTCAGACAGTTTCCCTGATATGCATGGGGGTGATGTGACAGACCGATGGGCTTGGTTTTCATGCGCCATCTGTGCGCTTTCTGCAGAATACTGGGTGGGAGATAATGTGAACGTGCTGGATCCACTGTCGGCCACCCAATTGACTAATGCCTGTACCTGCTCAGGCCTTACCATCCTTAGAACGGCATTGGGCCCCACCAAATATCGCTGTAAATTCTGCTGGCTACTGGGACCTGAGGTAGTTGGTTCACTAGGACGTGTGGCTGTGGCAGAACGGCCACGTCCTCTCCCAGCACCAGAGGGTCCACTAACACCACCACGACCATGTCCACGTCCGCGTCCGCGTCCCTTATTAGATGTTTTCCTCATTGTTCCCGTTCACCACAATTTTGAGAATGGCAAATTTGGGAATGCTTTTTCAACCCAGAACAAAAAGTCTGCTTTTACGGTCACTACAAATAACTTGACCAGCTAAAACTGTGCAGATTTGGTTGAATAGAGATGTGAGACCTGGTTTTTTTTGCGCTGTGTGACAGTTATAGGTTTAATCACAGAATGACACTTCTATCAGCATGCTAGCGTGTGTCTTAGGTTTTTCTGAATGACACTATCAATACCTTCAATGTAAGTGTTTCTTTTTGGGATAGATTTCAAGTAGGCCTCAAATACCACAAACTAGTTATTTTCAGAATGGCAAATTTGGGAATGCTTTTTCAACCCAGAACAAAAAGTCTGCTTTTACGGTCACTACAAATAACTTGACCAGCTAAAACTGTGCAGATTTGGTTGAATAGAGATATGAGACCTGTTTTTTTTTGCGCTGTGTGACAGTTATAGGTTTAATCACAGAATGACACTTCTATCAGCACGCTAGCGTGTGTCTTAGGTTTTTCTGAATGACACTATCAATACCTTCAATGTAAGATTTTCTTTTTGGGATAGATTTCAAGTAGGCCTCAAATACCACAAACTAGTTATTTTCAGAATGGCAAATTTGGGAATGCTTTTTCAACCCAGAACAAAAAGTCTGCTTTTACGGTCACTACAAATAACTTGACCAGCTAAAACTGTGCAGATTTGGTTGAATAGAGATGTGAGACCTGTTTTTTTTTGCGCTGTGTGACAGTTATAGGTTTAATCACAGAATGACACTTCTATCAGCACGCTAGCGTGTGTCTTAGGTTTTTCTGAATGACACTATCAATACCTTCAAAGTAAGATTTTCTTTTTGGGATAGATTTCAAGTAGGCCTCAAATACCACAAACTAGTTATTTTGAGAATGGCAAATTTGGGAATGCTTTTTCAACCCAGAACAAAAAGTCTGCTTTTACGGTCACTACAAATAACTTGACCAGCTAAAACTGTGCAGATTTGGTTGAATAGAGATGTGAGACCTGTTTTTTTTTGCGCTGTGTGAAAGTTATAGGTTTAATCACAGAATGACACTTCTATCAGCACGCTAGCGTGTGTCTTAGGTTTTTCTGAATGACACTATCAATACCTTCAATGTAAGTTTTTCTTTTTGGGATAGATTTCAAGTAGGCCTCAAATACCACAAACTAGTTATTTTGAGAATGGCAAATTTGGGAATGCTTTTTCAACCCAGAACAAAAAGTCTGCTTTTACGGTCACTACAAATAACTTGACCAGCTAAAACTGTGCAGATTTGGTTGAATAGAGATGTGAGACCTGTTTTTTTTTGCGCTGTGTGACAGTTATAGGTTTAATCACAGAATGACACTTCTATCAGCACGCTAGCGTGTGTCTTAGGTTTTTCTGAATGACACTATCAATACCTTCAATGTAAGATTTACTTTTTGGGATAGATTTCAAGTAGGCCTCAAATACCACAAACTAGTTATTTTGAGAATGGCAAATTTGGGAATGCTTTTTCAACCCAGAACAAAAAGTCTGCTTTTACGGTCACTACAAATAACTTGACCAGCTAAAACTGTGCAGATTTGGTTGAATAGAGATGTGAGACCTGTTTTTTTTTGCGCTGTGTGACAGTTATAGGTTTAATCACAGAATGACACTTCTATCAGCACGCTAGCGTGCGTCTTAGGTTTTTCTGAATGACACTATCAATACCTTCAATGTAAGTTTTTCTTTTTGGGATAGATTTCAAGTAGGCCTCAAATACCACAAACTAGTTATTTTCAGAATGGCAAATTTGGGAATGCTTTTTCAACCCAGAACAAAAAGTCTGCTTTTACGGTCACTACAAATAACTTGACCAGCTAAAACTGTGCAGATTTGGTTGAATAGAGATGTGAGACCTGTTTTTTTTTGCGCTGTGTGAAAGTTATAGGTTTAATCACAGAATGACACTTCTATCAGCACGCTAGCGTGTGTCTTAGGTTTTTCTGAATGACACTATCAATACCTTCAATGTAAGTTTTTCTTTTTGGGATAGATTTCAAGTAGGCCTCAAATACCACAAACTAGTTATTTTCAGAATGGCAAATTTGGGAATGCTTTTTCAACCCAGAACAAAAAGTCTGCTTTTACGGTCACTACAAATAACTTGACCAGCTAAAACTGTGCAGATTTGGTTGAATAGAGATGTGAGACCTGTTTTTTTTTGCGCTGTGTGACAGTTATAGGTTTAATCACAGAATGACACTTCTATCAGCACGCTAGCGTGTGTCTTAGGTTTTTCTGAATGACACTATCAATACCTTCAATGTAAGATTTTCTTTTTGGGATAGATTTCAAGTAGGCCTCAAATACCACAAACTAGTTATTTTCAGAATGGCAAATTTGGGAATGCTTTTTCAACCCAGAACAAAAAGTCTGCTTTTACGGTCACTACAAATAACTTGACCAGCTAAAACTGTGCAGATTTGGTTGAATAGAGATGTGAGACCTGTTTTTTTTTGCGCTGTGTGACAGTTATAGGTTTAATCACAGAATGACACTTCTATCAGCACGCTAGCGTGTGTCTTAGGTTTTTCTGAATGACACTATCAATACCTTCAATGTAAGATTTTCTTTTTGGGATAGATTTCAAGTAGGCCTCAAATACCACAAACTAGTTATTTTCAGAATGGCAAATTTGGGAATGCTTTTTCAACCCAGAACAAAAAGTCTGCTTTTACGGTCACTACAAATAACTTGACCAGCTAAAACTGTGCAGATTTGGTTGAATAGAGATGCGAGACCTGTTTTTTTTTGCGCTGTGTGACAGTTATAGGTTTAATCACAGAATGACACTTCTATCAGCACGCTAGCGTGTGTCTTAGGTTTTTCTGAATGACACTATCAATACCTTTAATGTAAGATTTTCTTTTTGGGATAGATTTCAAGTAGGCCTCAAATACCACAAACTAGTTATTTTGAGAATGGCAAATTTGGGAATGCTTTTTCAACCCAGAACAAAAAGTCTGCTTTTACGGTCACTACAAATAACTTGACCAGCTAAAACTGTGCAGATTTGGTTGAATAGAGATGTGAGACCTGTTTTTTTTTGCGCTGTGTGACAGTTATAGGTTTAATCACAGAATGACACTTCTATCAGCACGCTAGCGTGTGTCTTAGGTTTTTCTGAATGACACTATCAATACCTTCAATGTAAGATTTTCTTTTTGGGATAGATTTCAAGTAAGCCTCAAATACCACAAACTAGTTATTTTCAGAATGGCAAATTTGGGAATGCTTTTTCAACCCAGAACAAAAAGTCTGCTTTTACGGTCACTACAAATAACTTGACCAGCTAAAACTGTGCAGATTTGGTTGAATAGAGATGTGAGACCTGTTTTTTTTTGCGCTGTGTGACAGTTATAGGTTTAATCACAGAATGACACTTCTATCAGCACGCTAGCGTGCGTCTTAGGTTTTTCTGAATGACACTATCAATACCTTCAATGTAAGATTTTCTTTTTGGGATAGATTTCAAGTAGGCCTCAAATACCACAAACTAGTTATTTTCAGAATGGCAAATTTGGGAATGCTTTTTCAACCCAGAACAAAAAGTCTGCTTTTACGGTCACTACAAATAACTTGACCAGCTAAAACTGTGCAGATTTGGTTGAATAGAGATGTGAGACCTGTTTTTTTTTGCGCTGTGTGACAGTTATAGGTTTAATCACAGAATGACACTTCTATCAGCACGCTAGCGTGTGTCTTAGGTTTTTCTGAATGACACTATCAATACCTTCAATGTAAGATTTTCTTTTTGGGATAGATTTCAAGTAGGCCTCAAATACCACAAACTAGTTATTTTCAGAATGGCAAATTTGGGAATGCTTTTTCAACCCAGAACAAAAAGTCTGCTTTTACGGTCACTACAAATAACTTGACCAGCTAAAACTGTGCAGATTTGGTTGAATAGAGATGCGAGACCTGTTTTTTTTTGCGCTGTGTGACAGTTATAGGTTTAATCACAGAATGACACTTCTATCAGCACGCTAGCGTGTGTCTTAGGTTTTTCTGAATGACACTATCAATACCTTCAATGTAAGTTTTTCTTTTTGGGATAGATTTCAAGTAGGCCTCAAATACCACAAACTAGTTATTTTGAGAATGGCAAATTTGGGAATGCTTTTTCAACCCAGAACAAAAAGTCTGCTTTTACGGTCACTACAAATAACTTGACCAGCTAAAACTGTGCAGATTTGGTTGAATAGAGATGTGAGACCTGTTTTTTTTTGCGCTGTGTGACAGTTATAGGTTTAATCACAGAATGACACTTCTATCAGCACGCTAGCGTGTGTCTTAGGTTTTTCTGAATGACACTATCAATACCTTCAATGTAAGATTTTCTTTTTGGGATAGATTTCAAGTAGGCCTCAAATACCACAAACTAGTTATTTTGAGAATGGCAAATTTGGGAATGCTTTTTCAACCCAGAACAAAAAGTCTGCTTTTACGGTCACTACAAATAACTTGACCAGCTAAAACTGTGCAGATTTGGTTGAATAGAGATGTGAGACCTGTTTTTTTTTGCGCTGTGTGACAGTTATAGGTTTAATCACAGAATGACACTTCTATCAGCACGCTAGCGTGTGTCTTAGGTTTTTCTGAATGACACTATCAATACCTTCAATGTAAGATTTTCTTTTTGGGATAGATTTCAAGTAGGCCTCAAATACCACAAACTAGTTATTTTGAGAATGGCAAATTTGGGAATGCTTTTTCAACCCAGAACAAAAAGTCTGCTTTTACGGTCACTACAAATAACTTGACCAGCTAAAACTGTGCAGATTTGGTTGAATAGAGATGTGAGACCTGTTTTTTTTTGCGCTGTGTCACAGTTATAGGTTTAATCACAGAATGACACTTCTATCAGCACGCTAGCGTGTGTCTTAGGTTTTTCTAAATGACACTATCAATACCTTCAATGTAAGATTTTCTTTTTGGGATAGATTTCAAGTAGGCCTCAAATACCACAAACTAGTTATTTTCAGAATGGCAAATTTGGGAATGTTTTTTCAACCCAGAACAAAAAGTCTGCTTTTACGGTCACTGCAAATAACTTGACCAGCTAAAACTGTGCAGATTTGGTTGAATAGAGATGTGAGACCTGTTTTTTTTTGCGCTGTGTGACAGTTATAGGTTTAATCACAGAATGACACTTCTATCAGCACGCTAGCGTGTGTCTTAGGTTTTTCTGAATGACACTATCAATACCTTCAATGTAAGTGTTTCTTTTTGGGATAGATTTCAAGTAGGCCTCAAATACCACAAACTAGTTATTTTCAGAATGGCAAATTTGGGAATGCTTTTTCAACCCAGAACAAAAAGTTTGCTTTTACGGTCACTACAAATAACTTGACCAGCTAAAACTGTGCAGATTTGGTTGAATAGAGATGTGAGACCTGGTTTTTTTTGCGCTGTGTGACAGTTATAGGTTTAATCACGGAATGACACTTCTATCAGCACGCTAGCGTGTGTCTTAGGTTTTTCTGAATGACACTATCAATACCTTCAATGTAAGATTTTCTTTTTGGGATAGATTTCAAGTAGGCCTCAAATACCACAAACTAGTTATTTTCAGAATGGCAAATTTGGGAATGCTTTTTCAACCCAGAACAAAAAGTCTGCTTTTACGGTCACTACAAATAACTTGACCAGCTAAAACTGTGCAGATTTGGTTGAATAGAGATGTGAGACCTGTTTTTTTTTGCGCTGTGTGACAGTTATAGGTTTAATCACAGAATGACACTTCTATCAGCACGCTAGCGTGTGTCTTAGGTTTTTCTGAATGACACTATCAATACCTTCAATGTAAGATTTTCTTTTTGGGATAGATTTCAAGTAGGCCTCAAATACCACAAACTAGTTATTTTCAGAATGGCAAATTTGGGAATGCTTTTTCAACCCAGAACAAAAAGTCTGCTTTTACGGTCACTACAAATAACTTGACCAGCTAAAACTGTGCAGATTTGGTTGAATAGAGATGTGAGACCTGTTTTTTTTTGCGCTGTGTGACAGTTATAGGTTTAATCACAGAATGACACTTCTATCAGCACGCTAGCGTGTGTCTTAGGTTTTTCTGAATGACACTATCAATACCTTCAATGTAAGATTTTCTTTTTGGGATAGATTTCAAGTAGGCCTCAAATACCACAAACTAGTTATTTTCAGAATGGCAAATTTGGGAATGCTTTTTCAACCCAGAACAAAAAGTCTGCTTTTACGGTCACTACAAATAACTTGACCAGCTAAAACTGTGCAGATTTGGTTGAATAGAGATGTGAGACCTGTTTTTTTTTGCGCTGTGTGACAGTTATAGGTTTAATCACAGAATGACACTTCTATCAGCACGCTAGCGTGTGTCTTAGGTTTTTCTGAATGACACTATCAATACCTTCAATGTAAGTGTTTCTTTTTGGGATAGATTTCAAGTAGGCCTCAAATACCACAAACTAGTTATTTTCAGAATGGCAAATTTGGGAATGCTTTTTCACCCCAGAACAAAAAGTCTGCTTTTACGGTCACTACAAATAACTTGACCAGCTAAAACTTTGCAGATTTAGTTGAATAGAGATGTGAGACCTGTTTTTTTTTGCGCTGTGTGACAGTTATAGGTTTAATCACAGAATGACACTTCTATCAGCACGCTAGCGTGTGTCTTAGGTTTTTCTGAATGACACTATCAATACCTTCAATGTAAGATTTTCTTTTTGGGATAGATTTCAAGTAGGCCTCAAATACCACAAACTAGTTATTTTGAGAATGGCAAATTTGGGAATGCTTTTTCAACCCAGAACAAAAAGTCTGCTTTTACGGTCACTACAAATAACTTGACCAGCTAAACCTGTGCAGATTTGGTTGAATAGAGATGTGAGACCTGTTTTTTTTTGCGCTGTGTGACAGTTATAGGTTTAATCACAGAATGACACTTCTATCAGCACGCTAGCGTGTGTCTTAGGTTTTTCTGAATGACACTATCAATACCTTCAATGTAAGATTTACTTTTTGGGATAGATTTCAAGTAGGCCTCAAATACCACAAACTAGTTATTTTGAGAATGGCAAATTTGGGAATGCTTTTTCAACCCAGAACAAAAAGTCTGCTTTTACGGTCACTACAAATAACTTGACCAGCTAAAACTGTGCAGATTTGGTTGAATAGAGATGTGAGACCTGTTTTTTTTTGCGCTGTGTGACAGTTATAGGTTTAATCACAGAATGACACTTCTATCAGCACGCTAGCGTGTGTCTTAGGTTTTTCTGAATGACACTATCAATACCTTCAATGTAAGATTTACTTTTTGGGATAGATTTCAAGTAGGCCTCAAATACCACAAACTAGTTATTTTCAGAATGGCAAATTTGGGAATGCTTTTTCAACCCAGAACAAAAAGTCTGCTTTTACGGTCACTACAAATAACTTGACCAGCTAAAACTGTGCAGATTTGGTTGAATAGAAATGTCAGGTCTATTTTTTAGGCGCTGGGTGACAGGCTCAACTTGCCCCTGATGTAATATATGGCCAAAAAATAACCAGACTGTTGATGGTTAAATGCACTTGGGTGACACAGGCTCAGCCTGCACCAGATGTAGTATACGGCCAAAAAATAACCAGACTGTTGATGGTTAAATGCACTTCTTTGACACAGGCTCAGCCTGCAGCTAATGTAGTATATGGCCAAAAAATAACCAGACTGTTGATGGTTAAATGCACTTCGGTGACACAGGCTCAGCCTGCAGCTGATGTAGGATATAGCACAAAATAACCACACTATCGATGGTTAAAAACACTTGGTGATAGCTCGTGCTGGCGCACCACAAGTCACAAAATGGCCGCCGATTACCCCAGAAAAAAAGTCAGGGGTGGGATTCAAATTTTTAACAACAGGTTCCCTACTCAGCGGTGGATACGCAGCGCGTCACGAGTCACGACACATATTTACATACACCATATATATGCTACACACAAATACACTATATATACACTACACACATACCACTCAACTTTTAAAAAGCCTTAGGAGCTAAACTCTGGAATTGAAGCGCTCATCTCCTGCTGCCGCTGTAATTTTAACAACCGAATCTGGAGCACCTGAGGGAACTGGCTGAATCCCATGTCGGATTCTTGTTCGATAGAATTTATGAAATTAGTGTAAAAACAATACAAATGCAACTCATTTTCAAGGTAAAAAAATATCCACATACCAGCATACCACATACCAGCAATCAGACCCCTATTGTTAATCAGACCTCAGATCAGACCCCCATGTCAGCCATCACCCCTCAATGTCACATTTCTCCCCACATGGCCCCTCCATGTTCTCACATTGTTTCTCCCCAGATGGCCCCTCTGTGTTCTCACATTGCTTCTCCCCACAGATTCATGGCCCCCTCCATGTTCTCACATTGCTTCTCCCCACATGGCCCCCTCCATATTCTCACATTGCTTCTCCCCACAGATTCATGGCCCCTCCATGTTCTCACATTGCTTCTCCCCACATGGCCCCCTCCATGTTCTCACATTGCTTCTCCCCACATGGCCCTCTCCATGTTCTCACATTGCTTCTCCCCACATGGCCCCCTCCATGTTCTCACATTGCTTCTCCCCACATGGCCCCCTCCATGTTCTCACATTGCTTCTCCCCACATGGCCCCCTCCATGTTCTCACATTGCTTCTCCCCACAGATTCATGGCCCCTCCATGTTCTCACATTGCTTCTCCCCACATGGCCCCCTCCATGTTCTCACATTGCTTCTCCCCACATGGCCCCCTCCATGTTCTCACATTGCTTCTCCCCACATGGCCCCCTCCATGTTCTCACATTGCTTCTCCCCACATGGCCCCCTCCATGTTCTCACATTGCTTCTCCCCACATGGCCCCCTCCATGTTCTCACATTGTTTCTCCCCACAGATTCATGGCCCCCTCCATGTTCTCACATTGCTTCTCCCCACATGGCCCCCTCCATGTTCTCACATTGTTTCTCCCCACATGGCCCCCTCCATGTTCTCACATTGCTTCTCCCCACATGGCCCCCTCCATGTTCTCACATTGCTTCTCCCCACATGGCCCCCTCCATGTTCTCACATTGCTTCTCCCCACAGATTCATGGCCCCCTCCATGTTCTCACATTGCTTCTCCCCACATGGCCCCCTTCATGTTCTCACATTGTTTCTCCCCACATGGCCCCCTCCATGTTCTCACATTGCTTCTCCCCACATGGCCCCCTCCATATTCTCACATAGCTTCTCCCCACAGATTCATGGCTCCCTCCATGTTCTCAAACTTCTCATATAGCTTCTCCCCACAGATTCATGGCCCCCTCCATTTTTGTTATGTTGTCACATTTCAATTTCAGCCCCTGGTCGGTGGTCCCCTCCCTAATGCCAACTTGTCAGTGTCACACAAATCACACTCAACCAACCAGGCTGTCCTGGGTCCTGACCTGTCCAGACTCCTTTCTGTTAGGCTAGGGGCCGGCTCTTCAATCTTTCATGGCTGTGCGTGGGGTGTGGACTGTCAGCAACTAGGGCACTCTGCAGACAGTGAGAGGACTCCTCTCTCCTTCTCTGTTCTGGGCTGACAGCTTCGCGGCTGCACTGTGGAAGACTGGCTGACACACACACAGCCACGCTCACGCTGACTGACTGTAAGTAACGGCCTCAGGCTGAAAAATACAGGGGTGCAGGCGCAGCTGCAGGACCGGGTCGGGATCCCTGCTTCTCACCGGTCCTGCGAACCGCCTGTAATTTTAACAAACGGTTCGGCAGAACCGGAGAGAACCGGCTGGATCCCATGCCTGAAAAAAGTGATCTAAAAACGCTCTGGGCAGCCTCAAAAAAGTGAGCAAGTCAATAATAGCACTTCAATGATCCACAGCTGCAGATCGATCACAGAATGAAGTCTTTTGGAGGAGTTAATCTGCCTAATCTCGCCTTAACGTCGCAGCTGCAACCTCTCCCTATACTGATCATAGCAGAGTGACGTGCGGCGCTACGTGACTCCAGCTTAAATAGAGGCTGGGTCACACGGTGCACTGGCCAATCACAGCCATGCCAATAGTAGGCATGGCTGTGATGGCCTCTTGGGCCAAGTAGTATGACGCTTGTTGATTGGCTGCTTTGCAGCCTTTCAAAATGCGCCAAGAAAGCGCCGAACACCGAACCCGAACCCGGACTTTTACGAAAATGTTCGGGTTCGGGTCCGTGTCACGGACACCCCAAAATTCGGTACGAACCCGAACTATACAGTTCGGGTTCGCTCATCCCTAATCACAAGTATATACATAAATAACAGCGTGTGCCCTGGAAAACACTGAAAGTGAAACTCATGCAAGTGTTTAGTGTAACTTTTTGACACCAAGATCCAGACCTTGGTAAATGTCTGTGCCATGGGATCAGTAAACAGCCTAATTAGAAGAAGAGCGACAATTAGATGAGCAAGCACTCAATTTCTCATTCTTCTTCGGCAAAAAAATAAAAATAAAAAGACTCCCATATGTAACACTTAGAGAGAAAGTATGCTCTCTGATTGATATAGGAGGAAGTAATAATTTGTGTTGATTGCGAATATTTTAATTGCAATTTTTTTTCGCAAATATCCGCACTTTAATAATTCACGAAGATGTAGAATATAGTGCTATATCTTCGTAATCGCGAATATTCTAGATTTTTTTTCATCAGTACCCTCCTACTTTTTGCTTGTGGGCCAATAAGAAGGCTGCAATATCTTTGTCTGGGCTTAGCAACATCCCTAGCAACCAATAGGAAAGTTGCCTACCCCTTACTATATAAGAAACATACCAGCAGCCATTTTCTGCAGTTTTTTGCAGTTCTGAGAGAGAGAGAGAGAGAGAGCAGTGTCATTGCTGTGCTCTGTGCTTTGCTGAGTCATCTGGATCCTTTTTCAATTACATTAGTTATATCTATATATATATATATATATATATATATATATATATATATACACTGCTCAAAAAAATAAAGGGAACACTTAAACAACACAATGTAACACCAAGTCAATCACACTTCTGTGAAATCAAACTGTCCACTTAGGAAGCAACACTGAGTGACAATCAATTTCACATGCTGTTGTGAAAATGGGATAGACAACAGGTGGAAATTATAGGCAATTAGCAAGACACCCCCAATAAAGGAGTGGTTCTGCAGGTGGTGACCACAGACCATTTCTCAGTTCCTATGCTTCCTGGCTGATGTTTTGGTCACTTTTGAATGCTGGTGGTGCTTTCACTCTAGTGGTAGCATGAGACGGAGTCTACAACCCACACAAGTGGCTCAGGTAGTGCAGCTTATCCAGGATGGCACATCAATGCGAGCTGTGGCAAGAAGGTTTGCTGTGTCTGTCAGCGTAGTGTCCAGAGCATGGAGGCGCTACCAGGAGACAGGCCAGTACATCAGGAGACGTGGAGGAGGCTGTAGGAGGGCAACAACCCAGCAGCAGGACTGCTACCTCCGCCTTTGTGCAAGGAGGAACAGGAGGAGCACTGCCAGAGCCCTGCAAAATGACCTCCAGCAGGCCACAAATGGGCATGTGTCTGCTCAAACGGTCAGAAACAGGGCCCGACCTCCACAGGTGGGGGTTGTGCTTACAGCCCAGCACCGTGCAGGACGTTTGGCATTTGCCAGAGAACACCAAGATTGGCAAATTCGCCACTGGCACCCTGTGCTCTTCACAGATGAAAGCAGGTTCATACTTAGCACATGTGACAGACGTGACAGAGTCTTGAGACGCCGTGGAGAACGTTCTGCTGCCAGCAACATCCTCCAGCATGACCGGTTTGGCATTGGGTCAGTAATGGTGTGGGGTGGCATTTCTTTGGAGGGTCGAACAGCCCTCCATGTGCTCGCCAGAGGTAGCCTGACTGACATTAGGTACCGAGATGAGATCCTCAGACCCCTTGTGAGACCATATGCTGGTGCGGTTGGCCCTGGGTTCCTCCTAATGCAAGACAATGCTAGACCTCATGTGGCTGGAGTGTGTCAGCAGTTCCTGCAAGACGAAGGCATTGATGCTTTGGACTGGCCTGCCCGTTCCCCAGACCTGAATCCAATTGAGCACATCTGGGACATCATGTCTCGCTCTATCCACCAACGTCACGTTGCACCACAGACTGTCCAGGAGTTGGCAGATGCTTTAGTCCAGGTCTGGGAGGAGATCCCTCAGGAGACCGTCCGCCACCTCATCAGGAGCATGCACAGGCGTTGTAGGGAGGTCATACAGGCACGTGGAGGCCACACACACTGCTGAGCCTCATTTTGACTTGTTTTAAGGACATTACATCAAAGTTGGATCAGCCTGTAGTGTGTTTTTCCACTTTAATTTTGAGTGTGACTCCAAATCCAGACCTCCATGGGTTGAAAAATTTGATTTCCATTTTTTTATTTTTGTGTGATTTTGTTGTCAGCAAATTCAACTATGTAAAGAACAAAGTATTTCAGAAGAATGGAAAACAAATTGGAAGAAGGATTCTGGAGACAAATAAAGGTCCTCTTTTCAGCTCTTCTTTATTGAATATTTCTTAAAACCGACATAGTCACTGTCCCCACGGCATGGTCGCTGACGCGTTTCGGGTGAGTACCCTTAGTCGTAGCACCATTCTGAATGTGACCCCACATTATAAAGGAATTGGAGTGCGCCTCTTCAGAAAATCCAAAGAGAAACCTCCGATCCCATAGGCTGCCACAACAGAAACACACCTCTTCCCCAATTATTTGTACAATTGAAAACACACTGTGTGGATAGTCCTGGGGCAAATTAACCCCTATTCTCCATGCTGTTGGTTTCTATAGGAATAAACCGCACAGTGTGAATACATAATCCTTTCTATCTGTTAAAATAACATTATAAACAACCGGAAAGGCCTGACAACTGCGGTAAATTACAATCAGTTGTAAGCCGACAATAAAAGCACAACTGACTATTCGAACAGAAGTAAGCATATATAAAAATCACATTGTTGCAGCAATAAATGTTACAGAAAATTCACTATAAATACGTAAATCTACATAGCTAGTGTTGTGAATTTAGTTGCTCTATATATGAGAAGCAACAAGAGAAAACAACACACTTGCTTCGGTGTAATCTTATCACCATTACTTTAATCAAGCAGATTCATATTATGTGTGGATCATATTGTTGAAAAATAAGCCGCTCTGTGTGATCAGTGTCCTGAGCAGTGTTCAGCCTGCACGCACGATCCTATGCGACATTCAAAATCCCACTCCTCCTGACTACTGTAACCAGAATGAAAAAATTTCCCATTGAGCTGTGGGTAAATGCACATCTCCACTTAGATAAATGTCAATCAGTGGTAGATGTACATAAGCTCTTTTCTCAGGTTAAGACCCGCTGGAATCCTAGACCCGAGTCTAAAGATCCAGTATGCC
The DNA here is from genome assembly GCF_905171765.1 of Bufo bufo. NCBI lineage: Eukaryota > Metazoa > Chordata > Amphibia > Anura > Bufonidae > Bufo > Bufo bufo. The sequence goes on along the minus strand of NC_053393.1, from coordinate 415,429,239 downwards.
TCTCTGAGAAGAATTTTCTTTCGATGGTCACCGCCCCTTTTAGGTGCCGAAACTCTTTCAATGGCAAATGCTTGAAAAAATGTCACTTTGCGAGCATGTTTTTGAATAAAGTGCCTCGCTATATTAGAGATGTTAAGAATATTCGGGTTGCTAATATAATTCAAGTGTTCAAGGATGCGGCTCTTAAGCTTACGTACCGTGCTGCCTATGTACATCAGATCGCAATGGGTACATCTGACGACATAGACAACACCCTCCGTATTGCAGTTAATATAACTGCGAATGGGAAATTTGGCTGTATGTGTTGAGTTGTCAAAGGTTTGTGTGGGTAGAACGTAACTGCAGGTTTTGCAAGGGTTGCTGCCACATTTAGTAAAACCCTGATAACCTAACCAGTTACTTTTAACATCTTTTTTGGTACGGCTAGCGGTGTAGAGAGACGGGGACAAGGAGCATGACAGGGTAGCAGCTATTCTAGAGACTATTCTGCAACCTGTTTTCAATGCTTGATATAAAATATTATCGTCAAACAGTATAGGCAAACATTTTTTTATAGATGTGCTAATTGCATTGAATTCACTACTATACGTTAAGGATAAAGTAGGAATACTGTCACGCTCCTTCTCCCCGCAAGCTCCCACAGCGCCTGTAGAAGCCTTTCCAGTTCTCATATACTTAGGCTTACCAAATAACATTTCCTTTCTATCTTTGAGTGATGCTACTGTTCTACCCCTTTTAATCATCCAAGTGGGATAATTTCTTTCCTTTAGTCTCAAGGCTACCTTGTCCATCTCCTCCTCTAATTTATCCCTATCACTACAATTTCTTGCTGTGCGCATAAATTCTCCCACGGGGATTGCTCTAATAGTATGCATTGGATGATGACTTTTTGCATTGAGAATTGAATTGCCAGACACTTCCTTTCTGTATGTGATGGTGTGCACCATTTCTCCTGGACACCCGCGGAGTGTCAAGTCCAAAAAGTTGGTATGGGACTCATAAGCTGAACAGGTGAATCGCAGATTGTAGTCATTATTATTTAAATAAGCCTGGAGGTCTGGGACGGCAGACACACCGCCCGCCCACACCATAAGTATGTCGTCGATGTATCTGCCGTACCAGACCAAACCAGGCCCAAAGGGGTTGTCTTGACTATATATGAATTTTTCTTCCCAATAGGACATAGTCAGATTGGCCAAGGACGGTGAGAACTTGGCTCCCATTGACACTCCGCGGGTCTGCAGGTAATGCACACCATCAAACACAAAGTAATTGTGTGTCAACAAAAATTTCGTGACCTCACAAATAAAGTCTATATGGTCGCAACCAAGTCCAGTATATCGATGCAAATGAAATTCCAATGCTAGTAGAGCAACCCCGTGGGGAATAGAGGGATAAAGAGAGACCACATCCGCTGTAATCCATCTATAATTTTCATTCCATTCAAATTTATACATGGCTCGTAGCACATCTGAGGTATCTTTTAGAAACCCTGGGGTACGTCTGACCAGTGGCTGGAGAATATTGTCCAGCCAACTGCCCAGACGCTCCGTCAGGGAGCCTATACCAGAGACTATGGGACGAAGGGGGGGCGGCTGTATGTCCTTATGGATTTTGGGCAATGCGTGCATTATGGGGGTGACTGGCACTTCCACATGTAGGTATCTATATTCACTGTCACCGAATATACCACTCTCCCTTCCTTTCGATAGCAGCGAAACATAGACAGCCATATATTCTTGTAGCGGGTCACGCAATAATTTCTTATATGTGGAAGTGTCTGCCAACATCTCCCGCAATTGTTGGCCATAAATTATCTTATCCATAATAACAACCGCCCCCCCTTTGTCCGCCATTTTAATCACTATGGTGTCACATTGTTGTAATTGCTGAAGAGCAAGGGCTTGGGATGCATTGAGGTTATTATAATTATTATTTTTCTTACTTTCTAGTTCAATATTCCTCAATTCTTTTTCCAGGACCTCCTGGAAAACATCCATACTGCCTGTACGTGACATAACTGGATAAAATTTGGTGTTACGTGTGCTAAATTTGCCGGCCGGTTTCGGTAGGTCTCTAATTCCCTGTTCATCCTGAAGACCCTCAAGACAGCATAGAGCTAACTGTTCATTGAACAGGAGATCTTTATACGAGTTGTCTTCATAGAATTGTATGCTGTCCTGGGGGGGCTCAGGAAGAGATGGTATATCATGGAAATGTCGGGATACAGTGATATTGCGCACAAATTTATTAATGTCTAATAGGGTGGAGAACATATCAAAATGACAAGTTGGTGCAAAATTAAGACCAAGTGAAAGTACATTTATCTGTTCACTGCTCAGGACAACACTAGATAAATTAACAACGCTTAGCTGCCTACTACTCACTTCTGTTTCGTCTGCAACCGAGTTGATCTTTGCTGCCGCTGGCCGGTGTCTCCGTCCCCCCCTGACTCTGCGTTTTTTGAGGCATTTTTCATATCATCCTTGTCTCTTACAATCTTTGACCTCTTATAATATGAGGCAAAATTGCTAGCCTCCTCAGGTGCAGGGTGGAGGGCGGAGACATCGGGTCCCGGCTCCAGATCACTCGTCACATAGGAAGGTTCAGTCCCCTCTGCGTCAGAGGAGAAACTGACTCTAGACACCCTTTTAGGTAATCTTTTGTAATTACGGTTTTTCTGGGGTTTTAGGATAGATTTGGGTGTAGAATAAACATTCTCCCTCCTTCCCCATTCATAAACCTGATTATGGGTGTAGTCATGCAAATCACGTTGGTATTTAGAATGTTTATAGTCCATTATGGTATCTTCAAGTTTGGTGATGGATATCTTTATGTCTTCGTCCATAACGGTATACTCCTTGCTGTTACTGTACTTGATTAGGGACTCTCTAGTAGATTGAATTTCCTGTTGTAAGGTTTGTAGTTTTATATTCTCAAAGTCTATAATGAGCTCCATAAGTTGCATCGAACAGTCCGAGAGGATATTGTTCCATTTAAGTACAAAGTCTTCCGAGAACACCGTAGTCGGTACTTTTTTAATCCTTAGTCCCCGTGGGATCATATTCTTTTCCTTATATTTAGATAAGGTAGTACAGTCCCACCAAACACGGGTTTCTTGATTTAATAGTCGTTCCAGATTAAACATTGTGGTTTTCAGATTTACATCACCTGGGCCAGTCAGCTCCTCCACAGAAAAGACCGAATCCGCCTTGGATTGCCGGTCTAGCAAGGTGGAAAAGGCCATTGGAAGAAGTATGCACGTGTGAGACAGTGACTGTCAGTAAAAAATCGAGTTGTAGAGCCAGAGGTAAAAATGTCTTTTCGGGTAACCACAGGTGTAGCACGGAAATCAACACTTGGAAATATAGAAAAAACTTTTATCCAGCTCACCTTGGTATGGTATATAGTCCCGGCTCCAGAGGCCCTGGGGGAGTGTTCCCGTAACAGGCAGAAAACAAATTGGAAGAAGGATTCTGGAGACAAATAAAGGTCCTCTTTTCAGCTCTTCTTTATTGAATATTTCTTAAAACCGACATAGTCACTGTCCCCACGGCATGGTCGCTGACGCGTTTCGGGTGAGTACCCTTAGTCGTAGCACCATTCTGAATGTGACCCCACATTATAAAGGAATTGGAGTGCGCCTCTTCAGAAAATCCAAAGAGAAACCTCCGATCCCATAGGCTGCCACAACAGAAACACACCTCTTCCCCAATTATTTGTACAATTGAAAACACACTGTGTGGATAGTCCTGGGGCAAATTAACCCCTATTCTCCATGCTGTTGGTTTCTATAGGAATAAACCGCACAGTGTGAATACATAATCCTTTCTATCTGTTAAAATAACATTATAAACAACCGGAAAGGCCTGACAACTGCGGTAAATTACAATCAGTTGTAAGCCGACAATAAAAGCACAACTGACTATTCGAACAGAAGTAAGCATATATAAAAATCACATTGTTGCAGCAATAAATGTTACAGAAAATTCACTATAAATACGTAAATCTACATAGCTAGTGTTGTGAATTTAGTTGCTCTATATATGAGAAGCAACAAGAGAAAACAACACACTTGCTTCGGTGTAATCTTATCACCATTACTTTAATCAAGCAGATTCATATTATGTGTGGATCATATTGTTGAAAAATAAGCCGCTCTGTGTGATCAGTGTCCTGAGCAGTGTTCAGCCTGCACGCACGATCCTATGCGACATTCAAAATCCCACTCCTTTATTTGTCTCCAGAATCCTTCTTCCAATTTGTTTTCTGCCTGTTACGGGAACACTCCCCCAGGGCCTCTGGAGCCGGGACTATATACCATACCAAGGTGAGCTGGATAAAAGTTTTTTCTATATTTCCAAGTGTTGATTTCCGTGCTACACCTGTGGTTACCCGAAAAGACATTTTTACCTCTGGCTCTACAACTCGATTTTTTACTGACAGTCACTGTCTCACACGTGCATACTTCTTCCAATGGCCTTTTCCACCTTGCTAGACCGGCAATCCAAGGCGGATTCGGTCTTTTCTGTGGAGGAGCTGACTGGCCCAGGTGATGTAAATCTGAAAACCACAATGTTTAATCTGGAACGACTATTAAATCAAGAAACCCGTGTTTGGTGGGACTGTACTACCTTATCTAAATATAAGGAAAAGAATATGATCCCACGGGGACTAAGGATTAAAAAAGTACCGACTACGGTGTTCTCGGAAGACTTTGTACTTAAATGGAACAATATCCTCTCGGACTGTTCGATGCAACTTATGGAGCTCATTATAGACTTTGAGAATATAAAACTACAAACCTTACAACAGGAAATTCAATCTACTAGAGAGTCCCTAATCAAGTACAGTAACAGCAAGGAGTATACCGTTATGGACGAAGACATAAAGATATCCATCACCAAACTTGAAGATACCATAATGGACTATAAACATTCTAAATACCAACGTGATTTGCATGACTACACCCATAATCAGGTTTATGAATGGGGAAGGAGGGAGAATGTTTATTCTACACCCAAATCTATCCTAAAACCCCAGAAAAACCGTAATTACAAAAGATTACCTAAAAGGGTGTCTAGAGTCAGTTTCTCCTCTGACGCAGAGGGGACTGAACCTTCCTATGTGACGAGTGATCTGGAGCCGGGACCCGATGTCTCCGCCCTCCACCCTGCACCTGAGGAGGCTAGCAATTTTGCCTCATATTATAAGAGGTCAAAGATTGTAAGAGACAAGGATGATATGAAAAATGCCTCAAAAAACGCAGAGTCAGGGGGGGACGGAGACACCGGCCAGCGGCAGCAAAGATCAACTCGGTTGCAGACGAAACAGAAGTGAGTAGTAGGCAGCTAAGCGTTGTTAATTTATCTAGTGTTGTCCTGAGCAGTGAACAGATAAATGTACTTTCACTTGGTCTTAATTTTGCACCAACTTGTCATTTTGATATGTTCTCCACCCTATTAGACATTAATAAATTTGTGCGCAATATCACTGTATCCCGACATTTCCATGATATACCATCTCTTCCTGAGCCCCCCCAGGACAGCATACAATTCTATGAAGACAACTCGTATAAAGATCTCCTGTTCAATGAACAGTTAGCTCTATGCTGTCTTGAGGGTCTTCAGGATGAACAGGGAATTAGAGACCTACCGAAACCGGCCGGCAAATTTAGCACACGTAACACCAAATTTTATCCAGTTATGTCACGTACAGGCAGTATGGATGTTTTCCAGGAGGTCCTGGAAAAAGAATTGAGGAATATTGAACTAGAAAGTAAGAAAAATAATAATTATAATAACCTCAATGCATCCCAAGCCCTTGCTCTTCAGCAATTACAACAATGTGACACCATAGTGATTAAAATGGCGGACAAAGGGGGGGCGGTTGTTATTATGGATAAGATAATTTATGGCCAACAATTGCGGGAGATGTTGGCAGACACTTCCACATATGAGAAATTATTGCGTGACCCGCTACAAGAATATATGGCTGTCTATGTTTCGCTGCTATCGAAAGGAAGGGAGAGTGGTATATTCGGTGACAGTGAATATAGATACCTACATGTGGAAGTGCCAGTCACCCCCATAATGCACGCATTGCCCAAAATCCATAAGGACATACAGCCGCCCCCCCTTCGTCCCATAGTCTCTGGTATAGGCTCCCTGACGGAGCGTCTGGGCAGTTGGCTGGACAATATTCTCCAGCCACTGGTCAGACGTACCCCAGGGTTTCTAAAAGATACCTCAGATGTGCTACGAGCCATGTATAAATTTGAGTGGAATGAAAATTATAGATGGATTACAGCGGATGTGGTCTCTCTTTATCCCTCTATTCCCCACGGGGTTGCTCTACTAGCATTGGAATTTCATTTGCATCGATATACTGGACTTGGTTGCGACCATATAGACTTTATTTGTGAGGTCACGAAATTTTTGTTGACACACAATTACTTTGTGTTTGATGGTGTGCATTACCTGCAGACCCGCGGAGTGTCAATGGGAGCCAAGTTCTCACCGTCCTTGGCCAATCTGACTATGTCCTATTGGGAAGAAAAATTCATATATAGTCAAGACAACCCCTTTGGGCCTGGTTTGGTCTGGTACGGCAGATACATCGACGACATACTTATGGTGTGGGCGGGCGGTGTGTCTGCCGTCCCAGACCTCCAGGCTTATTTAAATAATAATGACTACAATCTGCGATTCACCTGTTCAGCTTATGAGTCCCATACCAACTTTTTGGACTTGACACTCCGCGGGTGTCCAGGAGAAATGGTGCACACCATCACATACAGAAAGGAAGTGTCTGGCAATTCAATTCTCAATGCAAAAAGTCATCATCCAATGCATACTATTAGAGCAATCCCCGTGGGAGAATTTATGCGCACAGCAAGAAATTGTAGTGATAGGGATAAATTAGAGGAGGAGATGGACAAGGTAGCCTTGAGACTAAAGGAAAGAAATTATCCCACTTGGATGATTAAAAAGGGGTAGAACAGTAGCATCACTCAAAGATAGAAAGGAAATGTTATTTGGTAAGCCTAAGTATATGAGAACTGGAAAGGCTTCTACAGGCGCTGTGGGAGCTTGCGGGGAGAAGGAGCGTGACAGTATTCCTACTTTATCCTTAACGTATAGTAGTGAATTCAATGCAATTAGCACATCTATAAAAAAATGTTTGCCTATACTGTTTGACGATAATATTTTATATCAAGCATTGAAAACAGGTTGCAGAATAGTCTCTAGAAGAGCTGCTACCCTGTCATGCTCCTTGTCCCCGTCTCTCTACACCGCTAGCCGTACCAAAAAAGATGTTAAAAGTAACTGGTTAGGTTATCAGGGTTTTACTAAATGTGGCAGCAACCCTTGCAAAACCTGCAGTTACGTTCTACCCACACAAACCTTTGACAACTCAACACATACAGCCAAATTTCCCATTCGCAGTTATATTAACTGCAATACGGAGGGTGTTGTCTATGTCGTCAGATGTACCCATTGCGATCTGATGTACATAGGCAGCACGGTACGTAAGCTTAAGAGCCGAATCCTTGAACACTTGAATTATATTAGCAACCCGAATATTCTTAACATCTCTAATATAGCGAGGCACTTTATTCAAAAACATGCTCGCAAAGTGACATTTTTTCAAGCATTTGCCATTGAAAGAGTTTCGGCACCTAAAAGGGGCGGTGACCATCGAAAGAAAATTCTTCTCAGAGAGGCATACTGGATCTTTAGACTCGGGTCTAGGATTCCAGCGGGTCTTAACCTGAGAAAAGAGCTTATGTACATCTACCACTGATTGACATTTATCTAAGTGGAGATGTGCATTTACCCACAGCTCAATGGGAAATTTTTTCATTCTGGTTACAGTAGTCAGGAGGAGTGGGATTTTGAATGTCGCATAGGATCGTGCGTGCAGGCTGAACACTGCTCAGGACACTGATCACACAGAGCGGCTTATTTTTCAACAATATGATCCACACATAATATGAATCTGCTTGATTAAAGTAATGGTGATAAGATTACACCGAAGCAAGTGTGTTGTTTTCTCTTGTTGCTTCTCATATATAGAGCAACTAAATTCACAACACTAGCTATGTAGATTTACGTATTTATAGTGAATTTTCTGTAACATTTATTGCTGCAACAATGTGATTTTTATATATGCTTACTTCTGTTCGAATAGTCAGTTGTGCTTTTATTGTCGGCTTACAACTGATTGTAATTTACCGCAGTTGTCAGGCCTTTCCGGTTGTTTATAATGTTATTTTAACAGATAGAAAGGATTATGTATTCACACTGTGCGGTTTATTCCTATAGAAACCAACAGCATGGAGAATAGGGGTTAATTTGCCCCAGGACTATCCACACAGTGTGTTTTCAATTGTACAAATAATTGGGGAAGAGGTGTGTTTCTGTTGTGGCAGCCTATGGGATCGGAGGTTTCTCTTTGGATTTTCTGAAGAGGCGCACTCCAATTCCTTTATAATGTGGGGTCACATTCAGAATGGTGCTACGACTAAGGGTACTCACCCGAAACGCGTCAGCGACCATGCCGTGGGGACAGTGACTATGTCGGTTTTAAGAAATATTCAATAAAGAAGAGCTGAAAAGAGGACCTTTATTTGTCTCCAGAATCCTTCTTCCAATTTGTTTTCTGCCTGTTACGGGAACACTCCCCCAGGGCCTCTGGAGCCGGGACTATATACCATACCAAGGTGAGCTGGATAAAAGTTTTTTCTATATTTCAGAAGAATATTTAATTAATTCAGATCTAGGATGTGTTATTTTTGTGTTCCCTTTATTTTTTTGAGCAGTGTATATATACAGTACAGACCAAAAGTTTGGACACACCTTCTCATTCAAAGAGTTTTCTTTATTTTCATGACTATTAAAATTGTAGATTCACACTGAAGGCATCAAAACTATGAATTAACACATATGGAATTATATACATAACAAACAAGTGTGAAACAACTGAAAATATCTGATATTCTAGGTTCTTCAAAGTAGCCACCTTTTGCTTTGATTACTGCTTTGCACACTCTTGGCATTCTCTTCATGAGCTTCAAGAGGTAGTCCCCTGAAATGGTTTTCACTTCACAGGTGTGCCCTGTCAGGTTTAATAAGTGGGATTTCTTGCCTTATAAATGGGGTTGGGACCATCAGTTGAGTTGAGGAGAAGTCAGGTGGATACACAGCTGATAGTCCTACTGAATAGACTGTTAGAATTGGTATTATGGCAAGAAAAAAGCAGCTAAGTAAAGAAAAACGAGTGGCCATCATTACTTTAAGAAATGAAGGTCAGTCAGTCAGCCGAAAAATTGGGAAAACTTTGAAAGTAAGGGCTATTTGACCATGAAGGAGAGTGATGGGGTGCTGCGCCAGATGACCTGGCCTCCACAGTCACCGGACCTGAACCCAATCGCGATGGTTTGGGGTGAGCTGGACCGCAGAGTGAAGGCAAAAGGGCCAACAAGTGCTAAGCATCTCTGGGAACTCCTTCAAGACTGTTGGAAGACCATTTCAGGGGACTACCTCTTGAAGCTCATCAAGAGAATGCCAAGAGTGTGCAAAGCAGTAATCAAAGAAAAAGGTGGCTACTTTGAAGAACCTAGAATATGACATATTTTCAGTTGTTTCACACTTGTTTGTTATGTATATAATTCCACATGTGTTAATTCATAGTTTTGATGCCTTCATAGTCATGAAAATAAAGAAAACTCTTTGAATGAGAAGGTGTGTCCAAACTTTTGGTCTGTACTGTATATATAATACAGATAGTTAGTGGGAGATAGTCAGTGTAGGTTAGATAGTGATATAGTGTAGCTGATAGGTTCCAATGAAGGGTGTTAGGTAGTGTGATAGGGATTACTGTACTGTGCATTTTCTCCAGTCTCAGGAAACTTCTAGCAGCTTGAAAATGTAGCAAAAGTAAGCCACACGTTTATTGTGCGCGCAAAATGCGCATATTACATTACCGATTTTCGCAATCAAGAAAATAATGACTGGAGATCACGAATTCTAGAATTTGCTAATTTATGGCGAATATTAGGCCAAAAATTTGCGAAATATTGCGAAAACAAATATTGCCCATGCTGCTCATCACTACCCATAATGCCATGCATCCAGCCAATCCGCATATAGCCATCCCCTGTGGTATCACAGCCCTATAAAATCCTCTTCCCACACGTTCTCTTGGAGCTGAGCATAGGAAGAGACGTTACAAGCGCTAATGCACCAGGGACAGTGTTTCTGAAAATGTTTAATAGAAGAATATTGGAGAGGGAGAGCGCAGGGAGACTGAAGGGGGAGTGTAGGGAGAATGCAGAGAGACTTATGCTGCATCAGTTTTATTTATTCCTACATTTACTTGTTCCTACATCAGTTGTAAACTAAGATATGTAATTCAATACAAATAAGATGGAAGCCTTTATTATTCCAGTGCCAGCATGCCAACCAATACCATCAAGTCTGCACCCCTTAAGGGAGACCAGGTCTTAATGATGACTATCCTCATCTTTTGCTAGCTTTACTTCTTCCAAATCATCCTGCTTGGCCTCCATGTCCTACAAAAGTCAGCAAGATGCAGAGAGAGGAGGAGTTGGATGTTCCTGGTGACATATTCTCATCGATGTTAGAATATGTCGAAAAGGAGGAAAAGCAGACGGCAGAAGAAGGGCTCTCACCTGTGGGGCAAAAGAGCACTTAAAGGTGCATTAAAGGTGCTGTGTGGCCATTAACAATGAAGAAGGGCTATATAGTGTGGTCTGTATTATTAAATGAAAGGCAGCTGCCGGGTAATTGGCCTCGTGGTTCTTCAGCACAGCTTGGCTGCAACCTGACCACAGTACGGCCAATCCGTGTGGCCATACCCTAAGGCCTCTTGCACACAAATCTGTTTTATTTCAATGGATCCGCAAAAAAAAACCCAGAAGGTACTCTGTATGCCTTCAGTTTTCGTATTTCCGTTTTTCCGTTCTGTTCAAAGATAGAACATGTCATATTATTGTCCGTATAATGGACAAGGATAGTACTGTTCTTTCAGGGGCCAGCTGTTCCGTTCCGCAAAAAACGGAATGCACGTCATCACCTATAAAGGTCTTTAAAAAAAAAAATGCACACGGACGTCATCTGTATTTTTTGCAGATCCAATTTTTGCGGACCGCAAAATACTGAAAAAGCCATACGGTCATGTGCAAGAGAGTGGCCTGAGTATACCTGATTTATAGCGATTTGTGAGAAATTAATTTAGAACAAATCAAATTCCTTGGCTAATTTTGGCGAAGTTGCCGAATCAAATTTTTCTAAACTTTGCCCATCTCTACTCATAATCCATACTCAGCTACTTCCCTCTTGTTCTGAGGTTAATTTATCAACTTTCTTCTATTTCAAACTCCACAAAATTTGGCCAAATGTTGTACTTTTTTTTTTAGAACTAATCTCCTTTCCTCATCCTTATCTCTTAATGTGAGAAGGAAGGGTTGTGAAGCAACTCAATGCATAGAGTTCTTCACAGTGAAGCTCCGCCTCTTGGGCACTTACAGGAACAGTGCCTTACAGAATAAAACTTAATATTTACACTAGTCCTTATTCTGATAATAAAAGCTCCACAAAAGGTATATTTGTCCTGCTCTTGTCCTAAATAGGAAACTACACAAAGTTTTAGTGCAAACCTTTTAAATTAGAAGGCAGATGGCCAATAAATGCTTTTATTTTATAGTCTAGCTACCAAGTACCAGAACAATGACATATGGTTCCAAGTACAATCGTCTGCTTTGTACATGGATGCCAGCTTGTATGGAGAAATGCCTCATGCTTAACCATTGATATAAACTGTAATGTCTCCATAGGCCCCCATTTGCTAGTCGGCCTCATCTGTTTGATATGCAACAGCATAACTTTTTTTTAAACTGCATAAACAATCGCAACAGACTCCGCTTTCCAATACAGAGAGCCACTGCAAAAAAAAAAGGATGACTTCTATTTCACAATGGGACCCTATAGGAGACAGATGCCACTGTATGGAATCCATCACAGGTCTCCTTCAGACTTATATGCCCTGATCGTATATGCCAGTGATATATACAGTCTTTTTTTCCTCCAGACATAGTCATCTTTTTTATTTTTTGAGCATTCAGACTATATTCAAAAATATAAATGATGAAATCATTTTCCTGTGCTTTTCTAGCAGTCCTGACTTGCTCCATTAAATATTATCACATTGTACTGTTCAGTTTAAAGCTTTTTATCTCACAATGGAATGCTGAAGAAAATCTTTAAAATCACATAACTTTTTTCCCAGTCAGTCTACACATCAACTGAAAGGAGTTATTTCATGATTAATGTTACCATGACAATCTCTTTGTAACAAAGCTACAACCAGCCCTGTACCTCACATGGGTCCAGAAATGTCCCCATTCATTGCTCTGCTAGATTTATACCAAGCTGACAGCTCAAGGGGAGTGTCTTTTCTGCTGGAGCTAAGAGGGCGTGTCCATGCTCTCCCTATCACAGCTCAGGAGACAGTTGAAGGATGAAACTGAGCATGTGTGGCCTTCTCAGTGAGCAGGTCAAAGAAATAAGAAAAAAAATAAACAACCAGTGGCGCTATACAGATATATTTTACTGAATAACTCAGTGGCTATGAAATTAATTTTTTATTATATGCAATTACAGAAGTATTCAGATCCATGTGCTGCTTTGAAAACTGTAGAATACTTTTCAAGGGACAACCCCTTTAAATCTGCAGGAACGTTTATCTATCCTATATAGGTTACATGTCTTCATGGTAAGCTTTAAGGGCTATGCCCAACATTGAAAGCAGTTTTTGAATTTTGATATGCATTTAAAAAGAAGCAACTTTGCAAATTGTCTCAAATAAAATTCCTATTGTTTTGATTTTACCTTTGCTATGGAGTCCTATGTTTCCATGGTAACATACAAAAAGACAAACCCTATCTGTAGTCGTATTGTTTTCCATAGGTGTTTTCATTTTTTTTTTAACATACTGTACATATGGTAGATTATCAATCAGTAGGTCTGTTACTATGGAAACCCATAGACCTGAATAGGAGCTGTAGATTAAGACTATATACAAAGTTACTTCATTTTACATCTGAGGTGCACTGGAAGAATAAATAAAAATGGTTGTGAAGCTGGACATGGCCTATACCCTTACACCATAAAACTCAAACTTTTTTTTTGTCTAAAGTTTCCAGCACAGTAAAAAAAAAAAAAGACAACAAATGTAATATATTTCATTATTTCGAAAAAAAATGCGATAGAGCTGCATTTGTCGTTTAAAAGAGAGCATTTTGTGAGTAAAATTACTGCAGTGTTTTCCTGGAAGATGAGCCTTCCATTCTTGATCATTAGCTGAAATTGAAGTTCTAAAGAAGACGCTAACTTTGTAATTTTCATGCCAGCATTCATTAGTTTAACCTGAGAGAGATAGATCCTCCTTCTTGCAAGCTGTATTTAGAATTGAGTAAGAATAGTCTCTTTATTCACGATTCGTTACCTCAAAATACAAAGATAGACAAACAAGGACTACAAGTAGCAGCAAACTGCAACAATGACACATGCAGATAAATGTAAACTGCAACACTGCTATACAAAAATTAGAAGCCCTCTGCGTACATTTTTCAAAATCAGAATTGTGTCGACAAGTCTTTTAGTGTAGGTCCTGTCTGGTGGAAGCCAACTTGTCGCTGGTAGATGGGTCCGACACAATTTTGGTCAAAAATGTTTGCAAAGAGCTTCTAATTTCCTTTAAGTAAGTATGGCAGTAATACAATTCATATTTATCCATGTTTTTAGTGTTTTGCATGTGTATTTGTGCATGGCAGTGTGCTGCTACTTCTAGCCCTTGTTTGCTTTTACATTGCAGCCATAGAAGCGTGCACCTGAACCCCTTTTTTTATATTGTTTGGAGGTGCTGGTCTAATTTTGTTTGTTTGCATTTTAGATAGACAGAAAAGAAGATAGATTGTAGATAGATGATGGAAAATATATAGCAAGGGTTGAGAAAAGCAAAGCATTTGAGGCAGAATTCGGTCCGAAGTTCGAAAACTTTGATTTGCAACGAATCCAAATTTCCTCGTGCTTCGTGGTAACAAATCAGTTTTTCCTAAAATGGAGGCTGCATGTGTTACAAAGTGAAAGTAAGAAGCCCAGGAACGCGAGATCACACATAATGCCGTGCAGCCAGCCAATCTGCAGATAGCCATCACCTTTGATGTCACAGCCCTATAAAACCCTTGCAAGCCGTGTACCGGGATGGGCTCCCCAGGATACAGCAAAGTCATGAACGAAGAAAGCAACTCCAACACCAGCTTTTGCCAAAACAGAATTTTACTAAAATCGTGGTAATGAACACAACCACAAATGCTGGGAAGATAAATTTACATACACCCAGCCTGAAGGCTGAGACCCTTGTGCTGCACAGCACAGCACAGCGTCCGCCGATGGATGTAGTTATGTAATTTACTTACTGGTGGGCACAACTAAACTGCCACACCATACCTGGTTTTACCCTAAAAGAACAAGAATCACTATATGGATGTGCGGTATGGGCTGGCCTGTGGTGCAGCACAACAGCTTAAAATATTACATAGATCTACAGTATTCCCCCTCCCATAGCTGGTCCTGTAGCACGTGCCTGAGTATTTCTTCTTAGCAGAACGCCAGCCTGGCTTGAGTTTGTGGGAATTTTATCAGCTCTCCAATGTGAAATGTCTCTTTAACCACTTGCCATCTGGGCCATTTGCCCCCTTCCTGACCAGGCCTAATTTAGCAAAAAAATGACATATCTCATTTTATGTGGTAATAACTTTGGAACGCCTTTATTTATCCAAGTCATTCAGAGACTGTTTTCTCGTGACACATTGTACTTCATGATAATCATAAATTTGAGTCGAAATATTTGACCTTTATTTATGAAAAAATCCCAAATGTACCCAAAAATTTGAAAAATTCGCAATTTTCTAAATTTCTATTTCTCTGCTCTTAAAACAGAAAGTGATACCTCATAAAATATTTATTACTTAACATTCCCCATATGTCTACTTTATGTTGGCATCATTTAGGAAATGTCATTTTATTTTTTTAGGACGTTAGAAGGCTTAGAAGTTTAGAAGCAATTCTTCAAATTTTTAAGAAAATTGCCAAAACCCACTTTTTAAGGACCAGTTCAGGTCTGAAGTCACTTTGTGGGGCCTACATAGTGGATACCCCCATAAATGACCCCATTGTAGAAACTACACCCCTCAAGGTATTCAAAACCGATTTTTACAAACTTTGTTAACCCTTTAGGCGTTCCACAAGAATTAAAGGAAAATGGAGATCAAATTTTTAAATTTCACTTTTTTGGCAGATTTTCCATTTTAATACAATTTTTTCTTTAACACATCAAGGGTTAACAGCCAAACAAAACTCAATATTTATTACCCAGATTCTGCAGTTTACAGAAACACCCCACATGTGGTCATAAACTGCTGTATGGGCACACGGCAGGGCGCAGAAGAAAAGGAACTCCACATGGTTTTTAGATGCCATGTCCCATTTGAAGCCCCCTGATGCACCCTTACAGTAGAAACTCCCAAGAAGTGACCCCATTTTGGAAACTAGGGGATAAGGTGCCAGTTTTATTAGTACTATTTTTGGGTACATATGATTTTTTGATCATTCATTATAACACTTTATGGTGCAAGGTGACCAAAAAATTGGTTGTTTTAGCACAGTTTCTATTTATTTATTTTTACAGCGTTCACCTGAGGGGTTCAGTCAAGTGACATTTTTATAGAGCAGATTGTTACGAACGTGGCGATACCTAATATGTATACTTTTTCTCATTTATTAAAGTTTTACACAATAATAGCATTTTTGAAACAAAAAAATTATGTTTTAATGTGTCCATGTTCTGAGAGCTATAGTTTTTTTTATTTTGTGAGAGATTTTCTTATGTAGGGGCTCATTTTTTGCGGGATGAGGTGACGGTTTTATTGGTACCATTTTGTGGGACATACGCGTTTTTGATCACTCGGTGTTGCACCTTTTGTGATGCAAGGTGACAAAAATTGCTTGTTTTGACACAGTTTTTTTTTTTTTTTTTTACGGTGTTCACCCGAGGGGTTAGGTCATGTGATATTTTTATGGAGCTGGTTTTTACGGAAGCGGAAATACCAAATATGTCTATTTTATTTTAGTTTTTCTATTTTTAACATTTTATTTTTATTCCTTTTTTTTTTTTTTACATGTGAAACTTTTTTTTATTTTATTTTTTCAACCCTTTATTTTTTTTTATTTTTTTTTTACACTTTTCGTCCCCCATAAGGTCATACAAGACCTCTGGGGGACATTTGCTTCACTTTTTCTTTTTTTTTTCACTGTTGATTTCTCCTGTAACTGGGGCTGACATAGTAGCCCCAGTTACAGAAGAAATGCACCCCCCAGAGAGGCTGTACAGCATAATTCTGCACTGTAGAGCCTCAGAGCAGGGAAGACCCGACAGCTCCTGCACTCTCCGGTGACCGCCGGGCCGGAACAGGAAGCGCATAGCGGTGAGCGCTGTGTATGCAGCGATCTGGAAGGCAGGGACACCTGAGCACTGTCCCTGCCTTCTCTCCGGGTTGCCCTGCTGTCACTGACAGCGGGCAACCCGATAAGCAGCTGCACGATTATCGTGCAGCTGCAATTTCTGAACGGAGGTTTTAAAACGTGCGTTCAGAAATAGAGATCCACCCATAGGACGTTTATATCCTATGGGCGGACGGGAGGAGGTTAAGTTATGGAGTCCTTGCAATGAACAGTATTAACACTAGTGGCCTGACACAAACAGAGACTCTATCTAGCTAACTACAGGCCTGGTCTCAGTCTCTAGGCGCCAACACTGTAATGAGGTGCATACACAATCTTACCGACCCGGGTCTTCTCTGCATCCGCTGGTGACTCTGAACAGAACAAATGTCTCTCCAACAAGCATGCGGTACCGCAGTGTATGTTGCTTTGTTCCTCTGCTCTCATCAGTGTTCCTGGTAGGGATCTTCCTTCCTCTGGACAGGATAAGGGTCTTGGACACGATCAGCTTCACTTAGCTGCAGCTCTGGTCACTGAAGGATGCTCTCACACCTAAATGCCATCCGCTTCTCTGCTCACACAGCTCTTAAGTCTCTGCTCCTTAAGATGGCTACCCCCTCTTCTTCTCCAAGCTCTGAAAACTACCCCTCTCATGAATATGGAAATATATATGCAGTTAGTCAGCTGTGCTCCAGTCGTTATATTCTTGATTGCGAAAATCGGCAATGTAGTTGGCACGTATTGCACGCAGCATACAGGCGTGTCTCACTTTTGCTACATTTGTCAAGCTGCTAGAAGTTTCCTGAGACTGGAGAAAATGGTTGGCAGCAACTTTTGTGAGTGTGAGGAAGAACTCCTGATCACTGTAAGTAATTTTACATTACAGCACATTACAGCACGCGTTTCAGACCTCTGAGAAATATGGGTCCTTCCTCATGACATGAAATATGGGTCCTTTGTCATGAGGAAGGACCCATATTTCTCAGAGGTCTGAAACGCGTTGACTGTTTCATGTACACCTGTACGGATTTTACTTCGATGGAATAAAGAATATTTACTTCACCTGTAGAGAGCCGGATTTTTCTCTTTCTTATTGGATTTTACCGCACCCAGGGGCGGCATCCGTGCACCTCAAGTGATTCCACCACTGCAGGTGAGAGCTGCCTTACATTTTCCTTTATCTTATACATTGGTGGCATATCGCTGGAATATGCCACCAATGTCAGATAGGTGCAGGTCCTACCTTTGGGACAAGCTCCTATCTCCAGAAAGGATCAATAAAGTGAAGGAAAGCATACTACGCATGCATGCATTCTCTCTATTCATTTCTATGGGAGGTCAGAAAATAGTCGCGTGAGCCCGCTTGGCTCTTTTCAGAAGTCCCTACGAAGTGGATGGAGAGTGCACCGCACATGCACGGCCACCTCTCCATTCACTGCTATTGGACTGCCATAAATAGCCGAGCCAGTGTTCGGATATTTTCGGAACTCCTTCACTTTGGGGGTGTGTTCTGGAGGTAGGAGAGGGACATATCCTAGCGATAGGCTATCAATGTCTGTAATAAATTTGAAAATGTAACTGTGACAGGGATTTTGAATGACAAAAAATTTCATCTACAGTTGGCTTTTTCACTATTATAAAGTATGTAATTACCTATGTACATATAGAAAGAAAATGTAACATTACATCGTTGATTAAATTTTTCCTGTAATTTACATTTTCTAATTGGAATGGAACCAAAACAAAACCAAATCCACGTTGTTATTTCCCTGTAATTTACTGTTTATGACTTTATTCTTCTCTGGAATTACTTTCTCTGTTTCATATAGTTTTAAAGGGGTTTTTCGGTTATACAAAAAAAAAAAATAACACCACCATTGAACCTTACTGCGTTATATAAATTAGAAGATGACGTTTAGAGTACATATTGACTCCTCCAGCATAATTGCGATCTGTGTCCCACACCCTGCGGGTCATTTATCATTTAAGGTTGTTTTATGTCAGTTTTAAATCTGGCTTTGCTTTGTAAATGAGCATAGTAAATGAGCCATAATCCATTTTTAATCTCACTTTTAGCTCCTAAACATAGACCACTGTGAAAAGTGAGAAAGGCCCTCTTCTAGCACAAAGACTTTTATTAAAGAAACTACTTAACAGGATTTGAACCCAGCCCATCTGTATGGCAAGCAAAATAGTTGCCATTACACTACAGACCAGTTCTTTAGGATTTGTTTTGTGCTTAAAAATCTATTTTATTCACAGGCATGAACTAAATAAATAGTATATTACTTAAACGAAGGGAAAAAATGGCATAATTTACCAATCACCATAAATAAAATGTTCACTATATTGTGCAGCTCATTATGATTACAAGGATACAAATACTGTTTTGTAATATTACATTCTAAAGCATCATGCATATAACCTTAGTTTATACTGTCCGCATCCGTATGTCTGTTCTGTGACCCTGCAAAAAAAAAAAAAAGACAGGGTTTAGGAGAATGAGCAGAACTGACCTATGAGGCAAGGTCACTAATGATGTGTCTACAGGGCAAAGCCCTACAACAAGTCTTAACACACCTCAGAGTAGACATGTCAATGGGGCAGGTAACTAACACAACAGAAAATGTTACTTGACTGAAATGGAGTGCAGGAAAACGGGACATTACAGATAAACAATCACTATTAGGCCTCTTTCACACGACCGTTTTTTTTTTTCCGTTTTGCGGGCCGTTTTTTGCGTCCCGTATACGGTCCATATACGGAACCATTCATTTCAATGGTTCCGCAAAAAAAACGGAATGTACTCCGTATGCATTCCGTTTCCGTATTTCCGTTTTTCCGTTCCGTTAAAAGATAGAACATGTCCTATTATTGCCCGCAAATCACGTTCCGTGGCTCCATTCAAGTCAATGGGTCCACAAAAAAAACGGAACACATACGGAAATGCATCCGTATGTCTTCCGTATCCGTTCCGTTTTTTGCGGAGCCATCTATTGAAAATGTTATGCCCAGCCCAATTTTTTCTATGAAATTACTGTATACTGTATATGCCATACGGAAAAATGGAACAGAAAAACGGAACGGAAACGGAAACACAACGGAAACAAAAAATGGAACAACGTTTAAAACGGACCTCAAAACACTGAAAAAGCCATACGGTCGTGTGAAAGAGGCCTTAGTAAGTGGTATCATTGTTTAATGTCAATTCATTCTGAAAGCTTCAAAATCAGAATTCTTCTTTAAACCTCACTGAAATACTGAATCTCTTTAGAGACAATAAGCAGGAAGGCAGGGAGAATTTTAGCAACACTTTTTTGATTAAAAAAATGATATCAAAATGCAACTATTTCTTTAAAAAACAAGCTTGCATGAAAGGTGATATACTTCCATATTACCCTGCAAGCCAATGTCTTATCCAAAAGTAGTGTTAGGACAGGAGTATTAGGTGACCAGCAGAGACAAGACAGATCTGTTTCAGCATTTTGAACATCATCAATACTAAGCATTGCCGGATATCTCCCTATCGGTCTGTTGAACACAGTTGTATTGTGTTCCAGTAAGGCTACATCCATAGCACATGTTCTGTACTGACATCCTAAAGACTGAAACAGATCATTAGATGAACTGATATCTCAGGCTATCTCTAGCTAATAAATTAAAGGGGTCGTCTCACTTCAGCAAATGGCATTTGTTACATAGAAAAAGTTAAACAAGGCACTTACTAAAGTATTGTTGTTGTCAATATTGTCTCCTTTGCTGGCTTGTTTAATTTTCCCATGACATTATACAGCAATATAGCAGCGGTGGCCGTGCTTGAACACTGTAGGAAAAAGTGCCGGCCTATGTGCACTCATGTTGCTCCAGACATGAGAGAGACTGAAGCTTTTTCTTATAGTGTGCAAGAACTGCCACTGCTGCTGGTCTGAAAGAAGTCACCTTGCCATGGTAGTTGGGAACAAATGATTTTAATCAACATATATTTGCTACGAACTTCATGTTCATATTTTCAGTGTGCTGTAGCTTTGTGTTCTGGTTGGATTCCGATATATAAAATGGCAGATTACATTTTAATCTATTTGTGCAAGACAAATCCAATGAAACCAATTAAATACCTTTAAAATTAATTGTATAAATTTGGATGATTTTATTTTAATTTTATTGTTGCTGTATATTTACCACGTGCTTGTTTTCGAGCAATGCAAGCAGAAAAATGTTCATACTTTAAATGAAATCTCTAAATGCTCTCTGCTGAATTCTTAAGGTTTGTATTAATATATTCTTTCCTCAGGACAATGTAATAAATAATCTATTCTGTGCAAAACCAATGTGAAAACCTATTGCACTAAAAACACTCAACAAAAAAATCAATGCCATTGAAATGAAGTGGTTTGACATACTATGTTACCTATGATACAGATGCTTTATTCATATTGATTACTGATAACACTGTATTGTAACTTCCAAATAAAAACTAAATGCTGAAAAACATTTAAATATCTCATAAAGTTAGGAAATTCCACCATAAAGTGAGACATTGTGTTTATTTCCCAAAACGCTTATTTTTATCACTTTTATATGTTCTCATTAATAACACTCATTAATAACAAGCTTGATATATTAGTGTGAATCCTTTAAAGATACATTGCAATACACTTTGTAGTAGGGACATTTTCTTTGACATAAGGAGTGGGGTGAAGTTTTTGCATAAATTAAATTAATAAAATAACAGTGAAAGTCAACTGGAATAAAACATAAAGCCTTAAAAGCCATTCACATCTAATAGTCTCATAGGTGATCTGTTGCCTGCTTTCATTTGTTGTACTGACTGTTCCCAACATTAGTCTAAACCAGACATCCTCAAACTGCGGCCCTCCAGCTATTGCAAAACTACAACTCCCAGCATGTCCGAACAGCCTACAGGTATCAGCCTACAGCAGGGCATTGTGGGAGTTGTAGATTTACAACAGCTGGAGGGCCGCAGTTTGAGGATGCCTGGTCTAAACTGTCGACTCCCTCGACACCCATAACATTAAAGGGGTTGTCCGGGTTCAGAGGTGAACCCGGACATATCTCCATTTTCACCCAGGCAGCCCCCCTGACTTGAGCATCGGAGCAGTTCATGCTTGAATGCTCTCCTTTGCCCTACGCTAAATCGTGCAGGGCAAAGGCATTTTTTGGAAATCCGGTGACGTACCGGGCTCTCCATGGGGCTGCCAGGAAGCCCTGTGACGTCACCGGCACTGATGGGCAGGCTTTAGCACTGCCCTAGCCAGTAAAACGGCTAGGGCAGCGCTAAAGCCCGCCCATCAGAGCCAAACCGCCCGGCAGTGTGTGATTGTAAACAATCCGCCCGGCAGTGTGTGATTGTAAACAAAAGAGCCTTTGCCCTGCGCGATTTAGAGCAGGGCAAAGGAGAGCATAGGAGCATGAACTGCTCCGATGCTCAAGTCAGGGGGGCTGCCGGGGTGAAATTATGGGTATGTCCGGGTTCAGCGCTGAACCCGGACTACCCCTTTAAGACAGAGGATTGTACTGAACAATGTACAGGGTGGGCCATTTATATGGATACACCTTAATAAAATGGGAATGGTTGGTGATATTAACTTCCTGTTTGTGGCACATTAGTATATGTGAGGGGGGAAACTTTTCAAGATGGGTGGTGACCATGGTGGCCATTTTGAAGTTGGCCATTTTGAATCCAACTTTTGTTTTTTCAATAGGAAGAGGGTCATGTGACACATCAAACTTATTGGGAATTTCACAAGAAAAACAATGGTGTGCTTGGTTTTAACGTAACTTTATTCTTTCATGAGTTATTTACAAGTTTCTGACCACTTATAAAATGTGTTCAATGTGCTGCCCATTGTGTTGGATTGTCAATGCAACCCTCTTCTCCCACTCTTCACACACTGATAGCAACACCACAGGAGAAATGCTAGCACAGGCTTCCAGTATCCGTAGTTTCAGGTGCTGCACATCTCGTATCTTCACAGCATAGACAATTGCCTTCAGATGACCCCAAAGATAAAAGTCTAAGGGGGTCAGATCTGGAGACCTTGGGGGCCATTCAACTGGCCCACGACGACCAATCCACTTTCCAGGAAACTGTTCATCTAGGAATGCTCGGACCGGACACCCATAATGTGGTGGTGCACCATCTTGCTGGAAAAACTCAGGGAATGTGCCAGCTTCAGTGTATAAAGAGGGAAACACATCATCATGTAGCAATTTTGCATATCCAGTGGCCTTGAGGTTTCCATTGGTGAAGAATGGCCCCACTATCTTTGTACCCCATATACCACACCATACCATCAATTTTTTTGTTCCAACAGTCTTGGAGGGATCTATCCAATGTGGGTTAGTGTCAGACCAATAGCAGTGGTTTTGTTTGTTAACTTCACCATTCACATAAAAGTTTGCCTCATCGCTGAACAAAATCTTCAGCGTAAACTGAGGGTCCTGTTCCAATTTTTGTTTTGCCCATTCTGAAAATTCAGTGCGCCGATCTGGGTCATCCTCGTTGAGATGCTGCAGTAGCTGGAGTTTGTAAGGGTGCCATTTGTGAGTAGCTAATATCCGCCAAAGGGATGTTTGACTAATGCCACTCTCCAGTGACCAACGGCGAGTGCTACACTGTGGGCTCTTGCTGAATGAAGCTAGGACAGCCACTGATGTTTCTTCATTAGAGACAGATTTCATGCGTCCACATTTTGGCAAATCCAACACTGAACCAGTTTCACGAAACTTAGCAAGCAGTTTGCTAACTGTAGCATGGGAGATGGGTGGTCTCGTAGGGTGTCTTGCATTGAAATCTGCTGCAATGACCCGGTTACTGAGTTCACCAGACATCAACACAATTTCTATCTGCTCCTCACGTGTTAACCTTGGCGACATGTCAATGGCTGTAAACAAAGAGAAACTTGTAAATAACTCATGAAAGAATAAAGTTATGTTAAAACCAAGCACACCATTGTTTTTCGTGTGAAATTCCCAATAAGTTTGATGTGTCACATGACCCTCTTCCTATTGAAAAAACTAAAGTTGGATTCAAAATGTCCAACTTCAAAATGGCCGCCATGGTCACCACCCATCTTGAAAAGTTTCCCCCCTCACATATACTATTGTGCCACAAACAGGAAGTTAATATCACCAACCATTCCCATTTTATTAAGGTGTATCCATATAAATGGCCCACCCTGTAGATGAAAATGAATGAAAATAATTTCAATCAGTACATGCCCCCTGTAATGCCCATAGGTGGAGAATCTGGGTTTAGGAGGGAACCAGTCCTTCAGTAGTTGGTGATAACCTATAGTATGTTCATAACAACAAGCGTGGTATTAGGAAGTTTTCGTAGAGTTGTGCGAAATGTGTTGGAACAAGGATGTTGTAGGGTGGCAAAAGGGAAGTACTGTTTTCTGTATTGAAAACGTACAACAGTCAACAGAATCAGATGGTAACCAATTTGCCAAATACATACAGCTTGAAGCTTGGCCTCCATTTTACCAGCCAGATTGTATATATATTCTATGCATTTCAGCACATATCTAATATGCACTGCTCAAAGAAATAAAGGGAACACAAAAATAGCACATCCTAGATCTGAATTAATTAAATATTCTTCTGAAATACTTTGATCTTTACATAGTTGAATGTGCTGACAACAAAATCACACAAAAATAAAAAAATGGAAATCAAATTTTTCGACCCATGGAGGTCTGGATTTGGAGTCACACTCAAAATTAAAGTGGAAAAACACACTACAGGCTGATCCAACTTTGATGCAATGTCCTTAAAACAAGTCAAAATGAGGCTCAGTAGTGTGTGTGGCCTCCACGTGCCTGTATGACCTCCCTACAACGCCTGTGCATGCTCCTGATGAGGTGGCGGACGGTCTCCTGAGGGATCTCCTCCCAGACCTGGACTAAAGCATCTGCCAACTCCTGGACAGTCTGTGGTGCAACGTGATGATGGTGGATAGAGCGAGACATGATGTCCCAGATGTGCTCAATTGGATTCAGGTCTGGGGAACGGGCGGGCCAGTCCATAGCATCAATGCCTTCGTCTTGCAGGAACTGCTGACACACTCCAGCCACATGAGGTCTAGCATTGTCTTGCATTAGGAGGAACCCAGGGCCAACCGCACCAGCATATGGTCTCACAAGGGGTCTGAGGATCTCATCTCGGTACCTAATGGCAGTCAGGCTACCTCTGGCGAGCACATGGAGGGCTGTGCAGCCCTCCAAAGAAATGCCACCCCACACCATTACTGATCCAATGCCAAATCGGTCATGCTGGAGGATGTTGCGGGCAGCAGAACGTTCTTCACAGCGTCTCAAGACTCTGTCACGTCTGTCACATGTGCTCAGTGTGAACCTGCTTTCATCTGTGAAGAGCACAGGGCGCCAGTGGCGAATTTGCCAATCTTGGTGTTCTCTGGCAAATGCCAAACGTCCTGCACGGTGTTGGGCTGTAAGCACAACCCCCCACCTGTGGACGTCGGGCCCTCATATCACCCTCATGGAGTCTGTTTCTGACCGTTTGAGCAGACACATGCACATTTGTGGCCTGCTGGAGGTCATTTTGCAGGGCTCTGGCAGTGCTCCTAATGTTCCTCCTTTCACAAAGGCGGAGGTAGCGGTCCTGCTGCTGGGTTGATGCCCTCCTACGGCCTCCTCCACATCTCCTGATGTACTGGCCTGTCTCCTGGTAGCGCCTCCATGCTCTGGACACTACTCTGACAGACACAGCAAACCTTCTTGCCACAGCTCGCATTGATGTGCCATCCTGGATAAGCTGCACTACCTGAGCCACTTGTGTGGGTTGTAGACTCTGTCTCATGCTACCACCAGAGTGAGAGCACCGGCAGCATTCAAAAGTGACCAAAACATCAGCCAGGAAGCATAGGAACTGAGAAGTGATCTGTGGTTACCACCTGCAGAACCACTCCTTTATTGGCGGTGTCTTGCTAATTGCCTATAAATTCCACCTGTTGTCTATTCCATTTGCACAACAGCATGTGAAATTGATTGTCACTCAGTGTTGCTTCCTAAGTGGACAGTTTGATTTCACAGAAGTGTGATTGACTTTGAGTTACATTGTGTTGTTTAAGTGTTCCCTTTATTTTTTTGAGCAGTGTATAAAGCTGAGTGTATGTGTGTGTGTATGTATGTCTGCTAAAGAAATCTGCACCGTCTCATTTACAATAACGAAATTTGGCACACAGGTACATTAGGTGTCTGGGAAGGTTTTAGACCAGGTCTCAGCTCTCTAGCATGTACCGTTCCTGAGATATTACCAAAAAATGCAAATATGGAACATCACATGGCCTACATTAGCCAATAGAAGCCTGAAGGTCTTTATCTTCATATCCTAACTGCCATACACACAGTCACATGTCCCTTATCAGTCAATAGAATCATGCAGGTCCTTAGTCTCCATATACACACAGTTTTCCCGCAAAAATCATACCCTACCCAAGATATTTGCCCAAAAACTGAAAAAACTATGGCTCTCAGACTATGGAGACACTAAAACATGATTTCTTTTGTTTCAAAATTGAAATCATTGTGTAAAACTTACATAAATAAAAAAATAGTATACATATTAGGTATCGCCGCATCCGTGACAACCTGGTCTATAAAAATATCACATGAACTAACCTTTCAGATGAATGTTGTAAATACCAAAAAATAAAAACGGTGCCAAAACAGCTATTTCTTGTTACCTTGCCTCACAAAAAGTGTAATATAGAGCAACCAAAAATCATATGTACCCTAAACTAGTAGCAACAATACTGCCACCCTATCCTGTAGTTTCTAAAATGGGGTCACTTTTTTGGAGTTTCTACTCTAGGGGTGCATCAGGGGGGCTTCAAATGGGACATGGTGTCAAAAAAACCAGTCCAGCAAAATCTGCCTTCCAAAACCGTATGGCATTCCTTTCCTTCTGCACCCTGCTGTGTGTCCGTACAGCAGTTTACGACCACATATGGGGTGTTTCTGTAAACTACAGAATCGGGGCAATAAATATAGCATTTTGTTTGGCTGTTAACCCTTGCTTTGTTACTGGAAAAAATTTATTAAAATGGAAAATTTGCCCAAAAATTTAAATTCTCTAATTTCATCTCCATTTGCCAATAACTCTTGTGAAACACCTAAAGGGTTAACGACGTTTGTAAAATCAGTTTTGAATACCTTGAGGGGTGTAGTTTCTAGAATGGGGTAATTTTTGGTGGTTTCTATTATGTAAGCCTCACAAAGTGACTTCAGACCTAAACTGTCCCTAAAAAGTGGGTTTTTAAAAATTTCTGAAAAATTTCAAGATTTGCTTCTAAACTTCTAAGCCTTGTAACATCCCCCAAAAATAAAATATCATTCCCAAATTGATCCAAACATGAAGTAGACATATGGGGAATGTAAAGTAATAACTATTTTTTATGTATTACTATGTATTATAGAAGTAGAGAAATTGAAACTTGAAAATTTGCAATTTTTTAAAATTTTTTGGTAAATTTGGTATTTTTTTTATAAATAAAAATGATTTTTTTTTTACTTCATTTTGCCAGTGTCATGAAGTACAATATGTGACGGAAAAAAACAATCTCAGAATGGCCTGGATAAGTCAAAGCTTTTTAAAGTTATCACCACTTAAAGTGACACTGGTCAGATTTTCAAAAAATGGCCTGGTCCTTAAGGTGAAATAAGGCTGTGTCCCTAAGGGGTTAAGGGGTTAACTGTGCATCACCAATGCTTTTCAGTTGAGTTGGACACCATCAACTGCTGGTCCCCATAGAAGCTTCTGTCTCTTCTTCCCCAGCAGTCAAACTGAAAATGTGGACCGATATGCAGGCACCGTTTTGTAGAGCCAGGAGTAGCTGAGTAGAATAATATATAGAGATGTCCCGAACTATTCGCCGGCGAATAGTTCCCGGCGAACATCGCTTGTTCGCGTTCGCCGCGGCGGGCGAACATATGCGATGTTCGGTCCGCCCCCCTATTCGTCATCATTGTGTAAACTTTGACCCTGTACCTCACAGTCAGCAGACACATTCCAGCCAATCAGCATCATACCCTCCCTCCCAGACCCTCCCACCTCCTGGACAGCATCCATTTTAGATTCATTCGGAAGCTGCAGTGTCACAAATTTGACTAAGTTGTTATTGCAATGCGATTAATACAGGTTATATTAATCGCATTGCGATTTCAACTTAGAGCTGGGTTCCTAATGACCCTGTACCTCACAGTCAGCAGACACATTCCAGCCAATCAGCAGCAGACCCTCCCTCCCAGACCCTCCCACCTCCTGGACAGCATCCATTTTAGATTCATTCAGAAGCTGCATTCTTAGTGAGAGGAGGGACAGTGTAGCTGCTGCGGATTTCATAGGGAAATCGATAGCTAGGCTAGTGTATTCAGTGTCCACTACAGTCCTGAAGGACTTATCTGATCTCTGCTGTAAGGACAGCACCCCAAAAAGCCCTTTTTAGGGCTAGAACATCAGTCTGCTTTTTTTTTTTTTCCCCCTGTGTAATTTAATTGCAGTTGCCTGCCTGCCAGTGTGTCTGTGTCAGGCTCACAGCATATACTGTGCCCACTTGCCCAGTGCCACCACTCATATCTGGTGTCACAATAGTTTGCATAAAAAAAACAAAAAACTTTTTTGACTGTAATATAATAGCAGTCAGTTGCCTGCGCGCCTGTGCGTTTCAGGGCCTGCCAGGGCACAGTGTCACACCAGTGCAACTCATATCTGGTGTAACAGTAGTGTACATTTAAAAAAAATATATACAATTTTGACTGTGAAATAATAGCAGTCGGTTGCCTTTACGCGTGTGCGTTTTAGGGCCTGCCAGGGCACAGTGTCACACCAGTGCAACTCATATTTGGTGTAGAAAAACAAAAACGACCCAGGGTGTACCAAAGGGGAGTGAGGGACAGTGCCCACCTAATATGACCACAAAGGGCACCCGTGATTTGTAACTCGGTACAAGCTCCCGAGTATAATAGCAAAAACAGAAGAAAATGGAGCTCACGGTACCAAAAAGTAAAAATATATTTTATTTGAACATAATAAAAAAATACATAAATAAGGAAGCCAGTAAATATAATGCCTATTACAAAGTGAATGGAGGCAGAGAAAGAGCGCCACCCTGGGATAGCACACAGGTCAGTAGTGTAACATATATGTATGGATCAAAGGAAAATAATAGGCACAATGGCCAGCCTCTGAACCACAAGCAGTGTAAAAGCTAAAGTACACAGGTGAGTCAATGGTCAGCAAACAAACCCACACGGCAGTAAACAAGGTATGTTTGGCAATGCAGTGAGATAAACAACAGACCAAGAGATAGAGACTAGGTGTGGTAAGACACCGGAGTCAAAATGCCGTGGAGGTGATAGCGAGAGCAATGACTCACCTGAAACCAGGACTGTGTGCTGAATTACCCAGGATGGCGCTACCCCAACGCGCGTTTCGGCATGCCTTCGTCTGGGGGTAACGCCATCACTGTGAATCTGATATTTACAGCCTCTCTCAACCAATGAGAGATCAGTACTCACTCGTCCCCAGGTGTGCATGTATGTTGGCGCTCGAGACTCCAGTCAAACCGCATCCGGCTGCCTCGCATCCGGCGTCCCACCGACACGCCCACACCACGTGAACAAGTCACATGATCGGACGGAGCAGTGGGTGGTCCCAGCGGTGGCATGATTAAAGAGGTCCAAAACTCATTACAACAATTGTTACAAAAAAGAGCATGTACATGGTGGAATAAGGCCTTCCTGGAAAAATATCTCCAGAGAGGCCTCATCCCCTGTGGCTTAAGGATACAGGTTTTTCCCTCTTTTCCCATAGAGGATGACAATTTTGTCTCCAAATGGGAGGAGACCTGCAATCAGAGCTCATTCAAGTTTATGGAACTTCTGATTGGTCATAACAAAAAAAGTCTGGAACAGATGGATATGGAAATTGACCAACTACAGGCACATCTGTCGAGTAACTGCAGCGCAGAATCTTTGAAAACCTTCCAAGAACAACTGGATACAAAATACCCAATTTGAGAAAAAGAAATCCAGGAAGTAAAAATTAAGAAGTTCTCTAGGGACAGCAACGCTGTGCAACAAAATCACGTATATAAATGGAAAAATAGAGAACCTAACAGAAATAGGTCCTGCAGTAGATCATCCTCAGTATCGTCTGTATCATCAGTAGGAGATTCTCAGTCACAAGGCACTAATCTAACCCGCCTGACTCGCAACAAGAGAAAGATGGAGTATGGGAATGGACCCGGGAGAAAAAGGCAACTGGAGTCAACTTCTAATACGAGACATCCGGACAATGAGCCCAAGGTAATTAATTTATCAGGTCACATTCTTTCCAGTATAGACACCTCTCTGTTGGAGAAGGGCCTATCGTATGCACCCAGTTGTAGGTTTGATTGCTTTACAGCCATCAAAGATTTGCACCTCTTTGGGCGCTCTTTGATGTTGAAGAGATGGCATACCAGGGGCGATTCAGGTGGGGCCCTTAATACTGAGGATGAACAGCGGGCTCTCCGTATCTTGGAGGATCTGCTGTTAGAACGGGAGGGACCTGTCACCAATATCGCCGATGAAATACCATTGGAGATAAGAAAGAAGTCCAAGAAATTTCCCCCCTTGTCGTTATGTCCGGCAATTGACCTCTTTGTTAAGATGGTCAGCAAGGACTTTGAGCAAATCTCTACGTCTGTTCGACGAGATAACCTTGATAGAGATCAACGACAAAGCCTTGATAAATTGAAAAACATGTCGGATGTTGTTTATAAACCTGCCGACAAGGGGGGAAATTTGGTGGTTTGGCCCCGCAGTATGTATCTAGCGGAAGCATACGGGCAATTGAAAAATCCAGTCTGTTACCAGAAACTAACTTTTAATTCCTCGATTTCCTTTAGAGGTGAATTAATGAAAATCTTGGACACTGGATTGGAGAGGAACATCATCTCCAAACAGATGTACGAAGCCCTCATCATTCAGGAACCGTCCATTCCAACCTTGTACCTATTACCTAAGGTTCACAAGAATGCCTCTATACCTCCAGGTAGGCCCATTATATCTGGGTGCAATAGTATGGTAGAAAATATTTGCAAACTATTGGATTTACACCTTAAACCAATTGTGGAAACTCTACCTTCGCATGTCAGAGACACTTCTGACTTTTTGCAGAGGATACAGGGGATTACCCTTGATGAGGATAACATCATGGTGACCTGTGATGTAGAATCCCTTTACACCAGTATCCAACATGTGGATAGCCTGTGGGCAGTAGAGTTTTTTCTCTCTACCAGCAGTCTTCCCAGGGATTTTTCTTCGTTTCTGTTACAACTCCTCAAATTTGTGCTCACGAGGAATTTCTTTCCTTCAATGGGTCCTTTTTCCTGCAGCTCCAGGGGACAGCCATAGGGGCGGCATGCGCACCTGCGTCTGCTAACCTGTTCCTGGGGCTGTGGGAGAGGGACCTTTTCCTGTCAGACAGACACGTCATCATGGACCGCGCCATCCTATGGCCGCGGTACATAGATGACGTTTTCTTGATCTGGCAGGGAACTGAGGAACAACTTCATGATTTCTTTAAGGTACCTAACACCAACTCCAGAAATATCAAACTGACGTATACGCACCACAAACAGACAGTTGATTTTCTGGACATATCTGTGTTCAGGGATGTTGGCGGTCATCTCAGGACTGACGTTTTCCGTATGGAGACGGCTGTCAATGCTTATTTGCACGAAACTTCTTTGCATCCCAAAAGCACTATCTCCGCCATCCCTGTTGGCCAATTTTTACGCATTCGTTGGATATGTTCCGACGATGCGACTTTTGAAAGACAGGCCAGTGATCTGAGGGACCGCTTCCTCATGAGAGGCTATAGCCATCGTTCCATTAAAAAGGCATATTGGCAAGCTAAGACCCAGGATCAGATCCAACTGTTACAAACCAAAAAAGATAGGGTATCCAATAAGAAAATCAGATTTATAAGTACGTACCACTCACATTGGGAGGAAATGAGGAATGTTTAGCTTCACACTGGCCCATTTTATTAACGGATCCCGTTTTGGAAAAACTCCTGTCTACACGACCCCTTGTCACGGCACATAGGGCTAATACCCTACGAGATAATCTGGTTAGAAGCTACCTACAACCAGTATCTCTTCAACTCTGTGTCGGACAAGGCAGTCCAAAGACCGGTTTTAGACCTTGCGGCAAATGCGCCGCATGTCCCAACATGGAGCGATCCTTTGACTTTGTGGACTTCTCTGGAACCAGGTCCTTTAAGATCTATCAGTCCCTTACATGCTCCAGCACGCGGGTGGTGTATTATGCTTTATGCCCATGCCCTAAGATATATGTGGGCTTGACAACACGCGAGTTGAGGGTCCGCGTGCGGGAACATGTAAGGGACATTTGGAATGCACAGGAAACAAAGGAGGTTGAGGTCCTCAAACCAATTGCGAGGCACTTTAAGGAATTTAATTTGTGTAATCCGAGACTTCTTAAGGTCAGAGGGATTGACTGTATCCAGGTTGACTTACGTGCTGGCAATACATTCAAGAGGCTAGCCCAAATGGAGAGCCGTTGGATTTGGACCCTTGGGACTTTACAACCCAGGGGCCTAAATGATAATTTGGGCTTATCTTCTTTCTTGTAACCGCTGGGCCCATGACTGTGGATCCCACTATCTTTCTTTTAACTTGTTTTAGTTATTATTATTTTTTATTAATTCTTTTCAAAATTTTGTCTCTCTCCCCAGTACCTTGTTTTGTTGCAGGACACCACATTCCTTTGCCTCCCATTGACCTACATCTGCCACAACCGGATCCTCTTTCAGTTTATTATGTTTTTGTTACTTGAATCTCTGCCGAATTTTGTCACATGGACAGATACATATGCATTGCATGCCTGGCTTGTACCTTTCTTTTCTTTCTTTTCACTTTTCCTTTCCCTCCCGCTCTCTCGTTGGGGTAGCGCCATCCTGGGTAATTCAGCACACGGTCCTGGTTTCAGGTGAGTCATTGCTCTCGCTATCACCTCCACAGCATTTTGACTCCGGTGTCTTACCACACCTGGTCTCTATCTCTTGGACTGTTGTTTATCTCACTGCATTGCCAAACATACCTTGTTTACTGCCGTGTGGGTTTGTTTGCTGACCATTGACTCACCTGTGTACTTTAGCTTCTACACTGCTTGTGGTTCAGAGGCTGGCCATTGTGCCTATTATTTTCCTTTGATCCATACATATATGTTACACTACTGACCTGTGTGCTGTCCCAGGGTGGCGCTCTTTCCCCTCCTCCATTCACTTTGTAATAGGCATTATATTTACTGGCTTCCTTATTTATGTATTTTTTTATTATGTTCAAATAAAATATATTTTTACTTTTTGGTACCATGAGCTTCATTTTCTTCTGTTTTTGCTCTCATATCTGGTGTAACAGTAGTGTACATTTAAAAAAAAACTACACTTTTGACTGTGAAATAATAGCAGTCAGTTGCCTTCACACGTGTGTGTTTCAGGCCCTGCCAGGGCACAGTGTCACACCAGTGCAACTCATATCTGGTGTAACAGTAGTGTACATTAAAAAAAAAAAAATCAATTTTGACTGTAATAGATTGAATAGCAGTTAGATGTCTGCAAGCGTGTGTGTCAGGCCTACAGCGTCTACTCTGCCAACTTCTGCCAGTGCACAGTGCCACTCATATCTGGTGTCACAGTAGCTTGCACGCATAGTACCACTAATCGGAAAAAAAATGACAGGCAGAGGCAGGCCACCCCGCAGGGGCCGTCATGGTCGTGGTGCTGTGATTCCCTTTGGCCCTAGAATAATGCCCAGTGTTCAGAGGCCACGTACCCTGAACTCGAAAAGTTCTGAGGACATAGTTGACTGGCTAACACAGGACACCCAATCTTCTACAGCTTCCGCTCGGAACCTTGACGCACCATCCTCCTCCAGCTTAGCTTTCGGGCACCTCTCAAGTTACCACTCGCCCGCCTGCCGCCACCACCAACACTAGTGTGAAGATAAATCGGCCGGCATACGCTGAGATGCACGCCGCACGGGATAGGACCGGTTCCACGTGTGGTTCAAAAGACGTCTGCTGGGATTTTCTTTTGAACCACCAACACTAGCACCACAGCCGCTTCACTTGATCTGTCAGAGGAGTAATTTACACATCAGTTGGAAGAAATGAGTGATGCGCAACCA
Organism: Bufo bufo; assembly: GCF_905171765.1. Classification (NCBI taxonomy): domain Eukaryota; kingdom Metazoa; phylum Chordata; class Amphibia; order Anura; family Bufonidae; genus Bufo; species Bufo bufo. The sequence continues at coordinate 415,395,408 of NC_053393.1, read as the reverse complement.
TTATTGCCAGAGGATGTAGATAACAGGGATATGTCTCAGTCAGGCAGCATTACACACATGGACGTACGGTGTGATGATGATGATGATGTTGTACCCGCTGCTGCTTCCTTTGCTGAGTTGTCAGATACAAGTGAAGCAGTTGATGATGACGATGTGTCCGTGGATGTCACGTGGGTGCCCGCTAGAAGAGAGGAAGAACAGGGGGAAAGTTCAGATGGGGAGACAGAGAGAAGGGGGAGACGAGTTGGAAGCAGGGGGAGGTCGTCGCAAGGAGCTAGTGGCACAGTCAGACAGCATGCATCGGCACCCGGGGTCAGCCAGACAGCACGCCAATCAACGCATGCTGTTGCCACCACCAGAATGCCGTCATTGCAGAGCTCAGCAGTGTGGCATATTTTTTGTGTGTATGCCTCTGACAACAGCGATGCCATTTGCAACCTGTGCCAAAAGAAACTGAGTCGTGGGAAGTCCAACACCCACCTAGGTACAACTGCTTTGCGAAGGCACATGATCGCACATCACAAACGCCTATGGGATCAACACATGAGTACAAGCAACACACAAACTCAAAGCCGCCATCCTCCTACTGGTCCAGCATCTTCAGCCACGTCAACCACCGCTGTCCTCCTTGCCCCCTCTCAACCATCCGCCACTCCGTCTCTCGCCTTGAGCAGTTCCTGCTCATCTGCCCACAGTCAGGTGTCTGTCAAGGACATGTTTGAGCGTAAGAAGCCAATGTCACAAAGTCACCCCCTTGCCCGGTGTCTGACAGCTGTCTTGTCTGAACTCTTAGCCCGCCAGCTTTTACCATACAAGCTGGTGGAGTCTGAGGCGTTCAAAAAAATTGGGACACCGCAGTGGAAGGTACCCGGCCAAAATTTCTTTGCACAAAAGGCAATGCCCAACCTGTACTGGATTGTGCAAAAGGAAGTAATGGCATGTCTGGCACACAGTGTTGGGGCAAGGGTCCATCTGACCACTGATACCTGGTCTGCAAAGCACGGTCAGGGCAGGTATATCACCTACACTGCGCATTGGGTAAAACTGCTGACGGCTGCCAAGCATGGAATGCGTGGTTCTGCGGAGGAGTTGGTGACACCGCCACGACTTGCAGGCAGGCCTGCTGCCACCTCCTCTACTCCTCCTACTCCATCCTCTTCCATAACTTCCTCGGCTGAGTGCTCTTCTGCTGCTGCGTCTTGCTCCACATCAACGGCACCCCCCCCCCCAGCTCCCCAGGGGCTATTCCACATCCCGGATACAGCAGTGTCACGCCGTCTTGGGGTTGACTTGCCTGAAAGCAGAGAGTCACACCAGACCAGCACTCCTGTCCGCCCTGAATGCACAGGTGGATCAGTGGCTGACTCCGCACCAACTGGAGATCGGCAAAGTAGTGTGTGACAACGGAAGCAATTTGTTGGCGGCATTGAATTTGGGCAAGTTGACACATGTGCCGTGCATGGCACATGTGTGTAATCTGATCGTACAACACTTTGTGCATAAGTACCCGGGCTTACAGGACGTCCTGAAGCAGGCCAGGAAGGTGTGTGGCCATTTCAGGCGTTCCTACACGGCCATGGCGCACTTTTCAGATATCCAGCGGCGAAACAACATGCCAGTGAGGCGCTTGATTTGCGACAGCCCGACACGTTGGAATTCAACACTCCTAATGTTCGACCGCCTGCTCCAACAAGAAAAAGCCGTCAACGAGTATTTGTATGACCGGGGTGCTAGGACAGCCTCTGCGGAGCTGGGAATTTTTTTGCCACGTTACTGGACGCTCATGCGCAATGCCTGTAGGCTCATGCGTCCTTTTGAGGAGGTGACAAACCTAGTCAGTCACACCGAAGGCACCATCAGCGACATCATACCATTTGTTTTCTTCCTGGAGTGTGCCCTGCGAAGAGTGCTGGATCAGGCTGTAGATGAGAGTGAAGAGGAAGAGTTGTGGTCACCATCACCACCAGAAACAGCCTTATCAGCATCGCTTGCTGGACCTGCGGCAACGCTGGAAGAGGATTGTGAGGAAGAGGAGTCAGAGGAGGAATGTGGCTTGGAGGAGGAGGAAGACCAACCACAACGGGCATCCCAGGGTGCTCGTTGTCACCTATCTGGTACCCGTGGTGTTGTACGTGGCTGGGGGGAAGAACATACCTTCAGTGAGATCACTGAGGACGAGGAATGGGACATGAGTAGCTCGGCATCCAACCTTGTGCAAATGGGGTCTTTCATGCTGTCGTGCCTGTTGAGGGACCCTCGTATAAAAAGGCTGAAGGAGAATGACCTGTACTGGGTGTCCACGCTACTAGACCCCCGGTATAAGCAGAAAGTGCCTGAAATGTTACCGAATTACCGCAAGTCGGAAAGGATGCAGCAGTTCCAAAATAAATTAAAAAGTATGCTTTACACAACGTATAAGGGTGATGTCACAGCACAACGGGAATCTAACAGGGGAAGAGGTGAAAGTAATCCTCCTCCTCCCACGACCACGCCGGCAAGGACAGGACACTTTACAGACGTGTTGTTGATGGATGACATGCAGAGCTTTTTAAGTCCTACGCATTGCCACAGCCCTTCGGGGTCCACCCTCAGAGAACGACTCGACCGACAGGTAGCAGACTACCTTGCCTTAACTGCAGATATCGACACTCTGAGGAGTGATGAACCCCTTGACTACTGGGTGTGCAGGCTTGACCTGTGGCCTGAGCTATCCCAATTTGCGATAGAACTTCTGGCCTGCCCCGCTTCAAGTGTCCTGTCAGAAAGGACCTTCAGTGCAGCAGGAGGTATTGTCGCCTAGGTCAAAAAAGTCTAGATTACCTCACCTTTATTAAGATGAATGAGGGATGGATCCCGAAGGGACTGACAGTGGGCGATACATTTGACTAAAAAAGTCCTGATGAGATGAGCTGCCTTGGGCTAAAAATGGTCCACACGCTGCTGTATTTTATCTCTGAATGCCGGATGACTTGCGTGACTTATCCGCCACCAACTAGGGTTCAACCCGCAATGTTTTAGGGCACTTTCTGCCTGGGAAACAAACATTAATTTTTCTGGCCGCTGCTACAGCAGCGGTTGCAACAATACCTAATTTTTCAGGCATGTGTACATGCCTAATTTTTCTGGCCTCTGGTGCTGCACTGTGGCTTCAAAAACCAAACAAAAAAAAAGGCACATACATGTGTCAATTCCCCTTCGTGATCGTTACCTTGTTGTGGTGAAGGGGCTTGCGTATCACAATGAAGCGATCACCTCTATGAGTGTGTTGGCAATGTTGGCACACCCCAGATGATAAGGTCGTTGCTTCATTGTGAACAGACCAAAAGCGATCGGCTGGATAATTTTGCATAGAAAAAACATTAATTTTCTTTGTGATAATCTAAGGTGATCATTAAAGCCTACTAGGCCAACAATGGGCTCACACTGCAGAATCATTGTTTTCTGGGTCACTTAACTGTTACTGAACTACCTCAGCATGACCATAGGCTTTGAAAAACCCCCATCGCCTGCAATCTCCCAAACGTGCGCACGAGCACAGTCATAACTACACCAAGATTGACGCATAGAGGTATAAAATTTATGTCATGAGTGTGTCAACTATTGCGGTTGTCTAAAATCTATTCCATACACGTCCCCTGATAGGGGACGTAACAGGGATTAAACTGATAGGAATAGTACTACTTAACACACCACACATATTGGGATTGCGCAGTGCCCCAATTTGGAATTAAGAGGACCGACCAAGCATCTTTTTCCATCTCCCGGTTCCTAAAATCGATTCCATATACACGTCCCCTGATAGGGAACGTAACAGGGATTAAACTGATAAGAATAGAACTACTTAACACACCACTCCTATCTGGTGGCACATTAGATTGCACGCGCAGTGCCCAAAATTTGAAGTAGGAGGACCGACCAAGCATCTTTTTCCATCTCCCGGTTCCTAAAATCGATCCCATATACACGTCCCCTAATAGGGGACGTAACAGGGATTAAACTCATAAGAATAGTACTACTTAACACACCACACATATTGGGATTGCACAGTACATTACACAGCGCACGCGCAGTGCCCCAAATTGGAATTAAGAGGACCGACCAAGCATCTTTTTCCATCTCCCGGTTCCTAAAATCGATTCCATATACACGTCCCCTGATAGGGGACGTAACAGGGATTAAACTTTTAAAAATAGTACTACTTAATAGTGTTGAGCGGCATGTCCCATATTCGAATTCGCGATATTTCGCGAATATTCGAAATAATATTCGAAAAATATTCGCGAATATTCGAATTCGTTATTATTTCGCATATGCGATAATTCGATAATACATATTATGCGATACATTTAACTAATCCTACAGGCGTCACTTCACTGTGTTGTTAGAATATACCATCGGATCTAATTTTTCCATACGTTCGTGAAAACTCAGTTCCGATGGTATATTTTAACTAATGCGGCAAGGTTAATAGCATTTTTCAAAAATTCGCCTATTAGCTGGCTGGATAATTCGCTTATTCGCTATATTCTTTTATTCGCTACCTAACCACTTAAAATAATGTGATGCTATTGTTCGCGCGCACGTGCGCGCATTATAGGCGTGGTTTATCGTAAGTACGTCAGGGTCAATAGCATTTTTCAAATATTCTAATATTCGCCTAACCGCTGCCTGTTAGATAATTTGCCTATTCGATATAGTCGCTTATTCGCTACATACACCACCTGTTAGTGTGTTGTGATTGTGCTTGCGCACATGCGCACGTGCGTGCGCACATGCGCACGTGCGCGCGCGCGCTCATTATAGGCGTGGTTTATCGCAAGTACGTCAGCTCCATTTTAAGAGTGATTCTTCCTGAGAAGAGATAATGGTGGGCACAAAATTTCATGACGAAGAGGATGAACTCCTGCTAACCGTAAGTACAAAACTTCATGTCATAACATTTTGAACGCATGTTCGCACCATATTTGTATAGTATTGTAATTATTAAGTAATAAGCAATAGTATGTTTATTATATCCGTTTATTATATCCGCATAAATGCGCATGCGCGAATATAGTATTAAACATGCGGCTATATATGCGCACTAAATCTAACTTTATTTTTAATCATGTCTGATTAGATAATCATCATTGTTGTAATAAGTATTGTTTTGACATCACAGCACTTTGTAAGATGTATGTATGTATGTATGGACAGCAAAAATGATGTTTTATTGTTTCCATGTTCTAAGAGCTATATATTTTTTTTTTTGAGAGAGATTTTCTTATGTAGGGGCTCATTTTTTGCGGGATGAGGTGACGGTTTTATTGGTACCATTTTTTGGGACATACGCGTTTTTGATCACTTGGTGTTGCACCTTTTGTGATGCAAATTATTTTTTTTTGACACATTTTTTTTTTTTTTTTACGGTGTTCATCTGAGGGGTTAGCTCATGTGATATTTTTATAGAGCTGGTTTTTACGGACGCGGCAATACCTAATATGTATACTTTTTTTTTATTTGTTTCACTTTAACACAATAATAGCATTTTTGAAACCCTAAAAATTATGTTTTAGTGTCTCCATGTTCTAAGAGCTATAGTTTTTTTATTTTTTGAGAGATTTTCTTATGTAGGGGCTCATTTTTTGCGGTATAAGGTGACTGTTTTATTGGTACCATTTTGTGGGACATACGCGTTTTTGATCACTTGGTGTTGCACCTTTTGTGATGCAAGTTGACAAATATATTTATTTTTGACACAGTTTTTTTTTATTTTTTCACTGTGTTCACCCGAGGGGTTAGGTCATGTGATATTTTTATAGAGCTGGTTTTTACGGACGCGGCAATACCAAATATGTCTATTTTATTTTATTTTTTCTATTTTTAGAAAAAAAAATGTATTCCTTATTTGGGGCCTTTTTTTTTTTTTTTTTTACATGTGAAACTTTTTTTTATTTTATTTTTTCAACCCTTTATTTATTTATTTTTAATTTTACACTTTTCGTCCCCCATAAGGTCATACAAGAGCTCTGGGGGACATTTACTTAACTTTTTTTTCACTGTTGATTTCTCCTGTAACTGGGGCTGACATAGTAGCCCCAGTTACAGTGGAAATGCACCCCTATAGAGGCTGTACAGCAGCAATCCTGCGCTGTACAGCCTCACAGCAGGGCTGACCTCACACAGCTCCTGCACTCTCCGGTCACGGCGGTCACATGACCGCTGGGCCGGAACAGGAAGCGCACAGCGCTTCCTTCTCTGCAGACACAGCGCTTAGTGATCGCTGTGTCTGCAGCGATCTGGAAGGCAAGGACACCTGGGCACTGTCCCTGCCTTATCTCTGGGTTGCCCTGCTGTCACTGACAGCGGGCAACCCGATCAGCAGCTGCACTTTCTGAACGGACGTTTTAAAACGTGGTTTCAGAAATAGAGGTCCACCTATAGGACGTTTATATCCTATGGGCGGACGGAAAGTGGTTAAAGACTCTCATAAGATAAGCATGGTCCTCACTGAAGTGAACTAGCGCATTTTTTTAGCAACTTTTTTAATAGTCCCAATAGTAAATCTGTCTAGAGATTTATCTACATAAGAAAACATGCCCACTGCGCAGTTTTAGCGTTTGCGCATTTTCTTGCAACTTTTTCACTCCATTATTCTGACTTGAGCTAATGATAAATCTGGCCCCATGTCTTATTGGTCTGGAGAAGAATTGAAAATTTCTTCCTGCCATTATTTGCTGGTTCATTTAGCGTTACCCAGGGTGCACCACGGGGAGGCGAACCAGCTGTACACCCCATATCGTACCGTCACTTATTAGACAGGTACATATCAGCTCAGCCGGCCAATATCCGATTGCTCAGACCCCACCCACATACAATCGCAATACAATCAGATCTTATAACGTTAACATTAAATATAATATTTCCACCTTCTAACAAATACTTTTTGCTGTGTTTTGGATGATATTTATTAATAATCCTTGTATTTCATAAATTTTGTAATACATGTTTGCATCTTTATCCTGCAGCGCATGTTGAAGAAGGGATATGACAGGACCCGGAAGCAGGCGGAGAAGAGGGCAATCGTCGAGGGGGTCGTCAAGGATTTGAAAAAAAAATTTGGACGGACCCACGACGAGTTGCAAATTGTTAAAAAGTGGTCGGATCTGAAGAGGAGGCACCCGGACTGGGTCAAAGAGCTCAGTGAGAGAGTCTGCCCTGGTACTTATTTTTTAATCACCCGTTACAAATTATTACTTCTTTTTACCTGTTGTGAAACATAGCAAATCATCCCTTTACCTCATACATCTCTCCCTCGCTGTGAGTGTATATATATATTTATCCACACAGCGCGGTAGTGATGTATGATGTAACCGGCTGATTTTGTACTTTGCACACACACATAATAATAAATATATGTGTGTGTGTATATCTAGATAAACAGCAATCATCAATCTGTATTAGGGCTGTTTCACACGAGCAGATTCCGTGCGTGACATCCGCTCCGTGAATGACAGCCAAGACCCGATGCAGACTGCAGAGGCACGGAGCATTAACATGACTGATAATGCTCCGTGCCTCTCTGTGATCTCTATACTACAAAATCACAGTGACAACTTTATCTCACTGTGATTTCGTAGTAAAGAGGTCACAGAGAGGCACGGAGCATTATCAGTCATGTTACTGCTCCGTGCTTCTGCTGTCCGCATCGGGTCTTGGCTGTCATTCACGCAGCGGATGTCACGCACGTCATCCGCTCGTGTGAAACAGCCCTTAGGCCCCTTTCACACGGACGGATTAGGTCCAGATACGTCCAGGGTGTGTTCAGTGAAACTCGCACTATTTTGCAATAAAGTTGACTCAGTTTAATCTGCGATTGCATTCAGTTTTTTTACACGCGGGTGCAATGTGTTTTGATGCGTTTTTCATGCGCGTGATAAAAAACTGCAGGTTTAGACACAACATCTCTTAGCAACCATCACTGAAAAACGGATCACACCCCCACTTGCTTGCGGATGCAATGCGTTTTTCACGCAGCCCCATTCACTTCTATGGGGCCAGGGCTGCTTGAAAAACGCAGAATATAGAAAATGCTGGGATTTTCATGCAACGCAGAACTGATACGTCAAAAACAACGCTCATGTACACAGATCCATTGAAATGAATGGGTCAGGATACAGTGTGGGTGCTATTCTTTCACGTAACGCATTGCACCCGCGCGGAAAACTTGCTCATGTGAAAGGAGCCTTACAATAAAAGTCCCCATCCATCATTACATTACATACATCCCCCACTTAGGTTAGTTTCACAATAGCGGCATGGACGTCGCCAGGCTGTTCCCTCATGTGAACAGCTTGTCGGATCCGTCCTGCCGCTAGTGTACGTGTGGCCCCATACTACAGCTCCATCACCATTGACTTTCAAGGGATTGTGGCGTTATTCCTGGGCATGAACATCTGCAAACCATGCCGACATGTTCTAGTTTTATTCTGTGCACCTCTCAGCATGGTTTATCGTTGTATCCTTGGTATGACGCCCCGTTCCCACTACAGTCAATGGGTCCGGAGCGGTATTCCTGAGCCACACGTAAACTAGCGGCAGGACGGATCCGAGGTTCCAGAGCTCTCTGCTGCTATTGTGAAAATAGCCTTACTTAGCATTTCTTATTAGTTCTGAGTTGTTTCTCTAAGGGCCCATTCACAAGTGCTCAATTTCATAATTTATTTTTCTGAACTGACTTGAGGACCCATTCATCTCTAAGGGTGCCGCACGATGTGCGTCTCGTCTCCAGAAAAGCGGACCCGCACTTCTGGGTCCACATTTCAGTTCTTTAAAAAAAATGAACGAATATATTTTTGCACTAAATATAACTTCATCTTTTATGATGTCTGATTAGATATTCATCATTGTTGTAATAAGTAATGTTTTGCCATCACAGCACTTTTTATTTAGCAAGTATGTATGTATGTATGGGCAGCAAAGAAATATCAAGCACATGCACATTGCATATACATTTTCCTACCACACACTGTATACCACATACAAACACATAGTCTATTTATTCGAGTTTATGTCTTATTGGTCTGGAGAAAAACTAAAAAGTTCTTCCTGCCATTATTTGCTGGTTCATTTAGCGTTACCCAGGGTGCACCACGGGGAGGCGAACCAGCTGTACACCCCATACCGTACCGTCACTTCACTAGACAGGTACATATCAGCTCAACTGGCCAATGTGCGATTGATCAGACCCCACCCACAATCGCAATACAATCCGATCTTATAACGTGAACATTAAATATAATATTTACACCTTTTAACAAATACTTTTTCCTGTATTTTGGATGATATATATTAATAATCCTTGTATTATTGTCCTAAATTGAGGCCAAGAATAGTCATATTATATTATTGCCATTGACGTGCGGTCTTCAAAATGCGTCACGCACATTGCCGGTTTTCTTTTTTTTTTTTTTGTGTGGGTGGATAAGAAAAACACATTACGGACGTTTAAATTGAGCCTAAATCCAAATGTTGTGTGATTACAGGTCTTCCAGTTCCAAAGGCCCGCCGCCGTGTAACCACGGCGGATTTACATCTGGTGGAGGTCTCCGCAGGGGAGGAGGAGGAGGAGGATGAGCAGGCTGGCCCCTCCCACAGTTTTAGAGGTGGTGCCACCAACCCACCTGATGTGGGGAATGTTGTGGAGGTGGCATCTGCCGAACCCACCCCAGCTCCTGAGGAAGACGACCAGGCGTTGGTCACCACCCCGCACCAGGAGGGTAAATATGTGCACACATCATTGTAATTATGTATACATCACATATTTAGAAACATTAACCCTCAGTACCCCATGCCCATTTTTACTTTAACGCTAATTAAAAAATTTTCTTAAATATTAAAAGGTATCTATTTTTGTGCTAATAACTTTAAAAAGAGTTTACTTTTCACGGGCATAGTTCTATCTTATCATTACACATTTTACTTCATGACAGTGGTAAAATTTAGTCCAAATTTTAATGGCATCTTTGTTCAAAAAGTAACTAATCTAAAAAAATATTAGAAATAAAATTATATAATCAAAATAAAAATATCACTTGATGCTACAATATAGATTAATAGAGATTAAATAAATGTATAAGTTTACAATCGCCATATGCATATATCATGTTTAGATAATTTATTAACTGAAATATAATTCAATAACAGTTTGGTTATGCAGTCACTTTTTGTCGCCTACATAGTGTCAGCGACAAATAAATAACCCCATTTCAGAAACCACACACCCTCTATTTAATCAAAATTTATTCTATAAAGTCTGTTAACGATTTAATGGTCCAACGCTAATCTATTAAAATGTTAAAAAAATCAAAATAATTTGAACAAATTATAAATTACAAACTATTTTATTTGAAAACATTGTAGTGTTTAAATCTTAAAAAAATCTTAAACCTATTACACAGAATATGTATATTTACAAACAGTTGTGCACAAAACCCTTAACTTTGGTCGCACAGCAGGCTGATATGCATGGGGTGATGTGACAGACTGATGGGCTTGGTTTTCATGCGCCATCTGTGCGCTTTCTGCAGAAGACTGGGTGGGAGATAATGTGAACGTGCTGGATCCACTGTCGGCCACCCAATTGACTAATGCCTGTACCTGCTCAGGCCTTACCATCCTTAGAACGGCATTGGGCCCCACCAAATATCCCTGTAAATTCTGCTGGCTACTGGGACCTGAGGTAGTTGGTACACTAGGACGTGTGGCTGTGGCAGAACGGCCACGTCCTCTCCCAGCACCAGAGGGTCCACTAACACCACCACGACCATGTCCACGTCCGCGTCCCTTACTAGATGTTTTCCTCATTGTTACCGTTCACCACAATAAGAAAAATATTATTCGGGCCAATGTATTGAATTCAAATTCAGGCCTTTTTTTACAGACACCTAACACTATCTGGCTATCTATTTAGGTACCGTATTACACTAATACAGGCACAGCAGTAATGACATATTTAGCAGAATATAGTTTTTAGGCGCTGTGTGACAGGTATACCCTTAAGTTTTTCAGAATGACCCTATCAGCACCTTGAATCTAATATACCCTTTTAGGGATATATTTAAAGTAGGCCTGATACAGCAGAAACCACTAATTTTGATAATTGCAAATTTGGGAATTGTTTTTCAACCCAGAACAAAAACTGTGCTTTTACGGTCAATAAAAATAACTTGACCAGCTAAAGTAGTACAGATTTTGATTAATATAAATGTGAGGCCTATTTTTTAAAGCGCTGGGTGACAGGCTCAACTTGCCCCTGATGTAGTATATGGCCAAAAAATAACCACACTATTGATGGTTAAATGCACTTGGTGACAGCTTTACCCTGATGTAGGATATAGCAAAAAATAACCACACTATTGATGGTTAAATGTACTTGGTGGCAGCTTGTGCTGGCTTACAAGCAAGCCACAAAATGGCCGCCAATCACCACAGAAAATCTACATAAACTAATATTATATAACACAACAAATTTAATTTAAAACATACTAAAATGTCACTAAATAATCTAATATATAACTACATTTATTATGGTATACTTTAAAAATGACACTCAAATTATGTGCACTTAAAGAGGACCTTTCACCGATTATTACAATATGAACTAACTATACAGACATGGAGAGCGGCGCCCGGGGATCTCACTGCACTTACTATTATCCCCGGGCGCCGCTCCGTTCTCCTGCTATGTCCTCCGGTATCTCTGCTCACTAAGTTATAGTAGGCGGAGATACCAGTCCCTAAGTTATGGTAGGCGGAGTCTGCCCTTGTTCTGCTCTAGCGCTGGCCAATCGCAGCGCAGAGCTCACAGCCTGGGAGGTTATTTTCTCCCAGGCTGTGAGCTCTGCAATACGATTGGCCAGCGCTACAGAAGAACAAGGGCAGACTCCGCCTACCATAACTTAGGGAACGGAGATACCGGAGGACATAGCAAGATAACGGAGCGGCGCCCGGGGATAATAGTAAGTGCAGTGAGATCCCCGGGTGCCGCTCTACATGTCTGTATAGTTAGTTCATAGGGTAAGAATCGGTGAAAGGTCCTCTTTAACTACATACTACACAAAATTCAATAAATGACTCTTATTGTTAATTGATATATTTATTTTTTGTGTTTCATAACAGTAATCAAAAAAATTGCAACAAAAATTGCAAAAATGAAAGAGAGGCATCAGAAAACGGTCATGGAATTCAGAGCCCACATCCGGAAATCCCAGAAAATGCTTCAGGAATTCCATGACCAATATGGAGAGGACCTGAAGGAACTTACAGGCCTGCAGGAAGAACTGCAAAACTTCCCTTAAACTTATTATAATTTATTTTTTTTTTTATTAAAAAAGTTTTCTTCAGTTATATTGCAGCGTACTCAAGTTGTGTGTAATAGTGTTCCTGGGTGTAGTACTGCAATAAACACTAACCTGAGACGGCTGACTCTCTGCATAGGCAGGTGATGGTAGAAATTGTTCGTGACGCCAGTGCCAAGTAAACGGTGGCACGCCGTTTGCGGATAGCAGGAATAAATGAGGAACACCGTGAGGTTAAAACAGAACTCCAACTTTGGTAGGTTTCATGGAGACATTTACGGAATCGCAGTTCCTTAGCATACAGTCGATTTTTCAATACGGTTGATGAAGGCAATACAGATTAAGCAAGGTGATTACAGAGTGTTAAACACAGGACTTGCAGTACAGGAGCTTGCACTCTATCTCTGACTGATCCGGGAATATAGCAAATCTTCTCCAAGGCCCAATAACCTAGTTCTGGCTTTATATCCTTGGTTGTAGCTTTAGAGAGTACCTCCTCTGTTATTTTGAATACCTCTTACTTCTCTGCACTTTGCCTCTGTCCCTCTCAGCTTCCTTAGGTTCTAGAAACTTCTGCACAGTGGTCTTCCTGCTTCTGCATATCTATATATTCAGGAGGGGAACCTTCTCCTTGGATTTGGAACCCGGTTACAGGGACTGCAATACCCTCTCCTGGTCTGCAGGCTTCAGGCCTGGACTTGTCTCTGACATAGTCTAATCTCTGGTTAGACTAGACTACAGACTCCAACTCCAACTCTAGACTCTCTTTCCCTTCCCTGACTGGGCCTTATATAAACTAGGGCTCTCTAGCTCCCTCTAATGACTAGAAGCTGGAATGACACCCCTAGCAGGCCTGTACATGCAGTTTCACAGTAACAGGGAAATATATTGTGTTTTTGTCTTGTTAGATTTGAGTGTGTTTGGACACTCTGTTGCACCTGGTAACTTCCATCACATGGTCTGGCATAGGTGTGGCTCACGGCCTGGCCTCATTCACATTGTACTACCACAGTATTCATGCTGGGCCTTTGTGTGGAGGCTTGGCTGTGTGCTGAATTATATCACCCCCAGACCATGTTCACACCATAGTTAGAGTAGCGGCTAGGACCCTTTGCCATGCTGAGTGACCGTGACGTGGTGCATTGATGGGCTCCGATATCTTCCTGACTGGAACATATTGGCGAAAGTCTCAGCTTTTAATACCTGCATGTATGACTTCCCAGTATAGTCAGTAGCATTTCTGTTTGGTGCATTTCCTCTCTGTGTTTCATATGTTTATTTGCTACATTCTGTGTAGTTTGCTCTTGTGGTGCATGTGGACCGCGTCGACGTCCTCCATTGTATGCATATTTTGCTGGGGTTAGTCGATTATTGCGGTCCACATGCGGTGGGTCTGCTCCCCCAATAAATAGACACGCCACAGTGTCAGGGGCTGAGCAGCTCCTCCAGAATTGCCACTTCATTTCTGTGTTTTTGTCTTGTTAGATTTGAGTGTGTTTGGACACTCTGTTGCACCTGGTAACTTCCATCACATGGTCTGGCATAGGTGTGGCTCACGGCCTGGCCTCATTCACATTGTACTACCACAGTATTCATGCTGGGCCTTTGTGTGGAGGCTTGGCTGTGTGCTGAATTATATCACCCCCAGACCATGTTCACACCATAGTTAGAGTAGCGGCTAGGACCCTTTGCCATGCTGAGTGACCGTGACGTGGTGCATTGATGGGCTCCGATATCTTCCTGACTGGAACATATTGGCGAAAGTCTCAGCTTTTAATACCTGCATGTATGACTTCCCAGTATAGTCAGTAGCATTTCTGTTTGGTGCATTTCCTCTCTGTGTTTCATATGTTTATTTGCTACATTCTGTGTAGTTTGCTCTTGTGGTGCATGTGGACCGCGTCGACGTCCTCCATTGTATGCATATTTTGCTGGGGTTAGTCGATTATTGCGGTCCACATGCGGTGGGTCTGCTCCCCCAATAAATAGACACGCCACAGTGTCAGGGGCTGAGCAGCTCCTCCAGAATTGCCACTTCATTTCTGTGTTTTTGTCTTGTTAGATTTGAGTGTGTTTGGACACTCTGTTGCACCTGGTAACTTCCATCACATGGTCTGGCATAGGTGTGGCTCACGGCCTGGCCTCATTCACATTGTACTACCACAGTATTCATGCTGGGCCTTTGTGTGGAGGCTTGGCTGTGTGCTGAATTATATCACCCCCAGACCATGTTCACACCATAGTTAGAGTAGCGGCTAGGACCCTTTGCCATGCTGAGTGACCGTGACGTGGTGCATTGATGGGCTCCGATATCTTCCTGACTGGAACATATTGGCGAAAGTCTCAGCTTTTAATACCTGCATGTATGACTTCCCAGTATAGTCAGTAGCATTTCTGTTTGGTGCATTTCCTCTCTGTGTTTCATATGTTTATTTGCTACATTCTGTGTAGTTTGCTCTTGTGGTGCATGTGGACCGCGTCGACGTCCTCCATTGTATGCATATTTTGCTGGGGTTAGTCGATTATTGCGGTCCACATGCGGTGGGTCTGCTCCCCCAATAAATAGACACGCCACAGTGTCAGGGGCTGAGCAGCTCCTCCAGAATTGCCACTTCATTTCTGTGTTTTTGTCTTGTTAGATTTGAGTGTGTTTGGACACTCTGTTGCACCTGGTAACTTCCATCACATGGTCTGGCATAGGTGTGGCTCACGGCCTGGCCTCATTCACATTGTACTACCACAGTATTCATGCTGGGCCTTTGTGTGGAGGCTTGGCTGTGTGCTGAATTATATCACCCCCAGACCATGTTCACACCATAGTTAGAGTAGCGGCTAGGACCCTTTGCCATGCTGAGTGACCGTGACGTGGTGCATTGATGGGCTCCGATATCTTCCTGACTGGAACATATTGGCGAAAGTCTCAGCTTTTAATACCTGCATGTATGACTTCCCAGTATAGTCAGTAGCATTTCTGTTTGGTGCATTTCCTCTCTGTGTTTCATAGGGAAATATATAGCATTACATTACATTTTATAAAACTGACATATACCAACTTCGCATAAATAAGGAGGGACGACAGCACACCAAGTGACACTTTTGTAGTGACGGGCATTACAGTCCCCGTACACTACATAATTGATTCCATACTTATTTTTCTATAAGGTTATGTTTTTGTATAATTTTAACTGCAGTCTTATCAGTAAAGGAGCCTTTAGTCCACGTTCAAAGTCAGCAGGGTTCGGACAGACAACAGCAGTAGGTACATCTTAACAGTGTAGTATAAGGCCTACACATAAATAATTATTTTCATGACAGCAGCAACAGGTAGTGTTGTATAATGAGGCATATACATAACAAATCAACTTGATCAAGACAGCAGCAGCAGGTAGAGCTAACGTATTCGGAGGGCTACAAGTCACCTTTAAATGTACAGCAGCAGCAGGTATTTATAGTGTTGTATCATGAGGTATATACATAACAAATCAACTTGATCAGGACAGCAGCAACAGGTAGAGCTAACGTTATATTCTGAGGCATACAAGTCAGCTTCATCTGGACAGCAGCAGTAGGTAAAGTTAACATTTTAGGTTAATTAGTAAATTGAAAAATCAACTTTATCAGGACAGCTGACGGTGTTGTATAAGGACTTCACATAGCTACCAAAGGACAAACAACTATCTTGACATAACTCTGTATGATCATGACAGACAGCATCTGCAGCTGGTAGATATTAAAAGTCGAGTATAAAACATAAACATATCTCATCCTAACTCAGGAGGACAGGCAGCAGCAGGTAATGTGGATTTTCAAAAGGCTGAATGCTAACTCGCCGTGATCAGAACAGACAGCATCAGAATCCGCAGTAGGCAAATATTAACAGTGGATTATACAGCCTACACATAACTCTCAATGATCAGGACAATAGAAGCAGTCATTGCTAACGGTGGAGTATAATGACTACATAGTACTCTGAAGTATCAGGCCAAGATCAGCATGCAGTTGGTAAGTTAAAGTAGCATTCTAATTACTACACAAAGTTTGGCATAACTAAGCAGTAATAGAGAGTGTCAGGTTATAATATTGCAGCAGACAAAATTTTGTAACAGATGGGGCTGTGGAAGACCGATTATAAAAGTATTAAAAAAAAAGATTGAACACCCAACTATAGCATGTGTATTCATCGCTTATATATACACTGTTGTCCAACAAAAATAAAATATTTAAAACAAAAAAATTATAACAGTTCATTATTATTAAATGTTCTTGAAAAGGCCAATATAACATTGTACAATAAATCATTTATCTAAAAAAACAACGTAATTTATAATAGAAAATTATTGTTTAACGCACATTAATTAACCTTTGTGTGAACACACTATTACCTTTCAAATGTATTATTGAACAAAGCTTTAGATTACAAAATACAAATCTACATTCAAAATGTATTATATATAGAGTATCAACCAAATTTTAACAGAAAATAAATTGATACTTTTAAAAAAGTATCTTATTATAAAATAAATTATCCAACTATCCATACTGTGATCCAAATATCAACCTCAATAATACAATATTGCATAGTAAAATTGTCTTAAGTTATATTAGTTCCATTATTTTTTATAATTGTAAAGATCAAATGTGTCTGAAAAAAAATAAAAATAAACAATTGACGAGTCAACAAAGAAATAACTATCATGAATCTGATATAGTGTCTGTTTGTTTAACTGGACATGTCGGAGCATAGCTTCGTCAATAAAGACATCAACATGTGATGCAATGAGTAGAATCACTCACAAAATGGTGACATGGCTTCAAGATTATTATACTGTCAGCAGTTAATTTTGAAAGTTTACATTCTGGAATTATATTACACTTGCATGTGAAAATAATCATTATATAATTGTCAAGAAGTAAGATTACATATAAATGTATATATCTCTATATACATGTGGCAATAACGCTCCATTAACAAAACCGGATTACCACACGGATGAGTATAACGCCAGTAACACCCAACCATGTAGAGAGGTCAACACGGAAGCCAGGCATCCTTTCCAGGACAACCGACAACACCATGTTAGAACCTAAGTCCGTATTAAAATAATAAATAAAACAAAAAACTTTTATTAGGTTTATCAATCAGTCTTGTACAATGTTAAGTGCACAAAACCTTTTGAAAATGGAAGCCCACATGCGGTTCCCACCTTGCTAAAGAAAGAACCACAACATGGACGCCAACAACCCAATTAAAGCAAAATTAAAATTTTTATAATAAAATAAAATAAATTATTTTGGTGAATGAAGCGTAAAACCACATGAATGTATTAAACAAAAACGTTTTTATTCTATCTATATTCCAATCAAATTCTTGACAATATACGATGAATAGTGCACATTCGCAAATATTAAACATGAACACCATTTTATGAAAATAATAATACTCAATACTTGTCATATTACAAGGGCTAATAAGTGCTCCATGCTGGTTCTCCTTTGCATGATCTTGAAAAAAAAAATTCCACAGTTCAATTTGAATAATTTACTATATTTCAGACACATTACTTGGCTGCATTAGGCTAAACAGTAGCAGTGAAATAGTAACGCAACAGTATAAGGCTTACAAATCAAAGGGCCAAACAATTAAGGATAACTACTGAAACTACCATTAAAATAGAAAAATCTGCCTGGAAGAAATCCAGTTAGCCATTCATGATATACCAACTGGGAAGGCACCGGGCCGGGATGGGATTCCGATTGAGGTTTATTCCAGGTACAGTGAAATTCTTAGTCCCCAACTCCTTAGGCTGTACTCTGCGTCATATCGGGGCTATCAGCTACCTGAGACCTTGTATGATGCAACTATTGTTGTTATATTAAAGCCGGATAAGGATCCAACGGCGTGTGGCTCTTACAGGCCGATTTCATTGCTTAATTTAGACTACAAAATTCTGACTAGGCTGTTAGCTTCCCGTTTAAATAAAGTAATTACGTCCATAGTTCATCAGGATCAGGCAGGGTTCATGCCGGGGAGGACCACCTCTGACAATATCAGGAGAGCCCAGGTCATTGCTCAGGTAGGAGTAGCGGAGGGTCGTGAATGGGCTTTGGCGTCACTTGACACGGCCAAGGCCTTTGACTCTGTGGAGTGGCCTTTCCTGTTGCGGATCCTGAGGGAATTTGGGTTTGGGCCGGGGTTCATACGGTGGGTAGAGATTCTGTAACATAGACCTAAGGCAAATATACTAGTGAATGGTACCCTATTGGATTCATTTACTTTGCATAGAGGCACCAGACAGGGCTGCCCCCTTTCCCCCCTCTTGTTTGCGGTGGTAATTGAGCATTTAGCGTTGCGGATCAGACAGGATGGGTCCTTCAAGGGGATTTCTAAGGGAGATAGAGAGGAGAAAATAGGTCTGTACGCAGATGATCTCCTTCTGTTTATGGACGAGCCTGAGCAGACCCTCCCCAGTGCAATTGAGGTAATAGAGAAATTTGGCACATACTCGGGCTTGCTCATAAACTGGACGAAATCAGATATTATGCCTCTTTGGGATCATGGATGGCCGAAGTGTATACATAATTTAGCGGTAGTAGACTAGTTTAAATATCTTGGTATTGTGATCATAAAGGACCCTTGCGTCTCTGTGGCGAGAAATATAGAACCGATGGAATCCGTATTCATTGATAAATTTAAAACATGGAAGGCATTGCCGATTTCAGTGATGGGGAGACTGAATTTAGTAAAAATGATTTTGCTTCCCAAGGGTCTGTATCTCCGGTTGCACGCATGCGCCCCGGTACCAAAGGCCTTTTTTGATAGGCTGCATTCCCTGGTTACGGCTTTTGTGTGGGGCAAAGCTAGGAGTAAGCTTTCACAGAAAGTACTACAGAGGTTTAAGACAAGGGGGGGGAATGGCTTTACCTGATTTTTTTGTATATTATCTGGCAGGTCTGTTGAAGTATGTGGCTGCATGGGTTAGACAGGGAGAACTACCAGGATCGGAATATTGGTTCAGGGAATATCTTAATCTTTCTACTCTATGGCCTGTGCTGGAGTCTCCGAGTTTAGTCCCCAGGAGGTTACTTCCTGCTCATAGATTGGCTAACCAAGTATGGAAAGCAGCCAAATTCAATTCGTATGTAGACTTACCAGATGCAACTCCGCTTTGGGATAATCTCATGTTGCCGCATCTGATGGCCTTGGAGGGTGCCGAATCATGGGAAAGATACGGGGTGCTGACACTGGCTGAGTTATATGATGAGGGTGTATTGCGGACTTTGCAGCAACTACAGGAGAAATTCCAGATTCCCCATTCTTTCTTTTTTTTTTTTTAATTCTTTATTTCTTATTTTGCAAAAATAACAGCATTATTGCATGTTGAATCACATACTTTAGAAAATAATAGTCGGTTCCATGCCGACTGATATCATGAAGCATAATCCAACAATTCACATACAATTACAACACATAAGTCTGTGTTTGATATTCAGCCTATGGTGACAATAAGGCACCTCGATTCATCAACAAAAACCATGCAAAAGTAAAAAAAAAAGACCATGGAAGATGTAGCCATGGCATGAAAATAAAAGAAAATTCGACAGACAATGACATGTATGAGGAGGGGGGCCACAAGAAAATGATACAAAAGGAGGAATTGAGGGGGAAAGGATTTAAGGGAGCAGGGGGGGGGGGGAGAAATGAAGTGTACAATAGTGTCCGGTCTAGACTCTCAAGACAGCAAATTCCGATACTCCGCGGAGTCCTGAAAGGTGAACCAAGGAGACCACATAGCAACAAAAGCTCTGTTACCACCTTTCAGAGATGCTGTGAGTTCCTCCATTCTCCGAATCTCTTTAACCTTCTGAATCCACATTCCCACGGAGGGAGGCGAACTAGACTTCCACCTCGCAGGGACACAAGCTCTAGCTGCTATAACCAGATATCGTAGACAAGATCGTTGAAGTAATATCAACGGCAAGTCCGAAAGAAAGAGTAAGAAAAACTCTGGTGTGTTAGGGATTGAAAAGGGAAAAATGGAGGCCAGGGCCTTCTGGACAGCCTCCCAGAAGGGTTTAACTTTGTCACATTGCCAGAAAATATGCAGGAGGGAACCTTGGTAGGCGACGCCGGCGTCACATCTCCAACATAGAGGAGAAGCCAACGGAGACGGGTAGGAACATAATACCACCTCGATAGTAATTTGTAACTGTCCTCCTGATATTTACTTGCAATGGATGATTTATGAGTAAACTGGAAAATTCTAAGCCACTGGTCGGAGGAAATATCCCTGTGCAAGTCCTGAGCCCATGTTGCTGAGTAAGGTGGGAGATAGTCCGAACCCGGCGTTACCAATGCCTTGTATAATTCTGAGAGAGAGTGCCGATATAGGCCGGAACCTATACATATTTTTTCAAAAGAAGTGAGTGCCCTATCATATCCATGAGTGGATGGAATAGAAGAAAGGAAATGATGTAGCTGCCTTGATCTCCATGGACCTAGAGGACAGGGGTCTGTCAGACCTAATAGTTCAGAGTAAGTGAGCCATCTGCCAGAAGTTCTGAAGAATGGTGCCCTACACCTACCACTCAACCTCCACTGTGCGAACGGACCCCTGAGCAACCCGCTGGGAAGTCCGGATGTCCTAGGATAGGGAACATTGGAGATGGTGCAGGGGAGATTGTAGATATCTGTTGGTACTTACGTAATTGAGCTAAGGTAGGACCTATGAGAGGGTGAGAGGAAAGGTCACTAGGGACCTTCCTATCCGTCCATGGAAGGAGGGCCAAAGGAGTTCGTAATGTGAATTGCTCAATTGAGATCCATTGCTTGAACTGAGTGTGTCGGGACCAATCTACCACACGTTGAAACAGAGGCTGCATAATACTTTCTTAGATCAGGGATCCCCAGGCCCCCCCTTTCCTTCGGCACATGTAATAAGGATCTAGATAGTCTCGAATTTTTCCCTGCCCACAGAAATCTAAAGAGACCCCGATGTACAACAGAGATGAAACTGGCCGGAATGTGGATAGGAAGGGTCTGAAACAGATACATTAAGCGTGGGAGGACGTTCATTTTGAAAATGGCGCACCTGCCAAACCACGTATATAGGCCTTTGGACCATCTCTTGAGGTCATCTCTGATCCTATTCAAGAGTGGAGTAAAATTCCTGGAGAAAAGCTCACGCAAATCCCTGGGAATCATTGTGCCTGAATATTTAATGGCACCTGTCGCCCAACGGAAAGGCAAGGAACCCGCCAGTTCGGCTTCTAGAGCCGGTGGAATGGAGACATTAAGCACTTCCGATTTCTGGAAGTTAATTTTAAGATTGGACAAGTTATGGAATACTTTGAATTCCTCAATTAGGTTAGGGAGGGCAACTTGAGGATTGGTTATCATGAACAACAAGTCGTCTGCATAGGCTGCTATCTTAAACTCCTTTTCCTTTACCATGAGACCAGAAATGTCCGGGTTATTCCTTATAGTCCTCAGGAGTGGTTCTAGGGTAAGGATAAAAATTAAAGGAGATAAAGGGCAAGCCTGGCGTGTACCATTCCTGATCTCAAAGGGAGGCGAGAGGACACCATTAACCTTTGCGGCTGCCGAGGGAGAGGAGTATAAGGAGCGGATCCACGTCAATAAGGAACCCTCCACACCCACATGGTTTAATACTGCAAATAGCCAAGGCCAATCTACCCTGTCAAAAGCCTTTTCGGCATCTGTGGACAGGAGACATAGATTGGACCGTTGAATTTTGGCTAGATGTACCAGGTTCAAGACCTTTGTGGTGTTGTCTCTCGCCTCCCTTGAGGGAATGAAAGCCACCTGATCTAGGTGAATAAGGTCCGTCAGGTATGGGGTCAGGCGGGTGGCTAAAACTTTTGAGAAGAGCTTAATGTCCACATTAAGTAGAGAAATAGGCCGGTAACTGGCGCAAGCAGTCGGGTCCTTGCCCTCCTTATGGATAACAGTAATGTGTGCATGAGACATGTCTTTAGGGAGAGGCACTCCTGAGCTTAATTTATTAAAGGCATTGGTAAGGGGAGAATGCAGGAGGTGAAGGAATCTCTTATAATATGAGGCTGGTAGGCCATCTGGGCCTGGGGCCTTACTAGGTTGCATTGATTTCAGGGCCTCCCCAATCTCATCAGCTGTAAACGGACTGTTCAAACTCTCAATGGCCTCACTCGGTTATTTCGGTAAACCTGACTTATCCAAATAGGAGCTCATGGCAGAATTCAAGATCTGACTACATTGACTGGGTTGAGGAAGATTGTATAGGTTCTGATAAAATTGATAAAAAGCTTCCCCATTCTTTCTTTTATAGATACCTTCAATTACGGCACGCCCTGAATGCTCAATTCAGGTGGACGAATCGAAGTATTTCTAAATATCCTTTGATAGGGGTGCTGAGATGACAGGGACCTAAGGGCATTATTTCAATACTGTATACACATTTACTGGGCGATCGCATGATTCTTCAACCATTGGAGGTAGAAGCGAAATTGAAGGCTAATATTCCAAATCTTGAGGCTGAAGACTGGGAGGAGGCTATGTTGGTACCTACTAAGGTCTCCCCATCGGTAAATAATAAACTGACACAATTGTTCATATTGCATAGGAGCTATTAGTCACCTCTTAGATTGTATAAAATGGGGATAATGCACAGCAGCAGGTGTCATAGATGTCAAGAGGAGAGTGCTGATTTCTGGTATTTGATTTTTGGCATGCAGATACCTACAAGCTTTTTGGGGTAAAATTGTAGAAATTCTCTCCACAATGTTGCCTGTTTCGATAGAATTCAGCCCTAAAATATGTATCCTGGGGATATTAGAGGAGGAACAGTGGACACATCATCAGAGAATATTCTTGGGGGAGGCTCTTTTCTTAGCTAGGAAGGCGGTGGCGCTGAGGTGGATGGCGGAAAGACTTCCCACGGTAGGCCAATGGAAGACCTTGATGAATCATGCAATGAGTATGGAGGAAGTGGTATATATTCATAGAAAGTGCCCAAGTAAATTTCAGAAAGTGTGGGGAGAGTGGAGCTCTTCACTTCATTCCTTACAATCTAGGCATTTGCATTCTGTGTCGGAGGACCCCACTGCGTTGGGTGTTTGAATACTAGAACGTAAATATATAGTACCTCAGATGCCAAGTTGTGGTAATGTCCCCGATAATTACCTGACGCACTATGTATCATGACTGTACAGGGAGTGCAGAATTATTAGGCAAGTTGTATTTTGGAGGATTAATTTTATTATTGAACAACAACCATGTTCTCAATGAACCCAAAAAACTCATTAATATCAAAAGCTGAATATTTTTGGAAGTAGTTTTTAGTTTGTTTTTAGTTTTAGCTATTTTAGGGGGATATCTGTGTGTGCAGGTGACTATTACTGTGCATAATTATTAGGCAACTTACCAAAAAACAAATATATACCCATTTCAATTATTTATTTTTACCAGTGAAACCAATATAACATCTCAACATTCACAAATATACATTTCTGACATTCAAAAACAAAACAAAAACAAATCAGTGACCAATATAGCCACCTTTCTTTGAAAGGACACTCAAAAGCCTGCCATCCATGGATTCTGTCAGTGTTTTGATCTGTTCACCATCAACATTGCGTGCAGCAGCAACCACAGCCTCCCAGGCACTGTTCAGAGAGGTGTACTGTTTTCCCTCCTTGTAAATCTCACATTTGATGATGGACCACAGGTTCTCAATAGGGTTCAGATCAGGGGAACAAGGAGGCCATGTCATTAGATTTTCTTCTTTTATACCCTTTCTTGCCAGCCACACTGTGGAGTACTTGGACGCGTGTGATGGAGCATTGTCCTGCATGAAAATCATGTTTTTCTTGAAGGATGCAGACTTCTTCCTGTACCACTGCTTGAAGAAGGTGTCTTCCAGAAACTGGCAGTAGGACTGGGAGTTGAGCTTGACTCCATCCTCAACCCGAAAAGGCCCCACAAGCTCATCTTTGATGATACCAGCCCAAACCAGTACTCTACCTCCACCTTGCTGGCGTCTGAGTCGGACTGGAGCTCTCTGCCCTTTACCAATCCAGCCACGGGCCCATCCATCTGGCCCATCAAGACTCACTCTCATTTCATCAGTCCATAAAACCTTCAAAAAATCAGTCTTGAGATATTTCTTGGCCCACTCTTGACGTTGCAGCTTGTGTGTCTTGTTCAGTGGTGGTCGTCTTTCAGCCTTTCTTACCTTGGCCATGTCTCTGAGTATTGCACACCTTGTGCTTTTGGGCACTCCAATGATGTTGCAGCTCTGAAATATGGCCAAACTGGTGGCAAGTGGCATCTTGGCAGCTGCACGCTTGACTTTTCTCAGTTCATGGGCAGTTATTTTTCGCCTTGGTTTTTCCACACGCTTCTTGCAACCCTGTTGACTATTTTGAATGAAACGCTTGATTGTTCGATGATCACGCTTCAGAAGCTTTGCAATTTTAAGAGTGCTGCATCCCTCTGCAAGATATCTCACAATTTTTGACTTTTCTGAGCCTGTCAAGTCCTTCTTTTGACCAATTTTGCCAAACGAAAGGATATTGCCTAATAATTATGCACACCTGATATAGGGTGTTGATGTCATTAGACCACACCCCTTCTCATTACAGAGATGCACATCACCTAATATGCTTAATTGGTAGTAGGCTAGTAAAAGGTCTACATTATTTTCGCCTAATCCTGCAGGATAGGCAGCATCATAATTTAATGATAAAATTGAAGAATAAAGAGTAATTATAACTACATGTTCAGGATAGACAGATGCAGCATCAACAAGATGGAAGTTTGAAATGGTTGAGCATAAGGTCTAAACATAACTTGGCACAACTCAGTAGGAAATGCATAATCAACATTTAAATATAATGATGTAGTGTAATGACTAAACCAAAATCAGCCTGATCAGCAAATTCAATAGCAGCATCAACAGGATGGAAGATGGAAAATGTCTAGTAAAAGGCCTAAACATAGCTCTGAATAACTTATCAGGACAGACAGCATCACGTTCAAAGTTGGCAGCAGCAATGTGTACTGAGGAATGGGAAATCAACAGGCCATGGTAAGCCCATAAATGAAATATGACATGTCAGTCAGCAGCAGGTTCAAAGTTGGCAGCAGCAATGTGTACTGCTTAATGGGAAATCAACAGGCCATGGTAAGACCATAAATGAAATATGACATGTCAGTCAGCATCACGTTCAAAGTTGGCAGCAGCAATGTGTACTGCGGAATGGGAAATGAACAGGCCATGGTAAGCCCATAAATGAAATATGACATGTCAGTCAGCAGCAGGTTCAAAGTTGGCAGCAGCAATGTGTACTGCGGAATGTGAAATCAACAGGCCATGTGGTAAGCCCATAAATGAAATATGACATGTCAGTCAGCATCACGTTCAAAGTTGGCAGCAGCAATGTGTACTGCGGAATGGGAAATGAACAGGCCATGGTAAGCCCATAAATGAAATATGACATGTCAGTCAGCAGCAGGTTCAAAGTTGGCAGCAGCAATGTGTACTGCGGAATGTGGAATCAACAGGCCATGGTAAGCCCATAAATGAAATAAGACATTTTAGACAGCATCACGTTCAAAGCTGGCAGCAGCAATGTGTACTGCGGAATGGGAAATGAACAGGCCATGGTAAGCCCATAAATGAAATATGACATGTCAGTCAGCAGCAGGTTCAACGTTGGCAGCAGCAATGTGTACTGCGGAATGTGGAATCAACAGGCCATGGTAAGCCCATAAATGAAATAAGACATTTTAGACAGCATCACGTTCAAAGTTGGCAGCAGCAATGTGTACTGCGGAATGGGAAATGAACAGGCCATGGTAAGCCCATAAATGAAATATGACATGTCAGTCAGCAGCAGGTTCAAAGTTGGCAGCAGCAATGTGTACTGCGGAATGTGGAATCAACAGGCCATGGTAAGCCCATAAATGAAATAAGACATTTTAGACAGCATCACGTTCAAAGTTGGCAGCAGCAATGTGTACTGCGGAATAGGAAATCAACAGGCCATGGTAAGCCCATAAATGAAATATGACATGTCAGTCAGCAGCAGGTTCAAAGTTGGCAGCAGCAATGTGTACTGCTTAATGGGAAATCAACAGGCCATGGTAAGACCATAAATGAAATAAGACATTTTAGACAGCATCACGTTCAAAGTTGTCAGCAGCAATGTGTACTGCTTAATGGGAAATCAACAGGCCATGGTAAGCCCATAAATGAAATAAGACATTTTAGACAGCATCACGTTCAAAGTTGGCAGCAGCAATGTGTACTGCGGAATGGGAAATGAACAGGCCATGGTAAGCCCATAAATGAAATATGACATGTCAGTCAGCAGCAGGTTCAAAGTTGGCAGCAGCAATGTGTACTGCGGAATGTGGAATCAACAGGCCATGGTAAGCCCATAAATGAAATAAGACATTTTAGACAGCATCACGTTCAAAGTTGGCAGCAGCAATGTGTACTGCGGAATGGGAAATGAACAGGCCATGGTAAGCCCATAAATGAAATATGACATGTCAGTCAGCAGCAGGTTCAAAGTTGGCAGCAGCAATGTGTACTGCGGAATGTGGAATCAACAGGCCATGGTAAGACCATAAATGAAATAAGACATTTTAGACAGCATCACGTTCAAAGTTGGCAGCAGCAATGTGTACTGCGGAATGGGAAATGAACAGGCCATGGTAAGCCCATAAATGAAATATGACATGTCAGTCAGCAGCAGGTTCAAAGTTGGCAGCAGCAATGTGTACTGCGGAATGTGGAATCAACAGGCCATGGTAAGCCCATAAATGAAATAAGACATTTTAGACAGCATCACGTTCAAAGTTGGCAGCAGCAATGTGTACTGCGGAATGGGAAATGAACAGGCCATGGTAAGCCCATAAATGAAATATGACATGTCAGTCAGCAGCAGGTTCAAAGTTGGCAGCAGCAATGTGTACTGCGGAATGTGGAATCAACAGGCCATGGTAAGCCCATAAATGAAATAAGACATTTTAGACAGCATCACGTTCAAAGTTGGCAGCAGCAATGTGTACTGCGGAATGGGAAATGAACAGGCCATGGTAAGCCCATAAATGAAATATGACATGTCAGTCAGCAGCAGGTTCAAAGTTGGCAGCAGCAATGTGTACTGCTTAATGGGAAATCAACAGGCCATGGTAAGACCATAAATGAAATAAGACATTTTACACAGCATCACGTTCAAAGTTGTCAGCAGCAATGTGTACTGCCGAATAGGAAATCAACAGGCCATGGTAAGCCCATAAATGAAATATGACATGTCAGTCAGCAGCAGGTTCAAAGTTGGCAGCAGCAATGTGTACTGCTTAATGGGAAATCAACAGGCCATGGTAAGCCCATAAATGAAATAAGACATTTTAGACAGCATCACGTTCAAAGTTGGCAGCAGCAATGTGTACTGCGGAATGGGAAATGAACAGGCCATGGTAAGCCCATAAATGAAATATGACATGTCAGTCAGCAGCAGGTTCAAAGTTGGCAGCAGCAATGTGTACTGCGGAATGTGGAATCAACAGGCCATGGTAAGCCCATAAATGAAATAAGACATTTTAGACAGCATCACGTTCAAAGTTGGCAGCAGCAATGTGTACTGCGGAATGGGAAATCAACAGGCCATGGTAAGCCCATAAATGAAATATGACATGTCAGTCAGCAGCAGGTTCAAAGTTGGCAGCAGCAATGTGTACTGCGGAATGTGGAATCAACAGGCCATGGTAAGCCCATAAATGAAATAAGACATTTTAGACAGCATCACGTTCAAAGTTGTCAGCAGCAATGTGTACTGCGGAATAGGAAATCAACAGGCCATGGTAAGCCCATAAATGAAATATGACATGTCAGTCAGCAGCAGGTTCAAAGTTGGCAGCAGCAATGTGTACTGCTTAATGGGAAATCAACAGGCCATGGTAAGCCCATAAATGAAATAAGACATTTTAGACAGCATCACGTTCAAAGTTGGCAGCAGCAATGTGTACTGCGGAATGGGAAATGAACAGGCCATGGTAAGCCCATAAATGAAATATGACATGTCAGTCAGCAGCAGGTTCAAAGTTGGCAGCAGCAATGTGTACTGCGGAATGTGGAATCAACAGGCCATGGTAAGCCCATAAATGAAATAAGACATTTTAGACAGCATCACGTTCAAAGTTGGCAGCAGCAATGTGTACTGCGGAATGGGAAATGAACAGGCCATGGTAAGCCCATAAATGAAATATGACATGTCAGTCAGCAGCAGGTTCAAAGTTGTCAGCAGCAATGTGTACTGCGGAATAGGAAATCAACAGGCCATGTGGTAAGCCCATAAATGAAATATGACATGTCAGTCAGCAGCAGGTTCAAAGTTGGCAGCAGCAATGTGTACTGCGGAATGTGGAATCAACAGGCCATGGTAAGCCCATAAATGAAATAAGACATTTTAGACAGCATCACGTTCAAAGTTGGCAGCAGCAATGTGTACTGCGGAATGGGAAATCAACAGGCCATGGTAAGCCCATAAATGAAATATGACATGTCAGTCAGCAGCAGGTTCAAAGTTGGCAGCAGCAATGTGTACTGCGGAATGTGAAATCAACAGGCCATGTGGTAAGCCCATAAATGAAATATGACATGTCAGTCAGCAGCAGGTTCAAAGTTGGCAGCAGCAATGTGTACTGCTTAATGGGAAATCAACAGGCCATGGTAAGCCCATAAATGAAATAAGACATCTGGCGTGTAGGAATCATCACACGGTTAGGCTGGCTGTGTAGCCGCAGTGTTCTGATACTGACTCAATATGCTTTAAAGAATAAATTGTTGACTACCGATGCATGCGGCGTGTCTATTTAATTTAGTTTTTGGATTGGTAACAATCAATTTAAGTCAAATTACATAATGAAAATTAATTAATCTAATAATATATCAATATATCATTTAAAAAAAACAAAGTTTTGGAGGGAGAGACAAGGAGAGGGATGGACAAGGGACCCTTCAACGGCCTGAACCGACAGCGGGGGACAAGAAGTCACTGCCGATCCAGGACTCGTTCATTTTAATGAATGTAAGTCTGTCCACTGACTCTGTGGACAGACGGGTCCGCTTGTCCGTGACCACCCCACCTGCCGCGCTAAATGTCCGCTCAGACAGTACGCTGGAGGGGGGGCAAGATAGTAACTCCAGCGCATACTGAGCGAGCTCGCGGCAGGTGTCCAGCCTGGCAACCCAGTACTCCATGGGGTCGTCGGTGCTCATGCTGTCGGAAGCACCAACGGACCCCATGTAGTCTGCCACCATGCGGGCCAGCCGCTGGTGGTGACTGCTGCTGCTGCTGCTGCTACTGGGTCGCGCAGACTGGTAGAACGACCGCATCTCACCCATAAGGTCACCTGCTCGGCTGGTGCTGCTGGGGCCAGCCACCTGCTGGGTGAGATGGGCGGGGAGAACTGGAGCGTGAGGCCGAGGGTTGGCCTGCTCCAGCCGCTTGATCAGACAGGCCCGCAGTTGATCCATCCGGGCCTGTCTACGGCAGGCTGGAATGAACTGCTCCAGTTTCCCCTTGCAGCGAGGGTCTAAAAGGGTGGCCAACCAATAATCTTCCCTCTCCTTGATTCTCTTGATCCGGGGGTCCCTCCGGAGGCATCGCAGCATGTGGGCAGCCATAGGGAAGAGGACAGCCCGCTGTGACTCTTCATGGATGCCCAGGACCATGACCTCTTGGTCCTCCTGCTGCTGTTGCTGATGCTCCCGGTCGGAGCTGCCCCACCCCCGGACTAACGGTGCCCCCAACACCGTCTCTCCCTCCTGACCAGGCCCAGACTCCTGGACTTCCACATCATCATTGTCCTCCTCCTCCTCCTCGTCCTGGTGAAGCATTGCCTCCTCTTGCTCCACCAAGGCACTCTCCCCAGCCTCGAGCAGGCGATCTAGTGTCCTGTCCAGCAGGAACACTATGGGGAGCACGTCATTGAGGCCGACATGCTCCCCGCTGACCATCTTGGTCGCCTGCTCAAATGGGGCCAACACGTGGCAGACCTGCTGTATCTGCCCCCACTCCGCATTGGTGATGTAGGGGAGTGGGTTGGTTGGCCCTGGAGTGCCTTGGTCCAGCAGGTATTCCCTCACCGCCCTTCGCTGCTCCCACAACCTCTCCAGCATGTGGAGGGTGGAGTTCCACCGCGTCACGCTGTCGACAATCAGCCTGTGAGGTGGCAGGCTGTTGTCCCGCTGCAGTCTGGACAGGGACGCGGCAGCAGTTGGGGAGCGTCTAAAGTGGCTGGCAATCCTCCGTACCCTTAGCACAATGTCACTCAACCCTTCGTATGTTCTGAGGAACTTCTGCACAACTAGGTTGAGGACATGTGCCATGCAGGGTACGTGGGTAAGACTGCCAGCATGGAGGGCGGCGAGGAGGTTGCTGCCGTTGTCACAGACAACCATACCTGCCTGGAGCCTTCGGGGTGTCAGCCACTTCTGGACCTGAGCCTGTAGTGCGGCCAGAACATCAGGTCCAGTGTGTCTCCGTTCCCCTAAGCTCACAAGCTGGAGCACGGCCTGGCAGCGGACGTGCACCACACTTGCGTAGCTTCGGGGACGCTTGCTGGGGGGCTCAGCAGCAGTGGAGACAGTGGCTTGTGAGGGGAGAGCAGCAGTTCTCCCCTGGACACCCCGGGGCGGCACCACAAAGTCTGATGCCGCCGTTCCCTCCCCGGCGCCTCGGAGGGAAACCCAATGGGCAGTAAAACTGATATAGCGTCCCTGCCCATGCCTGCTGGTCCAAGCATCCATTGTCAGATGCACCCTGTCACTGACAGCATGATCCAGCGACAGGGATACATTCTGCAAAATGTGCTGGTGTAGGGCAGGGACGCCAGTCCTGGCAAAGAAATGGCGGCTGGGGACACGCCATCTGGGTTGTGCCTGCTCCAACATCTGCCGGAATGGATTGCTGTCCACAAGATTGAAGGGCAGCAGATGTTGGGCGATAACCCTTGCCAGGAGCCCATTGAGTGAACGCACGCGTCGGTCCCCGGGGGCATAGGGCGCGGTGCGTTCAAAAAGGTCAGCAACCGTGGGCTGGCGCTGGACGGCAGTGGAGGGCATAGAGGAGGGTGCGGTGGAGGCAGAGGTCTGGATGCCAGTACCTCTAGGAGAGGGAGCGGGGGAGTAGGAACGCCTTGTTGGAAGTGGTTGGGGTGGCTGCAGAACAGTGGCAGGAGCTGCTGTCCCCTGCGCACTGCTGGTGGCGCCACTGCTGTGACCACCCCGCATCTGTTCCCACTCCCGCCAGTGGTTGACTCTCAGGTGCTGGGTTAGGGCAGTGGTACCCAGCCGAGCCGCAGACCTCCCTCTCCTCACCCTGGCATGGCACAGATTACAAATGCCAATTGTGGCATCATCTGGTGCCAGGGTGAAATAAGCCCAAACAGGCGACTTACGCACCACCCTCCTGTCAGATGGGGCGGTGCTGACTTGCGCCTGCTCGGGCTCGGTGCGGACAGGTGGAGGTGGCTGCTGCTGCCTCCTCCTACTGCCATTACCAGTGGAGCCCCTGACTCTGGGCTCACTGGCAACCTGTCGCACCATTTGCCTCTGGTGCCTACCTTCCTCCTCATCATTGCTGCTGATGCCTGACAAGGGAGGTGGCACCCATTCTCGATCACCCTCCTCTTCGTCCCCCGATATGTCAGACACCGGGCCAACCAGTGGTGGACTGAGGCGAACAGCAGACGTGGGGCCCCTGATCTGGCTCCTCTGTCCCCTCGCTGACACCTGGGTCTGATTAGGTGTGGGGTTTTGCTGGCTGAAACCGCCCGCACCTGTTGGAAGGGATGTCACTGGGGTACATACAGGTGGTACCCCCTCCATCTCCTCCTCCATCCCTTCCATAAGGTCCTGACCCTCAGGACTGAACTGCAAATCAGCCTCCTGCATTACCTCCCCCAAGATGTCCCTTTCACTGTCGCTGTCAAACAGGAGCAGAGACGATTCTTGGGGGCTGGGGGTTGGTCCTGCAGGAGACGAAGTGCAGCTGCTGCTCGGAGCCGGGGCAGAGGACTCTGTGGCACTGCCTTGTGCCACGAGAGACATAACTTCCTCGGCATCCTGTGAGGTAATTCTCCTGCTGCCAGTCCCAAAATATTCACGAATAAGGCGGACGCCCCTGACACCTGCGTCCGCACCTCGGTGGGTAGAGGAGCGGCCCCGTGCTGGCAGCTGTCCAGCACTGGGACCAACTACTCTCCTACCCCTGCTGCTTGTTCGTGAAGACCTCATTATTTTTATTTTTTTAATTTATAGAAAAATTAAATAATATAATTTGATTTTGGGAATAAGTTTATTGGGATGGGGACTGTCGTACAATAAAGAAAACAACGCGGACAATACACCGAATAACAAGTAAAAGAAAAACACTAAAACGAATAAATTTTTTTTGGTCTTTTTTTTTTTTTAACTAACAAAGGACGTAGACACTGACACGACACAAACTAAACAGTAATAAAGGAAAACTAATAAACTACACTAAAGGACGTAGACACTGACACGACACAAACTAAACAGTAATAAAGGAAAACTAATAAACTACACTAAAGGACGTAGACACTGACACGACACAAACTAAACAGTAATAAAGGAAAACTAAAGCCTACACTATAACTAACCTACACCCTTCACTAGAAACTATCACCTAACTAATATATTCACTAACCTAAATTATTATATTTCTCCTAACTAGGCCCTACACTGCACCCTGCACTAGAAACTATCAGCTAACTATTCACTAACCTAAATTATTATATTTCTCCTAACTAGGCCCTACACTGCACTCTGCACTAGAAACTATCAGCTAACTATTCACTAACCTAAATTATTATATTTCTCCTAACTAGGCCCTACACTGCACCCTGCACTAGAAACTAACAGGTACACTAATCTATTCACTAACCTAAATAAATTATTATTTTTCTCCTAACTCTATACCCTAATCTTTAACCTATCAGCTACACTAACCTACCCTATCTAACACTATCAGATTAAACAATTCGATTTGTAATTTGCTTTTAAAAAAGCAAAGCACTGCACAGTTCCAAGCTCCTCTCTCAATCACCACCACATGAAACTGCACAAAATGGATGCCGTGACAAAATCTTATATAGTAATGGGGTGGGCAACTTTATGATTGGTTGCTAGGGATGTTGCTAACCTGTTGGACTCCTTCTCATTGGCCCACAATCTAAAATGAGGGAGGGATTAATGTCCTCACGAAGAGCCGATATTCGCATGTGCGCTAATAAAATTACGCATTACGAATATTCGCGCCTCAATCACTTTCTCGGCAATGTGACTAAGATCTGAGCTTTTGGACCTTTGGGAAACAATCGAGATACAGTGGGGGGTGATGAAAGTAGTTGACAGAGTACAGATGAATGTAATCTGTACTGTGGAAACTAAAATAAAAAATACGAATATTCGTAAGTCGAAATTTTCGAAGTTCTAAATATTCGCGAATATGGTGCTATACTATATGAATGCAAAGCCCTTTGCCTCTGTTCTGGGACAAGTGCAGATATTCGCCTATGCGCTAATATAATCGCCTTACGAAGATTCGCAACTTTATCACTTTCTCGGCAATGTGACTAAGTTCTGAGCTTTTGGACCTTTGGGAAACAATCGAGATACACTGGGGGGTGATGAAAGTAGTTGACAGAGTACAGATGAATGTAATCTGTACTGTGGAAACTAAAATAAAAAATACGAATATTCGTAAGTCGAAATTTTCGAAGTTCTAAATATTCGCGAATATGGTGCTATACTATATGAATGCAAAGCCCTTTGCCTCTGTTCTGGGACAAGTGCAGATATTCGCCTATGCGCTAATATAATCGCCTTACGAAGATTCGCAACTTTATCACTTTCTCGGCAATGTGACTAAGTTCTGAGCTTTTGGACCTTTGGGAAACAATCGAGATACACTGGGGGGTGATGAAAGTAGTTGACAGAGTACAGATGAATGTAATCTGTACTGTGGAAACTAAAATAAAAAATACGAATATTCGTAAGTCGAAATTTTCGAAGTTCTAAATATTCGCGAATATGGTGCTATACTATATGAATGCAAAGCCCTTTGCCTCTGTTCTGGGACAAGTGCAGATATTCGCCTATGCGCTAATATAATCGCCTTACGAAGATTCGCAACTTTATCACTTTCTCGGCAATGTGACTAAGTTCTGAGCTTTTGGACCTTTGGGAAACAATCGAGATACACTGGGGGGTGATGAAAGTAGTTGACAGAGTACAGATGAATGTAATCTGTACTGTGGAAACTAAAATAAAAAATACGAATATTCGTAAGTCGAAATTTTCGAAGTTCTAAATATTCGCGAATATGGTGCTATACTATATGAATGCAAAGCCCTTTGCCTCTGTTCTGGGACAAGTGCAGATATTCGCCTATGCGCTAATATAATCGCCTTACGAAGATTCGCAACTTTATCACTTTCTCGGCAATGTGACTAAGTTCTGAGCTTTTGGACCTTTGGGAAACAATCGAGATACACTGGGGGGTGATGAAAGTAGTTGACAGAGTACAGATGAATGTAATCTGTACTGTGGAAACTAAAATAAAAAATACGAATATTCGTAAGTCGAAATTTTCGAAGTTCTAAATATTCGCGAATATGGTGCTATACTATATGAATGCAAAGCCCTTTGCCTCTGTTCTGGGACAAGTGCAGATATTCGCCTATGCGCTAATATAATCGCCTTACGAAGATTCGCAACTTTATCACTTTCTCGGCAATGTGACTAAGTTCTGAGCTTTTGGACCTTTGGGAAACAATCGAGATACACTGGGGGGTGATGAAAGTAGTTGACAGAGTACAGATGAATGTAATCTGTACTGTGGAAACTAAAATAAAAAATACGAATATTCGTAAGTCGAAATTTTCGAAGTTCGAAATATTCGCGAATATGGTGCTATACTATATGAATGCACAGGCCTTTGCCTTTCTGTTCTGGGGACAAGTGCAGATATTCGCCTATGCGCTAATATAATCGCCTTACGAAGATTCGCAACTTTATCACTTTCTCGGCAATGTGACTAAGTTCTGAGCTTTTGGACCTTTGGGAAACAATCAATTATATGTGTACTGTAATTTTGTTAAAAAAAAAAAACGAATATTCGTTTTTACGAATATATAGCACTATATTCGAAATATTCGCGAAATCTCGAAATTGCGATATTCGTTAAAAAAATTCGCTTTTCGAATATTCGCGCTCAACACTACTACTTAACACACCTTATAATAATAATAATACTAGTGAACGTAACAGGGATTAAACTGATAGGAATAGTACTACTTAACACACAGTACTGTGTTACTTTATGTTGTATTGCTAGAATTGCTAGAATTGATGAATATAGCACTATATTCTCAATCTTCGTTATATTCTAGCAATACAACCATTAGGAACTCAGATCTAAGTTGTAATCGCAATGCGATTAATATAACCTGTATTAATCGCATTGCGATTACAATTTAGATCTGAGTTCCTAATGGTTGTATTGCTAGAATTTACGATTATAGCACTATATTCTCAATCTTCGTTATATTCTAGCAAAACAACCATTAGGAACTCAGATCTAAGTTGTAATCGCAATGTGATTAATACAGGTTATATTAATCACATTGCAAATTTAACTTACCACACTCTGCGTTAACGACGTAATTTTCCATGGGAGTTTTGCCATGGATCCCCCTCCGGCATGCCACAGTCCAGGTGTTAGTCCCCTTGAAACAACTTTTCCATCACTATTGTGGCCAGAAAGAGTCCCTGTGGATTTTAAAATTCGCCTGTCTATTGAAGCCAAATTAGTCATTCACTCTTCATTGTGACTACTTATTTTAGGTTATGCTTCACATATAATCCATATAATTTATGGGGTTTGTAAGATGTATATATGTTACATACAATGTATGAAATGTAGTTAGGCAAATAATGAAATGTCTGTGTTATTTCAGTCTTTTATATATATGAAATGCAAAATGTTACGAAATAGTGAAAGAACAGAACTTTCTTACTGAAAAACAAAGGAAAGAGACCAGTATTGTCCTCACCTGTTGCAAAAAGAAAGGTTAAAATGGCATTTTGAATTACACTTAATTGCCTTTCTCAAACAAGAGCACTCCATAGTTTGACGATTGTTTATGCACTGAAGAAATGCAAATGTCCTCACTTGTTGCAACAAATGGTACATTGAATCTGGAAAGGAGTATTTTATACTTTGCCTGTTTGCCTTTTGGCATTATATAGAATGCCTAGGGCAGGGATGGCCAACCTGCGGCTCTCCAGCTGTTGTAAAACTACAATTTCCACCATTCCCTGCTGTAGGCTTATAGCTGTAGGCATGCTGGAGAGCCACAGGTTGGCCATCCCTGGCATAGGAAATGTGTGAAATATTAAGCGTTTCATATTTTGCCTGACATGTACAGTACGTCTATACTGAAATCTTGGAATGTATTTTTGTATAGGGTTACTTAGAGGGGTCATCCCACAAAATGGATTATATTATACTATAACTAGGGCATTTAAAAATTATTTATTTTACTTTATGCACTAATTTAGCACTGACATATTCCACAGCATATTACAGGGGCTCACAATCTAAGTTTTCTATTAAAATATTGCAATAAAAATATTGTAAGGCTTTTTTATCTAAATTACATTTTGCTTTGCTTTGCTGTTTATATGTCACGTAGTCATGTGGGAGGGAACACCACTTCGACAACAGGAGGGAAAAGGAACTAGGCCTCAATGCTAGGGAAAGGAAATCGGACACCACTTATGGAAACCCTAATCCTAGCCCTGACTCCTATCCGTATGAACAGACCTTGAGGGTAGGAATGTTCATACACAGGAACCTGAGACCCTGGAAACCCTGAATTGCCCTGGAGTAGTGTCTGGGCTTTAGATTGCCTGTTCCTTCCAATATGAAAGAACAAGCATCTCCCTGAGGCCTAGTAACAAAAGACAGAGGGAAAACAACAAAATATAAAAAGGGAAGTAACACTTAACTTCTGAAGTAAATTGATGAGCTGTCACTACCAGAGCTTTGAGACGTTCTCACAGCTCTGTTTCTCCACCCCTGTGATGATGTCACTACTAGAGCTTGGAGGAGTTCTCTCTGCTCTGTTTCTCCGCCCCTGTGATGAGGTCTTTACTTTCTGTTTCCTTCCTCCGAGCTGTTCCTTCTGTGTTTGATTTCTCTGCCTTTAAATCACCCCTCCTCCTTTCTAGGGTGCGGATTATATTTCTCATTTGAGTTGTATCTCTCGCTTGAGCATCTTCACTTGTGTGCTATCATTTCACTGGACCTGTGTTCTGCTGCAGCAAGTACTCCGGATATTGCCAGCTGTCTTTGGATCTGTCTTCTCCGCTGCATGCAGCTCCTTCAGTTAAGTGTGCAGACATTGTGTGTTTCTGTTTGTTTGTTGACTGGATCCGAGACGACCCCGGTTCCGTCCATATACTGAGCAGGGCACCGGTGGCCATGCCCCTTCCACTATTGTAGGGGTTACAGTGGTCATCAGTCTTAGGTACGCGGGCATGCCTCGATCCACCATTTGGATACGGGCATGTGCTTAGCAGCATAGGGAGAGCTTTGAGGGTCTGACAGGGGTCACCCTTTATCCTCCCTAGTTTGGGTCCGGTCAGTAGCTCTATTTACTGTGTATGCTCTTGTTGCTCACATACAGCCGTGACATGAGCAGGAACTCAGAAGAGGACCACACACTAGCACTTCCAACACCAAACTGAAGCTATCAACCGCATAGCATGATGGGTGAAGCCAGACTAAATAGGGGAGTTGGAATGACCACTAAGCTACACCTGATACAAGGGGTGTGGTCATTACCAGCAACCAGACTGAAACCAGTGAAACCAAAGAGGCTGTTAGATCACATCACGTGCAGCCAGTCTTTTAGATCTTCTAACACCTGTCACATTAGAAACCGTGACATTATACTTCTGGTCCACCTTCTCCAGCATTGAGTAGTTGACTAACATGCTCAGTAGATTCCTTGTCCCCTTCCTGCTAGCATAGTGATCTCATAGAGAAGCAGGTGAAGTGGTCCAGACACCTTTCAGTCATTCATCCCTACTTCCAAATTCATTGAGGTATATAGTTATATCTTCCTGTAGACAGCAGAAAAGGACATATACATTTCTGGGATTATAAGTGAGGGACTGTTTTCTATGCAGGGGGAAGAGGTGAAGAAGAGCTAAGTGCAATGGATCCTGGAAAACACCCCTGCTTGATTATCTAATGTTGAATTCACAGGAGCACCACTTTTCTAAAACATAACTTTTAATAATTCAATAGTAAAAGCCAATATACCATTATTACAAAAGAAAATATATTTAAAAAAGAAATCAAAAACCTAAATACGGAATAGATATTCCGATGGCCTATAGTTGCAGGAAGGCAGACAAACGTTTCATAGGCCTTGGGGGCAATATCCCTGATTCTGGCCCTATTGTTGTCGCCCTACCTGCAAACGGAATTGCCGCCCCGATAGGGGTGATCCTGTGTCTCGTGCCTCCTGATGACCATAGGATGACCCTTACACGGAGAAATATTCCAGCAAAGTGGAATGATGGCCCTATATTTGGACCTAGACTAATATAAGTACCAAAAAATAAAAAAGCATATACAATGCCCCAAGTGGGGTGACAGGAAACCACCCAATGACATACAGTG
This sequence comes from Bufo bufo, assembly GCF_905171765.1. Classification (NCBI taxonomy): domain Eukaryota; kingdom Metazoa; phylum Chordata; class Amphibia; order Anura; family Bufonidae; genus Bufo; species Bufo bufo. The sequence goes on along the minus strand of NC_053393.1, from coordinate 415,356,277 downwards.
GAACAAATCCTGATACAACAAATATCAGAGTCAAGTGTCCAAGAGACTGTCCTGACCCTCCCTACACGTTTTGCCTAGTTGATTTCAGGCTCCCCAGGGGACATACCATACAAAACAACACAAAAGGGTGCCAGTCACCAAGAATTAATCACCAGAGCAAAGAAAAGACAAGATATTACTTGTCTAATAGCCAAGTAGTTGTTATTATGAAAAACAACTGCCATATAGATTGCTAAATAGCCTCTTTAATGAAACCAGAAATATACAGGTTCATAATATTAGTCTAGATAGATGTGTCTATAATGTCTACTTAATTGATCATTGTACCCACTACATAATTATCTAATGTTGGCCACCTATAGAAAAGAAAGAAAGTCCTCTAGATATGTGAGTAAAAAAAAGTTTTACATTTGTGGGATACCCCTTTAAAGACAGTGTTAAAGGGATTCTGTCATCAGATTTTACCCCTCTAACCTAAACATATGCTCATGACAAATACGAAGAATCCTAAGTTGGCCTTATTAAACCTCACTGTGGCTCTATTTGCCCAAAAAACAGGTTTTTATAACCTGTCAATCACTTACTTAAGGTGCCCAAGGGGAGGTACGTTAATACAGGGTGCCCGGCCACACCCCTCGCTGTCCGGTGCCAAGCGTGGCCTTCCCTGTCTTCAGCGCCACCTTCTACAGCTCAGCGCCGCCTCCGCAATCCTCCCCGTCCCTCTGCCAGATCCTGCGCCTGCGCACTAGGCTCAGCCGATCTGCAGGTCATATCAGGGTTGAGCGAAGTACGCATCAGGCCGGCGCGTGCGCACTTCGCTCAACGAAGCCGCTGCCAGGAGTCCGCACGGGCGCATCAGGCTGAGTCTAGTGCGCAGGCGCGGGATCTGGCAGAGGGACGGGGAGGATTGCGAAGGCGGCGCTGAAGACAGGGAAGGTGGCGCTGGGCACCGGATGGCGAGGGGTGTGGCCGGGCACCCTGTATTAATGGACCTCCCCTTGGGCACCTTAAGTAAGTGATTGACAGGTTATAAAAACCTGTTTTTTGGGCAAATAGAGCCACAGTGAGGTTTAATAAGGCCAACTTAGGATTCTTCGTATTAGTCTGGACATGAGCATATGTTTAGGTTATAGGGGTAAAATCTCATGACAGAATCCCTTTAATATAATGTTTTATACTCCTTAAACTAAGCATTTTAGTACATACTTTTCTATGCAGCCTACAGCACTAGTCCATTAACATGGAGTGAATCAGATAGATGTGTCTATAATGTCTACTTAATTGATCATTGTACCCACTACATAATTATGATATAACATCTGGAGTCAATGAAGGGAGAATATTTATCTAAAGGAAATTGTGCATTTATTACCTCTGCTTATCTACCATATCATCATTAGGATGTTCAGTGAAGAGTTCACTTATCTTTCTCTGCTGCTCCTTAAGTATCTAAAAGAAAACGCTATACAATGTATTTTCGGGTTCTTGTGATATACTGTATAGCATCCATACTTTTTATGCATATAAGTTCAATATGTAAAATGTTTTTCAAAAGTAGACCTAGACTAAATATCTCAATGCATAAAATGCGTATACATACAAGTAAATGTAATATTAGGTAACCATCATACTAAGCCACTGAGTGAAGGATGCATACTTCACCTTTGCACGTGGCACTGCATTAATATAGAGTGGTGTGTGTCTAGAGATGAGCAAATCGAAGCTGACGAAGTGGAATTCGTTACAAATTTCTGGAAAAATTTGATTTGCACCGAATGCGAATTTCCTAGCGCTTCGTTGTAACTAATATCATTTTTCCTAAAATAGCTGCTGCACGTGTGAGAACATGGAGAAAGGAACTCTAGGAAGGCGGGATCACCTATACTGACATGCATGCAGCCAATCAGCAGCCAACCAGCACTGTGATGTCACAGCCCTATAAATACGGTAGCCATCTTAAATTCGGCCATTCACCTGTGTACTTAGTGCAGGGAGAGATGTGTCTGCAGGCACTAGGGACAGTGATAGAAAAAACATAATTGTGAAAAAAAACAAAAAAAGATTTACAAATGCAGGGAAAGATTATTCAAGGTGTAGGGAAAGTATAAGGAGGAATTAATCCACATGATTTCTGTTGAACAGGGTTCATTTGGGGAGGTGACAGCCTGGGTAATAGGAACATTCCTATTACACCTTGCAGCACTGACATTAACAGGGGTTATTACAGGGCAATATTTCTATGTTTTATTTGGCGTAGTGCGGTTATATGTTTGGGCTTGTATTAGTAGGAAAAAAGGGCTTATTAGTAGAGTAGAGCGGACACCTGGAAGTTCGGGTTCGACGGCTCCGGACGAAATTCGCAAAAAAGTTTCAGTTCGGGACCCGAACTTGACGCCGAACCCAAACCCCATTGAAGTCAATGGGGACTCGAACTTTGGAGCACTAAAATGGCTCTTAAAAAAGTCATGGAAAGGGCTAGAGGGCTGCAAATGCCAGCAAAATGTGGTTAAGAGCATGGCAAGTGGAAATGACTTAAAATAACATAAAATACATAAAAATAAAAAAGAATAATCTTGATCTAGGAGGAGGAGGTCCATATGGAGTAGGAGGTTGAGGAGGCGGTGGATGTGGCGGTGTAGGTGGAAGCAGCTGTGGCGGAGGAGGAGGTAGCCAATACGTTTTTTTGTTTTGTTTTTTATTACAAATTTTTATATTATTATATTTTGTTTAAATTTGGTTAGACCCTAAAACATTGGGAAATATAAAAAATAAAACAAAGAGAAAGTGTGCTGGAGTACAACAATGGCTGGGTGAGGCCGGTATACATGTCTATTCTGCACAAGGTACGGACAAGTCCTGTGGAATCCCTGCCTGGTTCATTTTAATGAACGTGAGCTTGTCCACTGTGGACAGACGGCTGTGCTTGTCTGTGATAACCCCCTCCTGCCGTGCTAAACAAACGTTCAGACAATACACTGGCTGCAGGGCAGGCCAGCACCTCCAAGGCGTAAAGGGCAAGCTCAGGCCATGTGCCCAATTTGGAGACCCAGAAGTTGAAAGGGGCAGACCTATCAGTCAGTACGTGTAGGCGTGTGCATACATACTGCTACACCATGTCGCACGTCCCCGTGACGTCCACGATCCAATTGGATATCTTCCCTATCAATTTTCAATGTTCTTTTATGTGCCTACCATGGTGATCACGGGTAATGGAGAATCAGGGTTCCATGCCAGAGAGGGAGCCTGAGAAAGGGATACCACATCCAAGGGAGATCAATGGCTGAAATCTGAATGGGTGGAGAGGGTGGGTCAAGTTCTTAAATTAAATTCAGCACATGCGCCAGGCAAGGGATGTGAGTCAAACCGGCTAGGCCCAGAGCTGCTACGAGATTTCGCCCATTATCGCACACCACCAGGCCGGGCTTGAGGCTCACTGGCACCAACCACTCATCGGTCTGTTGTTCCATGCCCGTCCACAGCTCCTGCGCGGTGTGGGGTTTGTCCCCCAAACAGATACGTTTCAAAACTGCCTGCAGTCGTTTACCCATTGCTGTGCTGAATTTGGTGGTGAAGGTGTTATGCTGACCGGATGAGGAGGCGGTAGAGGATGAGGAAGCGGAGTAGGAGGAGGAAGCCACAGGAGGCAAAGAGAAATGCCCTGCAATGCTCGGTGGTGGAAGGCATGCGCCAAACTGCTATTCGCCTCAGGCCCAGCCGCCACTGCATTTACCCAGTGTGCTGTTAGGGAGATATAACTTCACTGACCGTGCTTACTAGTCTGCGTATCCGTAGTTAGGTGGACCTTGCCACAGATGGCGTTGCGCAGTGCACAGCTGATTTTGTCCCCCACTTGGTTGTGCAGGGAAGGGACGTACTGTGGGACAGCCACCGCCATCAGATTCTTAAAACTGTCCGTGTCCATCTGACGGAATGACAGCATTTCAAAGGCCAGGAATTTAGAAATTCTGGCATTACTGCTCCAGTGTTTGAGAGATAGACAGCTGAATGCTTCCATGGGACATTGTGGAGATGCTTGGTGACCGAGGTGGTGGCGTTGCTGGCACATTCTCTGTTTGCGGGGTGGCAGGTGCCACTGTCACTCCAGAGGGGGATGAAGTGGCGGAGACTGCAGCATAAGAATAAGCAGGAGGAGCCAAAGACCTTTCTTGGTTTTTTAGGTGTCTACTCCACTGCAGCTCATGCTTTGCACTTAGATGCCTGGTCATGCAGGTTGTGCTCAGGTTTAGAATGTTTATGCCTCGCTTCAGATTCTGATTGCACAGCATGCAAACCACTCATGTCTTGTCGTCAGCACATTGCCTGAAGAACTTCCACGCCAGGGAACTCCTTGGAGCTGGCTTTGGTGTGCTCGGTCCCTTGGTGCGGTGGGCAGTAGCAGGCGAACTGTCTAGGGGACGACCGTTCCGCTTTTGCACCCTGCTCCCTTTTTTGCTGTGCTGGTGGCTCTGTGCGACCACCGCCTCATCCTCTGAACTAAAAAGGTCACTCGCATGACCTTGACTCCATGTGGGGTTGAGGACCTAATCGTCCTCCACATCATCTTCCACCCAGTCTTCACCCCTGCCCTCCTTGTCGGTCTGCACACTGCAGAAAGCCCCAGCAGTTGGCACCTGTGTTTCGTCATCATCCGAGATGTGCTGCGGTGGTCCTCCCATGTACTCATCCTAAGACATAAGGATGTCCACTTCTGGGGCAGGGCTATGTGGATGGCCCTGGGAAACCCTGCTAGCAGAGTCATAAAAAAGCAGAAGAGATTGCTGCATGACTTGGGGCTCAGACTGCTTGGCTGATTTGCAAAGGGGTGAGGTGAAAGACTGATGGCCATGGGCTGCAGGCGCCAACTCTGATCTTTCAGCAGGGGACTGGGAGGAAGACAACAGTGGCGTCCCCAGGGGGGGCCAGAGGGGGCCACGGCCCCCCCTACATCATGCTGTGCCCCCCCATGTGCCCCCCCAACTAAAATGCCCCCCCCAAGTGAAGTGAGCCGCCAGCGTCTGACTCTTCACACAGCGTCCAGCTGCAGAGCAGAGTGAGGAGGGGAGAGGGGGCGGGGCATGCACGGCAGTTCCCGATAGGCTCCGCCCACCTTCCAGGCAGGAAAGGCAGTGAGTGCAGAGCCAGTAGCCGGAGCATGAATGAAGATGAAGAACTGAAGTCCAGACTCCAGGCAGAGAGTGATTCAAGCGACCCAGAGTGAGTGACAGTCACTGATTGCAGAGTCCCACCCTGTGTAATTAGGTGAGAGGAGGGGAGAGGCGGCCATTATATTAATAACAAAGAGGGGGACATTATATTAATAATAAATAGGGGGCCAATACATTAGTATTAATGTAATGTCCCCCTCTTTATTATTAATATAATGGCCCCTCTTTATTATTAATACAATGGCCCCCTCTTTATTATTAATATAATGGCCCCGCAATTTTTGGCTTGCCCCGGGTGCTGGCAACCCACGCTACACCACTGGGGGAGGGAGAGGCGTGTCCCTTCCCCTTCCTCTGATAGGCTGCAGGCACTAGGCCGGCAGCCTATCAGAGGCCGGCGCAGGTGGCGCGATGACGTCATCGCGCCGCCTGAGCCTTACAGCGCGGGACACAGAAAGAGTCTGCATCGCATCGCTGACACTGAGGTAAGTATAAGTGTTTTCTTTTGTTTGTTTTTTTACAATAGTGTTACTGGCACATTATGGGGACTTATTGCAATGGGGGGGACTTAATACTGGCACATGATGGGGGGACTTAAAACTGGCACATGATGATGGGGGGACTTAATACTGGCACATGATGATGGGGGGGACTTAATACTGGCACATGATGATGGGGGGGACTTAATACTGGCACATGATGATGGGGGGGACTTAATACTGGCACATGATGATGGGGGGACTTAATACTGGCACATGATGATGGGGGGACTTAATACTGGCACATGATGATGGGGACTTAATACTGGCACATGATGGGGGGGACTTAATACTGGCACATGATGATGGGGGGACTTAATACTGGCACATGATGATGGGGGGACTTAATACTGGCACATGATGATGGGGGGACTTAATACTGGCACATGATGATGGGGGGGACTTAATACTGGCACATGATGATGGGGGGGACTTAATACTGGCACATGATGGGGGGACTTAATACTGGCACATGATGGGGGGGACTTAATACTGGCACATGATGATGGGGGGGACTTAATACTGGCACATGATGGGGGAGACTTAATTCTGGCACATGATGGGGGGGACTTAATACTGGCACGATGGGGGGCTTAATACTGGCACGATGGGGGCTTAATACTGGCACATGATGGGGGGGCTTAATACTGGAACATGGGGGGGCTTAATACTGGCACATGATGGGGGGGCTTATTACTAGCACGTAATGGGGGGCTTATTACTGGCACATTGGGGGCTTATTACTGGCACGTAATGGGGGGCTTATTACTTGCACGTGATGGGGGGCTTATTACTGGCACGTGATGGGGGGCTTATTACTGGCACGTGATGGGGGCTCTTGTTACTGGCACGTGATGGGGGCTTATTACTGGCACATTGGGGGGCTCTTGTTACTGGCAGTGGCACGTTATTGAGGGCACTTATTACTGGCACATTATTGGTGGGCACTATAGAGGCATCTACTGAGGCCACAAAGAAGGGGTGTTTTATATGGGGGGCTCTGTACAGTAGCATTTTATACTGGGACACATTATGGTGGGTACTATGGAGAAGGGGAGACAGGAGTACTATGGAGTCATCTACGGGGGCACAAAGAAGGGGTATTTTATACTTGCAAATTATGGGGGACACTGAGGGCATCTACTGGGGCACGATATATGGGGCATTTTATACTGGTACATTATGGGGGGCACTAGCAGGAAGGGGGGAGAGGAGCACTATGGAGGCATTTACTGGGGCACTATATAGGGTTTTTTTTATACTGGCACATTATGGGGGACATTAGCTCAACTGGGGGCATAAGGGGGTATGTTTTGCACATTATAAGGAGAATTATTTCTACTGGGGGGCATTATGGTGGGTTTTATTACTCCCCCATGGTATGACCCCCTAGTAGCAGCACCAGCCTCTCTCTGCTCTGCTTCTCCCTCTGCCCCTTCTCCAAATCCTTATTATGAAATCTTTCTCATTAGGATAAAGCACAACATCAGCTCCGCCGAGCCCCCGGCCAAGTGTGGAAGTGGCGTCCGAGATCCCCAAGGGCCAAGCCAAGTAATTGTAAGTGTTCATGTGAAATATGTTTATTTTATATATGTACACTCCTGTGAGAGGCGGGGAGGGAGATCTGTGGATGACACTGTTATAGGGAGGGAGATCTGTGGATGACACTGTTATAGGGAGGGAGATCTGTGGATGACACTGTTATGGAGGGGGAAATGGGGATGACACTGTCATGGGGTGGATCTGTGGATGACACATATAGCATAAGATGCTATATACGGTACGTGGCATCCACAGATCCCCCCCATAGCAGTGTCATCCACAGATCCCCCTCTCTATAAAAGTGTCATCCACAGACAGCTGGACTTTTCTTCCCTGTTGCGGTTTTAGGTATTGGGTAAAGTATTGCAGCATTTCTAAGCATACTTGTGTAAATGTATCGTTGTTATAGCTGCCCCCCCTACTTTTGTCCTGGCCCCCAGTGTGCCCCCCCAAAATTTGAAAGCTAGAGACGCCACTGGAAGACAATGTGGAGGCACTGTCAGCCACCCACTCTACTATCGCCTGTACTTGTTCTGGCCTCACCATTCGTAGAGCGGCATTCGTGCCTACCAAATAACACTGAAGGTTCTGTCGCCTACTTACACCTGAGGAAGATGTTTCACTTGTGCATGTAGCTGGCACAGATCGACCAGGACCACGACCAGGGCCACGTCCCTTTTTTGACGCTGTCCTGTCAGGCGACAATGTAACTGCCAATAGTCAACAATTAAGTTGACTGACAGTAAGGGTGTGCCGGTGTCATAAAGAGAAAAAATTTCTTGAGGTCACACAACAGTGTGACAGGCAAATTTAATACAATTACTTCACGGTCACAAAAAATGTGAATTTGTCAACCAACAATGTAACAGCAGTATTGACTGGTTTTATTGGACTGTCAGAAATGCAGCGCAGGTCGCAAATGTACTATCTAGCACAAAAAGTGAGTTTTTTTCAAACAACAATATAACAGCATTATTTAACGGTTTTAGTGAATTGTCAGAAATGCAGCGCAGGCCGCAAATGTACAGCCGTGGCCAAAAGTTTTGAGAATGACAAAAATATTAGTTTTCACAAAGTTTGCTGCTAAACTGCCTTTAGATCTTTGTTTCAGTTGTTTCTGTGATGTAGTGAAATATAATTACGTTTCAAAGGCTTTTATCGACAATTACATGACATTTATGCAAAGAGTCAGTATTTGCAGTGTTGGCCCTTCTTTTTCAGGACCTCTGCAATTCGACTGGGAATGCTCTCAATCAACTTCTGGGCCAATTCCTGACTGATAGCAACCCATTCTTTCATAATCACTTCTTGGAGTTTGTCAGAATTAGTGGGTTTTTGTTTGTCCACCCGCCTCTTGAGGATTGACCACAAGTTCTCAATGGGATAAAGATCTGGGGAGTTTCCAGGCCATGGACCCAAAATGTCAACGTTTTGGTCCCCGAGCCACTTAGTTATCACTTTTTCCTTATGGAACGGTGCTCCATCGTGCTGGAAAATGCATTGTTCTTCACCAAACTGTTGTTGGATTGTTGGAAGAAGTTGCTGTTGGAGGGTGTTTTGGTACCATTCTTTATTCATAGCTGTGTTTTTGGGCAAAATTGTGAGTGAGCCCACTCCCTTGGATGAGAAGCAACCCCACACATGAATGGTCTCAGGATGCTTTACTGTTGGCATGACACAGGACTGATGGTAGCGCTCACCTTTTCTTCTCCAGACAAGCCTTTTTCCAGATGCCTCAAACAATCGGAAAGAGGCTTCATCGGAGAATATGATTTTGCCCCAGTCCTCACCATACTTTCTGCAGAAGATCAATCTGTAGGCAATGGGCCCCTATACAAAGGAAGGGGGGAGTATACTTATTTAAAATGTAGCTTTTAATAAATTATACGATAAGCAGAGTAAAAAGGACTCACTAAACGAATAAAACATACATACATGAATAGGACCAAATGGTACCAGGCTGGTACAAATGAAAAATTCTGCTCTGTCCGTGAGGACGCGAACAGTCTTACCAGACCCTTTGTAGATAGTGGGTACGGTTCCTTGATAACAGGAGGCAAGAAACCCTGGGAGTATGCCGGGCGGAGGACGGATGCTTCAGTTGTGCAGTCAGGTAGATCAGACAGTGTAGTCAGGTAGATCAGACAATAGGAGGAGTCCTATATATCCCTATCAAGGTGAAAGGGGCTATTATGCTGCTACCTGTCTACACAGAGCACTCGCCTTGAAAAAGGCGACCCCGTCCGGTAGCCTGTCCCTATGGTGGACCTGTACCCTGGAACTACAGAAGATATTTTCAGTGATGAATAGATGGTGATACTTCCGGTGGTCACCCGACGTGGCACGTTTCTGTCCATGACTTCTTCAGGGAAACGACTGCAGGAGGTAGCAGTATAGCCGTAGGTATTTAACCTTAGGCTAGTTTAACACTGAGGAAAAAGAACAGGCTATAACGGCCTGTGGTCTGCTAAACCCTGGTTGGGCTACAGGTTCTGCTTGATCCAGGGTGGAAAGCAGAATGGCACAGGAGGGATAGTCCTGTGCAGGACGGTCTGGGGAATCTAATAATCCCAAACACATGCAACCCCTATGGTTGGGGGTGACAGTATAGACCAGCCGCAGTTGTATGTCTTAAATAGTGAGTTTTAAATATCCGCGCTTTAATTCCGTCGCCCCGCCCTCCCAATGACGTCATCGACGCAGGACGCCACCCGGGAGCGCCGCCGTACGTCCAGTCACGTGACCCAGGCATCAGGGAAACCCGAGGAGACTCACAGTGAGCAGGGCAGAGGGCGGACTCAGCCAGTGACATCACATGCCGGCAACACCATGCAGGCAAGGCGGGATTGCGGCAGGAGGTGGGCGGAGATCAGTGATCACACAGCCAATGATTAGATGGTCTGGTGACAGCGTCGGACGCAAAATGTATGCGTCACCTAGGTAACCAGGTAAATAGAAATAGAGCCTAGAAGCGGCTAATGGCATTTAGTGCAGGGTGGACGGGCACAGGGCGGGATACAGATGATGCTAGAGATATAACTAGCTGGGCCACATGAAATCGATATATATATATGTATGGGTGCACTTTTATAGTGGACAGGGGTGCCATGAAGTAGTGTATCAGGGATCCCTGTAACACTACACCATACAGTGCAACCTCAGTAATACGTGGGTGACAGTCAAAACATAGGGGCTGCATCAATTCAGGGGGGGGATGGGCCAAAAACTGGCGCATATATCCCAGAGGAATTGAGTCAGGGGCAGCACATGTATGTACTCGGGCGCACATCCTATACATGTGAGAATGCAGGGGGGGCGAGGGGAGGCTCTGCACTGTATGCCCATGCACCGAAATGCGCGTCAATGATTGCGCAGCAATCAGTGCCTGCCCAAGTGCAGCTCACCTCCCCAGAGGGCCATAAGGGAAGAACATGATTGTATTAATCTTTATGAACCAGGCTTGATATAGAGTGTCATTGTCACAGAAAGCAGGCATAGTTTAGCCTCTCATTCATGCCGCCTGGTGCTGCTGTTTTCAAATTGAAAATCCAGCGTGCTTCACGTTGGAGTAGGCTTTTGTCCCAGTCCCCTCCTCTTGGCGGGGGTTTCACAAGGTCGATGCCCATGAACTTCAACCGGGCCTTGCCATTATGATTGGTGTGCACGTGTTTGGACAAAGGGGTGTCCCTCTTGTGTGTGACATCCCCTATGTGCTCACCAATCCTCCTCCGAAATTCCCTAATAGTTTTGCCGACGTATTCCAGACCACACTCACATAAGATGCAGTATATCACACCTCTGGATTTGCAGTTGATGAAGTGTGGAATGGAATACGTCTTGCCCGTGACCGAACCCGTGAAGGTTTTAGTGGTTAGGATGTGTTTACAGGCAACGCACCTGCCGCATCTATGACTGCCCACCACGGTGGACCGCAGCCATGTTGATTGTATGATAGGTGAATAGTGGCTGCGGACCATTTTATCACGCAGGTTGGTGCCGCGTCTGTATGTAATTTGTGGACTGTCTCCCAGTATGTCCTGGAGGTCAGGGTCCATCTTGAGGATCCCCCAGTGGCATTGTAAGATTTTTCTGACCTGGTTCGAACCTCTGTCGAACGTAGTGATTATACGGGACAGTTTAGTGGTAGGAGCATTCGGCTGTTTTGTCATTAATAGGGTGGGTCTCTGTCGTGTAAGAGCTGCTTTGTAGGCGGATCTTAAGATATAGTCAGGGTACCCCATTTGTAGAAATCTTGTCCTAAGGTCAGCTGCCTGAGCCACAAAATCTTTTTTGTCTGAGCAATTTCTGCACAGACGGAGGTACTGCCCTTTTGGTATACCCCTCCTGAGTGGGAGAGGGTGACTGCTCTCCCACCTCAGGAGAGAGTTAGTCGCATTTGGTTTCCTGTGAATTGAGGTGTCTAGTTCTCCCCTGGCATTCTTGGTGATTTTGATGTCCAAGAATGGTAGACTAGTTGGATGTGTCTCATGTGTGAATCTCATCCCTATCTCATTTTGATTCAGTCGGGACACGAATGAATCAAACTGAGAGGGGCTACCGTTCCAGGTGATGAAGATATCATCAATATACCGCGCCCACAGTCCGATTCTGGACAAATCATCCAGATTCCTTTCCCCAAATACCAGGGTCTCCTCCCACCAGCCCAGGAATAGATTAGCGTACGACGGGGCACAAGGGCTCCCCATCGCGGTACCCCTGAGCTGGTGGTAGATTTTGTTGTCAAAGGAAAAGAAATTCCTGTTGAGGGTGAATTCCAGGATCCGGATGATGAATTGGCTGTGGGCGCGGTATTGACAACCTCGTGACTTTAGGAAGAACTCAACTGCCGCCAATCCCAACTGATGTGGTATTGAGGAATATAACGCCTCTACGTCAATACTAGATAACAAACATTCATTCTCAAGGCATAGACCCTCCAATTGTTTTAGGAGGTCCGTAGTATCCCTGAGATGAGAGGGTAACGTGGTGACAAAAGGTGCTAGGACACGGTCAATATAGATCCCCAGGTTTTGATTCAAATTGTTGACCCCTGACACTATTGGCCTTCCTCTCAAAGGGGTTGTCCCCTTGTGGACCTTGGGGAGACAATAGAATGTAGACCTGCGGGGAAATTGAGGTAGTAGAAACGTGTACTCTTCCACCGAGATGATTCTAGAGCCTTTGGCATCATCAAGGATGGATTTGAGCTCGCGCTTGTACACATCTGTGGGGTCCCTTTCCAAAATCTCATAGGTCTCTGTATCGGATAACAGATTCCTAAACATATCCCTATATTGACCAGAGTTCATAACCACGATGTTGCCCCCTTTGTCGGCTGGTTTGATGACGATATGGGGGTCATTGGCGAGGGAGGAGATCGCGGTGGCCGTGGACTCTGTGCAATTGGAATAGTGTGAGGAAATCTTTAGATTTTCCAGGTCATTGCTGACCATGTTTAGAAAGACATCTATGCAGGAGACTTCGCTAGAGCTGGGTGGCATCTTGATACTCTTACATTTAAGGTCTGTAAAGGGGCCAAGGTCTGAGACCGAGTTATCTAACGTTGATAGTGAGTTCAGGAGTTGGACGTCTGTTAACATCTCCACCGGAATACCCAGCTCAAGGCATTGCCGTTTGTCAACATATTTAAAATGCTTGTGCCACCTTAACTTCCGAATGAATAGGTTCAGGTCTTTAATGGCAGTGAACCTATCAAACCTAGGGGTGGGCACGAAAGAAAGTCCCAGTTCAAGGGCCATAGTCTCGTCTTTGGAAAGGGAACGTGAGGACAGATTTATGACCTCTGGTCCTGTGATGGATTTGGCGGTAGTGGTGTGCGGCTGCGGAGTCACCAAGAATGCCAGGGGAGAACTAGACACCTCAATTCACAGGAAACCAAATGCGACTAACTCTCTCCTGAGGTGGGAGAGCAGTCACCCTCTCCCACTCAGGAGGGGTATACCAAAAGGGCAGTACCTCCGTCTGCGCAGAAATTGCTCAGACAAAAAAGATTTTGTGGCTCAGGCAGCTGACCTTAGGACAAGATTTCTACAAAGGGGGTACCCTGACTATATCTTAAGATCCGCCTACAAAGCAGCTCTTACACGACAGAGACCCACCCTATTAATGACAAAACAGCCGAATGCTCCTACCACTAAACTGTCCCGTATAATCACTACGTTCGACAGAGGTTCGAACCAGGTCAGAAAAATCTTACAATGCCACTGGGGGATCCTCAAGATGGACCCTGACCTCCAGGACATACTGGGAGACAGTCCACAAATTACATACAGACGCGGCACCAACCTGCGTGATAAACTGGTCCGCAGCCACTATTCACCTATCATACATTCAACATGGCTGCGGTCCACCGTGGTGGGCAGTCATAGATGCAGCAGGTGCGTTGCCTGTAAACACATCCTAACCACTAAAACCTTCACGGGTTTGGTCACGGGCAAGACGTATTCCATTCCACACTTCATCAACTGCAAATCCAGAGGTGTGATATACCGCATCTTATGTGAGTGTGGTCTGGAATACGTCGGCAAAACTATTAGGGAATTTCGGAGGAGGATTGGTGAGCACATAGGGGATGTCACACACAAGAGGGACACCCCTTTGTCCAAACACGTGCACACCAATCATAATGGCAAGGCCCGGTTGAAGTTCATGGGCATCGACCTTGTGAAACCCCCGCCAAGAGGAGGGGACTGGGACAAAAGCCTACTCCAACGTGAAGCACGCTGGATTTTCAATTTGAAAACAGCAGCACCAGGCGGCATGAATGAGAGGCTAAACTATGCCTGCTTTCTGTGACAATGACACTCTATATCAAGCCTGGTTCATAAAGATTAATACAATCATGTTCTTCCCTTATGGCCCTCTGGGGAGGTGAGCTGCACTTGGGCAGGCACTGATTGCTGCGCAATCATTGACGCGCATTTCGGTGCATGGGCATACAGTGCAGAGCCTCCCCTCGCCCCCCCTGCATTCTCACATGTATAGGATGTGCGCCCGAGTACATACATGTGCTGCCCCTGACTCAATTCCTCTGGGATATATGCGCCGGTTTTTGGCCCATCCCCCCCCTGAATTGATGCAGCCCCTATGTTTTGACTGTCACCCACGTATTACTGAGGTTGCACTGTATGGTGTAGTGTTACAGGCATCCCTGATACACTACTTCATGGCACCCCTGTCCACTATAAAAGTGCACCCATACATATATATATATCGATTTCATGTGGCCCAGCTAGTTATATCTCTAGCATCATCTGTATCCCGCCCTGTGCCCGTCCACCCTGCACTAAATGCCATTAGCCGCTTCTAGGCTCTATTTCTATTTACCTGGTTACCTAGGTGACGCATACATTTTGCGTCCGACGCTGTCACCAGACCATCTAATCATTGGCTGTGTGATCACTGATCTCCGCCCACCTCCTGCCGCAATCCCGCCTTGCCTGTATGGTGTTGCCGGCGTGTGACGTCACTGGCTGAGTCCGCCCTCTGCCCTGCTCACTGTGAGTCTCCTCGGGTTTCCCTGATGCCTGGGTCACGTGACTGGACGTACGGCGGCGCTCCCGGGTGGCGTCCTGCGTCGATGACGTCATTGGGAGGGCGGGGCGACGGAATTAAAGCGCGGATATTTAAAACTCACTATTTGAGACATACAACTGCGGCTGGTCTATACTGTCACCCCCAACCATAGGGGTTGCATGTGTTTGGGATTATTAGATTCCCCAGACCGTCCTGCACAGGACTATCCCTCCTGTGCCATTCTGCTTTCCACTCTGGATCAAGCAGAACCTGCAGCCCAACCAGGGTTTAGCAGACCACAGGCCGTTATAGCCTGTTCTTTTTCCTCAGTGTTAAACTAGCCTAAGGTTAAATACCTACGGCTATACTGCTACCTCCTGCAGTCGTTTCCCTGAAGAAGTCACGGACAGAAACGTGCCACGTCGGGTGACCACTGGAAGTATCACCATCTATTCATCACTGAAAATATCTTCTGTAGTTCCAGGGTACAGGTCCACCATAGGGACAGGCTACCGGACGGGGTCGCCTTTCTCAAGGCGAGTGCTCTGTATAGACAGGTAGCAGCATAATAGCCCCTCTCACCTTGATAGGGATATATAGGACTCCTCCTATTGTCTGATCTACCTGACTACACTGTCTGATCTACCTGACTGCACAACTGAAGCATCCGTCCTCCGCCCGGCATACTCCCAGGGTTTCCTGCCTCCTGTTATCAAGGAACCGTACCCACTATCTACAAAGGGTCTGGTAAGACTGTTCGCGTCCTCACGGACGGAGCAGAATTTTTCATTTGTACCAGCCTGGTACCATTTGGTCCTATTCATGTATGTATGTTTTATTCGTTTAGTGAGTCCTTTTTACTCTGCTTATCGTATAATTTATTAAAAGCTACATTTTAAATAAGTATACTCCCCCCTTCCTTTGTATAGGGGCCCATTGCCTGCTCGTTACCTCGGAGTGTATTCAATGCCTGAATTGCATCAGTGCTCTGATCAATTTTTTGAAGATCAATCTGTCCCTGATGTTTTTTTGGAGAGAAGTGGCTTCTTTTCTGCCCTTCTTGACACCAGGCCATCTTCCAAAAGTCTTCGCCTCACTGTGCGTGCAGATGCGCTCACACCTGCCTGCTGCCATTCCTGAGCAAGCTCTGCACTGGTGGCACTCCGATCCCGCAGCTGAATCCTCTTTAGGAGACTATCCTGGCGCTTGCTGGACTTTCTTGGATGCCCAGAAGCCTTCTTAACAAGAATTGAACCTCTTTCCTTGAAGTTCTTGATGATCTTATAAATTGCTGATTGAGGTGCAATCTTAGTAGCCACAATATCCTTGCCTGTGAACCCATTTTTATGCAACGCAATGATGGCTGCACGCGTTTCTTTGCAGGTCACTATGGTTAACAATGGAAGAACAATGATTTCAAGCATCACCCTCCTTTTAACATGTCAAGTCTGCCATTTTAACCCAATCAGCCTGACATAATGATCTCCAGCCTTGTGCTCGTCAACATTCTCACCTGAGTTAACAAGACGATTACTGAAATGATCTCAGCAGGTCCTTTAATGACAGCAATGAAATGCAGTGGAAAGTTTTTTTTTTTGGATTAAGTTAATTTTCATGGCAAAGAAGGACTATGCAATTCATCTGATCACTCTTCATAACATTCTGGAGTATATGCAAATTGCTATTATAAAAACTTAAGCAGCAACTTTTCCAATTTCCAATATTTATGTAATTCTCAAAACTTTTGGCCACGACTGTACTATCTAGCACAAAAAGTGAGTTTTTTTTCAACCAACATGGTAACAGCAGTATTTACCGGTTTTATTGGACGGTCAGAAATGCAACGCAGGCCGTAAATGTACTGTCTAGCACAAAAAGTGAGTTTTTTTTCAACTGACAATGTAACAGCAGGATTTAATGGTTTTATTGGACTGTCAGAAATGCAGCGCAGGCCGCAAATGTACTATCTAGCACAAAAAGGGTGTTTTTTTCAAACAACAATATAACAGCAGTATTTAACGGTTTTAGTTCATTGTCAGAAATGCAGCGCAGGCTGCAAATGTACAATCTAGCACAAAAAGTGATTTTTTTTTTTCAAACAACAATATAACAGCATTATTTAACGGTTTTATTGGACTGTCCGAAATGCAGCACAGGCTGCAAATGTACAATCTAGCACAAAAAGTGTGCTTTTTTTTTTTAAAACCAACAATGTAACAGCAGTATTTAACATTTTTTTGGACTGTCAGAAATGCAGCACAAGCCGCAAATGTACTATCTAGCACAAAAAGGGTGATTTTTTTCAAACAACAATATAACAGCAGTATTTAACGGTTTTAGTGGACTGTCAGAAATCCAGCGCAGGCTCCAAATGTACAATCTAGCATAAAAGTGTGCTTTTTTTCAACCAACAATGTAACAGCAGTATTTAACGGTTTCATTGGACTGTCAGAAATGCAGCGCAGGCCGAAAATTTACTATCTAGCACAATAAGTGAGTTTTTTTCAACCGACAATATAACAGCAGTATTTAACGGTTTTATTGGACTGTCAGAAATGCAGCGCAGGTTGCAAATGTACTTGTAACGGTCGCGTACACACACACAAAGGGGGGAGGAAAGTGACCACTGCGCTCCACCCTTACCCCTGGCCCTGCCTACTTGCCTCGCGAGTCCTAATGACAGGGGACAACTGGACGGCAATCCCTAACTTGGAATAAGTGCAGGGATGACAGACAGACAAACAACAGGACGTGAACGGACCGAGTCAATACCAGGAAAGCTACAAAGTACAAATGGAGCAAGCAGAGAATTGTCAGGAGAAGCCGGGGTCATAAACACCAGGAGAGACATGAAGTACCAAAGGAGTCATCAGAGGATCGTCAGGAGGAGGCCGGGGTCAAATACCAGGAGAGCAGCAAAGTACACAAGGAGCAGGCAGAGGATCGTCAGGAATTCAGCAGGAGGTAAGTACGCCAGGAAAGACCAAATCACAAGTGGAACCTAAATTAACAGGCAACCTGTGGCCAGCAGGCTGCCTGTATTTATAGTGGGGAGTGAGGGTCATGTGACATGGCCAGCGTCACATGACCGACAGACCAACCAGTCGAGCACCGAGTGATCAGCTCGGTGCTCAAGGCAGACTAGGAGCAGGGATCCATCCAGCTAGTAAAGCCGCCCTGGGAATGAGGTCAAACACAGATCCTCATTCCCAAAGCTAAGCAACAGTTCTGCGGGCAATGGGGGACCGAGTGCACCTTCGGAACCCTGTTACAGTACTATAGCACAAAAAGTGTGTTTTTTTCAACTGACAATGTAACAGCAGTATTTAACGGTTTTAGTGTAGTCAGAAATCCAGCACAGGCCGCAAACTCACTATCTAGCACAAAAAGAGTGTTTTTTTCAAACAACAATATAACAGCAGTATTTTACGGTTTTAGCGGACTGTTAGAAATGCAGCGCAGGCCGCAAATGTACTATCTAGCATGAAAAGTGTGCTTTTTTCAACCAACACTGTAACAGCAGTATTTACTGGTTTTATTGGACTGCCAGAAATGCAGCGCAGGCCACAAATGTACTATCTAGCACAAAAAGCGTGATTTTTTTTAACCAACAATGTAACAGCAGTATTTACTGGTTTTATTGGACTGTCAGAAATGCAGCACAGGCCGCAAACTCACGATCTAGCACAAAAAGGGTGTTTTTTTCAAGCAACAATATAACAGCAGTATTTAACGGTTTTAGCGGACTGTTAGAAATGCAGCGCAGGCTGCAAATGTACTATCTAGCACGAAAAGTGTGCTTTTTTCAACCAACACTGTAACAGCAGTATTTACTGGTTTTATTGGACTGCCAGAAATGAAGGGGAGGCCGCAAATATACTATCTAGCACAAAAAGTTTTTTTTTTTTCAAAAAACAATATAACAGCAGTATTTAACGCTTTTATTGGACTGTCAGAAATGCAGCACAGGCTGCAAAAGTACAATCTAGCACAAAAAGTGTGCTTTTTTTTAAATCCAACAATGTAACAGCAGTATTTAAAAAATTTTTGGACTGTCAGAAATGCAGCACAAGCCGCAAATGTACTATCTAGCACAAAAAGGGTGTTTTTTTCAAACAACAATATAACAGCAGTATTTAACGGTTTTAGTGGACTGTCAGAAATGCAGCACAGGCTGCAAATGTACAATCTAGCACAAAAAGTGTGCTTTTTTTTAAATCCAACAATATAACAGCAGTATTTAACATTTTTTTGGACTGTCAGAAATGCAGCACAAGCCGCAAATGTACTATCTAGCACAAAAAGGGTGTGTTTTTCAAACAACAATATAACAGCAGTATTTAACGGTTTTATTGGACTGTTAGAAATGCAGCACAGGCTGCAAATGTACAATCTAGCACAAAAAGTGTGCTTTTTTTTAAATCCAACAATATAACAGCAGTATTTAACATTTTTTTGGACTGTCAGAAATGCAGCACAAGCCGCAAATGTACTATCTAGCACAAAAAGGGTGTTTTTTTCAAACAACAATATAACAGCAGTATTTAACGGTTTTAGTGGACTGTCAGAAATGCAGCGCAGGCTCCAAATGTACAATCTAGCACAAAAAGTGTGCTTTTTTTTCAACCAACAATGTTAACAGCAGTATTTAACGGTTTCATTGGACTGTCAGAAATGCAGCGCAGGCCAAAAAATTTACTTTATAGCACAAAGAATGGGAATTTGTCAACCGACAATGTAACAGCAGTATTTACTGGTTTTATTTGACTGTCAGATATGTAGTGCCGGTGTCAGAAAGAGAAAAAATCGCTTTAGGTCACACAAATATGTGACAGACTAATGTAATTGAATTATTTTCACTGGCAGGTATGCACTGCAGGCCGCAGGGGTACTTGAGCACCAAAAAAAAGGGAATTTGTCCCCCTGGAATCTAACAGATGGATTTAATGAATAGATTTTCCCTGTCAGATATTCAGCACAGGGGTACTTCACAGAATTTTTTTTTAATATGTTTCCCCCCTGGGGCCCTGAAGTCACAGACGGATTACCTATATTATTTTTCCTTGCCCTGGCACATATGCAGTGTAGGTGTCCTTAAAAAATGCCTAGATGTCGCCCCCTGAGCTACCAGAACAGGATGAAAGAAATGTCCCTGGCACACATGCACTTGCAAAAATGGTTGCCACCGCTCACCTAACAGACAGACTGATTAAAGCTTATTTCTCTGTGGCACTGGGCTCAGGGGTACAAAAATGTAGCATAGCACCCACAAAAATAATCCCTGTGGTTTACAGATTTAACACCAAGAACACCAGAATTGTTTCCTATTCTCTCCCTCACAGCTGCAGCATCCTATCCCTACACTAGTAAGACCTGATGTGACATGCGGCGCTACGTGACTTCAGCTTATATAGAGACTGTGTCACATGCTGCACTGGCCAATCACAGCCATGCCACACTAGTAGGCATGGCTGTGATTGGCTGCCCTGCAGCTTTTCAACACGTGCCATTAAATCGCCGAACACCGAACTCGAACCCGAACTTTTACTGAAATGTTCGGGTTTGGGTTCGGGGTCAAAAAATAGTAAAAAGGTCGGTACGAATCCGAACTTTACAGTTCGGGTTCGCTCGACCCTACTTATTAGCCATTGTGTGGTGAAGTGTGAAAATTACAGCCCTTTTTGTCGTGTATTAGTGGCAAAAGTAAAATATATTTGCAGCTCAGCGGTGCAGTTATCTGTTTTAACCACCTCAGCCCCCAGTGCTTAAACACCCTGAAAGACCAGGCCACTTTTTACACTTCTGACCTACACTACTTTCACCGTTTATTGCTCGGTCATGCAACTTACCACCCAAATGAATTTTACCTCCTTTTCTTCTCACTAATAGAGCTTTCATTTGGTGGTATTTCATTGCTGCTGACATTTTTACTTTTTTTGTTATTAATCGAAATTTAACGATTTTTTTGCAAAAAAATGACATTTTTCACTTTCAGTTGTAAAATTTTGAAAAAAAAACGAGATCCATATATAAATTTTGCTCTAAATTTATTGTTCTACATGTCTTTGATAAAAAAAAAATGTTTGGGTAAAAAAAAAATGGTTTGGGTAAAAGTTATAGCGTTTACAAACTATGGTACAAAAATGTGAATTTCCGCTTTTTGAAGCAGCTCTGACTTTCTGAGCACCTGTCATGTTTCCTGAGGTTCTACAATGCCCAGACAGTACAAACACCCCACAAATGACCCCATTTCGGAAAGTACACACCCTAAGGTATTCGCTGATGGGCATAGTGAGTTCATAGAACTTTTTATTTTTTGTCACAAGTTAGCGGAAAATGATGATTTTTATTTTTTTTTTCTTACAAAGTATCATATTCCACTAACTTGTGACAAAAAATAAAAAGTTCTATGAACTCACTATGCCCATCACGAAATACCTTGGGGTCTCTTCTTTCCAAAATGGGGTCACTTGTGGGGTAGTTATACTGCCCTGGCATTCTAGGGGCCCAAATGTGTGGTAAGGAGTTTGAAATCAAATTCTGTAAAAAATGACCAATGAAATCCGAAAGGTGCTCTTTGGAATATGGGCCCCTTTGCCCACCTAGGCTGCAAAAAAGTGTCACACATCTGGTATCTCTGTATTCAGGAGAAGTTGAGGAATGTGTTTTGGGGTGTCTTTTTACATATACCCATGCTGGGTGAGAGAAATATCTTGGCAAAAGACAACTTTTCCCATTTTTTTATACAAAGTTGGCATTTGACCAAGATATTTATCTCACCCAGCATGGGTATATGTAAAAAGACACCCCAAAACACATTCCTCAACTTCTCCTGAATACAGAGATACCAGATGTGTGACACTTTTTTGCAGCCTAGGTGGGCAAAGGGGCCCATATTCCTAAGAGCACCTTTCGCATTTCACTGGTCATTTTTTACAGAATTTGATTTCAAACTCCTTACCACACATTTGGGCCCCTAGAATGCCAGGGCAGTATAACTACCCCACAAGTGACCCCATTTTGGAAAGAAGAGACCCCAAGGTATTCGCTGATGGGCATAGTGAGTTCATGGAAGTTTTTATTTTTTGTCACAAGTTAGTGGAATATGAAACTTTGTATGGAAAAAAATAAAATAAATCATCATTTTCCACTAACTGGTGACAAAAAATAAAAAATTCTAGGAACTCGCCATGCCCCTCACGGAATACCTTGGGGTGTCTTCTTTCCAAAATGGGGTCACTTGTGGGGTAGTTATACTGCCCTGGAATTCTAGGGGCCCAAATGTGTGGTAAGGAGTTTGAAATCAAATTCTGTAAAAAATGACCAGTGAAATCCGAAAGGTGCTCTTTGGAATGTGGGCCCCTTTGCCCACCTAGGCTGCAAAAAAGTGTCACACATGTGGTATCTCCGTATTCAGGAGAAGTTGGGGAATGTGTTTTGGGGTGTCATTTTACATATACCCATGCTGGGTGAGAGATATATCTTGGCAAAAGACAACTTTTCCCATTTTTTTATACAAAGTTGGCATTTGACCAAGATATTTCTCTCACCCAGCATGGGTATATGTAAAATGACACCCCAAAACACATTCCCCAACTTCTCCTGAATACGGAGATACCACATGTGTGACACTTTTTTGCAGCCTAGGTGGGCAAAGGGGCCCACATTCCAAAGAGCACCTTTCGGATTTCACAGGCCATTTTTTACAGAATTTGATTTCAAACTCCTTACCACACATTTGGGCCCCTAGAATGCCAGGGCAGTATAACTACCCCACAAGTGACCCCATTTTGGAAAGAAGACACCCCAAGGTATTCGCTGATGGGCATAGTGAGTTCATGGAAGTTTTTATTTTTTGTCACAAGTTAGTGGAATATGAGACTTTGTAAGAAAAAAAAAAAAAAATAATCATAATTTTCCACTAACTTGTGACAAAATAAAAAAATTCTAGGAACTCGCTATGCCCATCAGCGAATACCTTGGGGTGTCTTCTTTCCAAAATGGGGTCACTTGTGGGGTAGTTATACTGCCCTGGCATTTTCCAGGGGCCCAAATGTGTGGTAAGTAGGTAAATGACCTGTGAAATCCGAAAGGTGCTCTTTGGAATGTGGGCCCCTTTGCCCACCTAGGCTGCAAAAAAGTGTCACACCTGTGGTATCTCCGTATTCAGGAGCAGTTGGGGAATGTGTTTTGGGGTGTCATTTTACATATACCCATGCTGGGTGAGAGAAATATCTTGGCAAAAGACAACTTTTCCCATTTTTTTTATACAAAGTTGGCATTTGACCAAGATATCTATCTCACCCAGCATGGGTATATGCAAAATGACACCCCAAAACACATTCCCCAACTTCTCCTAAATACGGAGATACCACATGTGTGACACTTTTTTGCAGCCTAGGTGGGCAAAGGGGCCCAAATTCCTTTTAGGAGGGCATTTTTAGACATTTGGATACCAGACTTCTTCTCACGCTTTGGGGCCCCTAAAATGCCAGGGCAGTATAAATACCCCACATGTGACCCCATTTTGGAAAGAAGACACCCCAAGGTATTCAATGAGAGGCATGGCGAGTTCATAGAAAAAAAAAAAGTTTGGCACAAGTTAGCGGAAATTGATTTTTTTGATTTTTTTCTCACAAAGTCTCCCTTTCCGCTAACTTGGGACAAAAATTTCAATCTTTCATGGACTCAATATGCCCCTCAGCGAATACCTTGGGGTGTCTTCTTTCCAAAATGGTGTTATTTGTGGGGTGTTTGTACTGCCCTGGCATTTGAGGGTCTCCGCAATCATTACATGTATGCCCAGCATTAGGAGTTTCTGCTATTCTCCTTATATTGAGCATACGGGTAATGAGATTTTTTTTTTCCGTTCAGCCTCTGGGCTGAAAGAAAAAAATGAACGGCACAGATTTCTTCATTCGCATCGATCAATGTGGATGAAAAAATCTCTGCCAAAAAAAGAAAAAGGAGGGGAAAGGCGTCTGCCAGGACATAGGAGCTCCGCCCAACATCCATACCCACTTAGCTCGTATGCCCTGGCAAACCAGATTTCTCCATTCACATCAATGTGGATGAATAAATCATTGCCGGGATTTTTTTTTTTATATATATACAAAGTGTTTGCCAAAGTATATGAACACTGCCACCTCCTCAGCTCATATGCCTCGGCAAACGTATCTTTTACTGCAGAGGAGAAATCTCATCTTGCAGCGCCGCATACACCGACTTGCGTGTAATCTGACAGCAGCACAATGCTTCTGTCCGAATGCACATCAGTGCTGCAGCTAGTCGATCGGTTGGTCCACCTGAAAGGTAAAAAAAAAATAAAAATAAAAAACCAGGCCGCAACACAATAATTTTATTAACTTTGGAAGAGAACATCTAAACTTTAACTTTTTGAACTGAACATTAACCTTTTTGCTTACTGGTGTTTTTTTTTTTTTTTTACCTTTATAGAACAAACCTCTCCTTCCCCATGGGACAATGTGCAAAGCGCAAATCGCCCAAAGATGTGGCGAAGTGCGTTATGCACTTTATCCCAGGTGAAAGGAGAGGTTTGCAGCAGCTGTGAGTGAATGGGCCCTAATAGCCCTGTGTGCCTGTCCTGGTGAGATGTGATCCCTATGCTAGATGTACCTGTGTGTGGTACTTCCGGAAACACTCTCCATAGCATAGGGCAGGGTGGTCAGGACAGTCAGGACAGAAATAGTGGGTGTCACGCCTTATTCCACTCCTGCTACAGACACGACATTTTTTTCGGGGTGGCGGTTGGGTTGAGGTACCAGCAACGACACTGGGGAAATGTCGCTCGTGTAGACAGCTAACTACACTGGTGGATGGGGCCACGGAACCTCCAGGATAAATGAGGTTCTCGATGATCTCTTCCTGGAATTTGAGGAAGGATCCTGTTCTCCCAGCCTTACTGTAGAGAACAAAACTATTATAGGCAGCCAATTGAATTAAATATACAGACACCTTCTTATACCAGCGTCTGGTTCTGCGGGAAACTAAATAGGGAGCCAACATCTGGTCATTGAAGTCCACCCCTCCCATGAGCGCATTATAGTCGTGGACTGAGAGGGGCTTTTCAATGACACGGGTTGCTCGCTCAATTTGGATTGTCGTGTCTGCGTGAATGGAGGAGAGCATGTAAACGTCACGCTTGTCTCTCCATTTCACCGCGAGCAGTTCTTCGTTACACAAGGCAGCCCTCTCCCCCCTTGCAAGACGGGTGGTTACAAGCCGTTGGGGGAAGCCCACGCGACTAGTTCGCGCGGTGCCACAGGCGCAAATCCGTTCTAGAAACAAATGCCTAAAGAGGGCCACACTTGTGTAAAAATTGTCCACATAAAGATGGTACCCCTTGCCGAATAAGGGTGACACCAAGTCCCAGACTGTCTTCCCACTGCTCCCCAGGTAGTCAGGGCAACCGACCGGCTCCAGGGTCTGATCTTTTTCCTCATAGATCCGAAATTTGTGGGTATAGCCTGTGGCCCTTTCACAGAGCTTATACAATTTGACCCCATACTGGGCACGCTTGCTTGGGATGTATTGTTTGAAGCCAAGGCGCCCGGTAAAATGTATTAGGGACTCGTCTACGCAGATGTTTTGCTCGGGGGTATACAAATCTGCAAATTTCTGGTTGAAATGGTCTATGAGGGGCCGAATTTTGTGGAGCCGGTCAAAAGCTGGGTGGCCTCTGGGACGGGAGGTGGTGTTGTTGCTAAAATGCAGGAAACGCAGGATGGTCTCAAATCGTGTCCTGGACATAGCAGCAGAGAACATGGGCATGTGATGAATTGGGTTCGTGGACCAATATGACCGCAATTCATGCTTTTTAGTTAGACCCATGTTGAGGAGAAGGCCCAGAAAAATTTTAAGTTCGGAAACTTGGACTGGTTTCCACCGGAAAGACTGGGCATAAGAGCTTCCCGGGTTGGCGGATATAAATTGTGTGGCATACCGGTTTGTCTCTGCCACGACTAAGTCCAAGAGCTCCGCAGTCAAGAACAGCTCAAAAAATCCCAGGGCCGAACCGATTTGAGCCGTCTCAACCCGAACTCCAGACTGGGCGGTGAAAGGGGGAACTACAGGTGCGGCTGAAGTTGGTGACTGCCAATCAGGGTTTGCCAGCACCTCAGGGATTCTAGGGGCTCTACGGGCCTGTCTGCGCGGTGGCTGCGACGGGGTAACTACTGCACGTGCCACCGTACCAGCTTCAACTGCCCTTCTGGTGCTCGCCACGTCACCATGTTGTACGGCAGTGCTGGTACTAGGTCCAGGAAGGGCTGCACTGCTGGTGTATGCCTCACCACGTGATCCGGCAGCGACAGCCCCACTCTGCTGCTCTTGAAACGGATCCTGCACAACCTGTGGTCTAGCGACACGGGGCCGGGTACGCCTGGTGCTGCCAGGGACCTCCACCTCCTCGTCCGAACTTTGGGTCAGAGAGCCACTGCTTTCCACAGGTTCATATTCTGACCCGCTAGATTCGTCAGATGAGGGTTCCCATTCCTCATCCGACTGGGTCAGAATCCTGTAGGCCTCTTCAGAAGAATACCCCCTGTTTGACATTTTGGAATACTAAATTTAGGGGTATTCCCTGAGACTACCCAAGAAAAAAAGCAAGCCTGTCTTACAAAGGGGAGGCTAGCGAAGTACCGGAGGCCGCTGCGGTTGATAAAAAATATCAAAACTGATTTTTTTATCGCCGCAGTGCGTGTAAAGTGAATGTGCAGTGATCAAAAAACAATTTTTTTTTGTCACTGCGGTGGGGCGTGCGTGGGTGAACGCACGTGTGGGCGACCGATCAGGCCTGATCGGGCAAACACTGCGTTTTGGGTGGAGGGCGAACTAAAGTGACACTAATACTATTATAGATCTGACCGTGATCAGTTTTGATCACTTACAGATACTATAAAAGTACAAATGCTGATTAGCGATACGCTAATCAGCGAATAAGTGACTGCGGTGCGGTGGGCTGGGCGCTAACTGACGCTAAACTACCTAACCAAGGGGCCTAAACTAATCCTAAAACCTAACAGCCAATACTAGTGGAAAAAAAAAAGTGACAGTTTACACTGATCACTTTTTGTCTTTCACTAAGTGATTGACAGGGGGCGATCAAGGGGTTAATTAGGATGATGGGGGTGATGGAGGGTGATCTGGGGCTAAGGTGTAGTGTTGGTGGGTACTCACAGTGATCTCTGCTCCTCTGCTGGATCCAACCGACGAAAAGGACCAGCAGAGAAGCAGAGAAGCCATATAACAGATCATATTTACTAATATGATCTGTTATCTGGCTTCTGATTTGATTTTTTGAAAATCGCCAGCCTGCCAGCCAATGATCGTGGCTGGCAGGCTGGTGACGAAATACTTCTTTAACTTTTGCCGGCCCGGCAATGCACGAAATCTCGCGTCTCGCGAGGGGACGCACCGGCGCGTCCACCCAGAACAACAGGACCGCTGCAAAGACGCAATCCTGCGTACGGCGGTCCTGAGGAGGTTAAAGCCCTTTTTTATGCGTGTATTAGTGGAAAAATATATTTGCCTCTCAGCGGTGCAGTGAGATATTTTACAGCCCAGTTTGCAGTGTATTAGTGGTGAAATACTAATATATTCGCCAATCATCGTTGCACTTCTCTTATGAAAAGCCTTTTGTGTAAAAATAGAAAAAAAATTGGGCCTAATTGCCGTTCAGCGGTGCAGTGAGATATTTTACAGCCCAGTTTGCTGTGTATTAGTGGCAAAATACAAATATATTCGGCTTTCATTGTTGCACTTATCTGTTGAAAAGCCTTTTGTGTAAAAATAGAAAAAAATTTGGGCCTAATTGCCGTTCAGCCGTGCAGTTATATGTAGTGAAATTCTTTATGGGAAACAGACTTTTTTGAGAAAATTGATGGGTGATAGTAGACTTTCTTCTGTATGAACAGAATTTCATTATCCTTTCTTTGGTGAAAATTTTTATTTCAACCAATTTGTCTTTAAGAAAATTGATGGGTGATTGTACACCTCCTTTTGCAGTATGGACCGAATTACGTAGTGGTGAACTTTTTTATGGGAAACAGGCTTTTTTTGGGAAAATTGATGGGTAATAGTAGACTTTCTTCTGTATGAACCGAATTCCATTATCCTTTCTTTGGTGAAATTTTTTATTTCAGCCATGTTTTCTTCGGGAAAATTGATGGGTAATTGTACACCTCCTATTGCGGTATGGCCCGAATTATGCCATCGTGGGTCCTGCAGTAAACATAATGAAAATGCTGATGACAACACACCAGCAGACTTTGCCTTTACCATATATTCACAATTAAATCAAGCAGCTTCACTAAGTTGAAAACATTCATGTGTTTTTATCTGCTCCATCTGCTTTCGATCTCCACAGCACACAAGACATGACAGGAGAACCTCTGTTTTGCAGTCCAAGTCCAGTTTCTTAAGATCAGGAGTTCCATCAGAATTGTGCGTAACAATCTTGCTCCCTGTGCAAAGCCATAACAAAAGGACTCCGTAGGCATACGCATCAGAGGAAGCTGAAGCTGGTTGTCCCAATTTAAATTCAGGAGCAGCAAATAGCGGGAAGCAAATAGAGGTGGCTGAACTCCGCTGCTCTGTATCTCTTGTGAAGTCAATGTCTCCAGCAATGCCCCTCTCGCAATTTACAGCAAATACATTATTTTCATGTAGAGAGCCAAGAATTATGTTGGAGGCATGTAGTGTATGCAAGCCATGTGCGACACCTCTCAATTAAGAACCTACTTGCCGTTCAGCGGTGCAGTTATATGTGGTAAAGCTCTTTTTGCAGTGACATTTTTTATGTGACACTAGCTTCTTTTCTGAAAATTTATGGGTGAATGTACAGCTCATTTTGCGGTACGGACTGAAGTACTTAGTGGTGAAATTCTTTATGTGACACGGTCTTTTTTTCCGGAAAATTTATGGGTGAATGTACATCTCCTTTTGCGGTATGTAACGACTTACTTAGTGGGGAAATTCTTTATGTGACACTTACTCTTTTTCAGAAAATGTATGGGTGAATGTACACCTCCTTTTGCAGAATGGAACGACTTACTTAGTGGTGAAATTCTTTATGTGACACTGGCTTTTTATCGGAAAATGTATGGGTGACTGTACACCTCCTTTTGCTGTATGGGCTGAATTACGCAGTGTTGAAATTTTAAATTTCAAAGTAAATTCCACTGCTCTGTATCTCTTGTGAAGTCAATGTCTCCAAATATGCGATTTACAGCAAATTCATTATTTTCATGTAGAGATCCAAGAATTATGTTGGAGGCATGTAGTGTATGCAAGCCTTGTGCAACCCCTCTCATCACTCTCATGCTGTTCTGCACCTGGTATGCCTGGATGAACGGAGTCACATAGGGGAGGAACTGCTCCGTGTCCTTCAGCAAGAAATCGAATCCTGTCTTTCTCCGCGACAACTCAAAATCGGAACCATGGTGACCAACAACGGGAAGAACATGGTGTCCGCGCTGTGTCAAGGATGGTTGAGCCATGTGCCCTGCATGGCACATGTGTTCAATCTGGTTGTCCTGGTTGTCCTGGTTGTTCCTGAAGTCTTCCACCCATCAGCAAGACATCCTAAAAATGGCCAGGAAACTTTGCATGCACTTCAGCCACTCATACACCCTCCTTGATCTGCAGCGGCAGAACGGCATCCCCCAACATAGGCTGATATGCAACGTTTCCAACTATTGGAATTCCACCCTCCATATGTTGGACCGAATGTACGAACAGCGAAAGGCCATAAACGATTTCTTAATGATCCAAGTGGACAGGAGTAGTCCCCTGTGTAACTTCGATGTCAGCCAGTGGCAGCTCATGCGTGACACCTGCCGTTTGCTCAGGCCCTTTGATGAGGCCACGTTATTTGTCAGTTGCTGGGACTACGGTGAATCTGGCTGGTCAGGTCAGGGGACTGGAGACGTGGCGCCTAGAAAGATGGCGTCAGAGTTTTTATTGCGTTTGTCTGTCAATATCCCTGTTTACAGTCATTTATTGCTAGGATATGCAAACACCAATCGATGGGGTGTTAACCGCCAGAAGTAGGTCATTGGCATGAAGGAGCAGTCATTTTCACAGCTCGAGGTATCCTCCCGGAAGCTTGACCTCTGAACGTCGACGGTCTGCATTGCGAAGCTTGTCTAAAAGAAAAATCCCGCAGTGCACCGCCTTGGAGGAAACTCTGGATCCGGCACAGACTGCTTTGCTCCCTCAAAAACAATGGAATCTGTACAGCATAACACTGATATATAATTTCTCATACACCAGACTGAAAGAGTATTCCAAGCACCTGTCTGCCCACATAGCTGCTGAGAAGCAGAAGGGTCTTGCCATTGAAGTGGGTAGAGAAGAGCGAATGGAATCCCACAAAGTGGAATTTGATCCGAATTTCAGGAATTATTCGATTCGCCTAGAAGTCAAATTTTCTCGTGCTTTGTCTCAGCAAATCGATTAATCCTGAAATTCAAACTGACCACCTCCATTTGGGCGCGAAGGGCCGCCAGCCTCCATCTTGCTTGAAGATCTCAGCCGAAATCCTGTGCGGCGTGAGATTACGTAATCTTGTTCCTCACGTGATTTTCGGCCGAGATCTTCAAGCAAGATGGCAGTGGCCGGCCCGTCGCGCGCAAATGGACCCGGTAAGTTTGATGTAATGTATTCGGCGAATCGGCAAATCGAATTTTTGAAAATTTCGCTCATCTCTAGTGGTGTCACATATTTATTTTTATAATCAGCTGTTGTTTCTGGTGACAAATAACTATGATGAGTGAGGCCATCTGTCCCAAATGACTGTTGAAATTATTGCAAAACATATGTTATTTCAATTGGTCAAAACATTTTTTCACTCATGAAATTAACAAATAATTTGTGCTCAGTGAACTTTTTTAACATAAATTATATTTTGCATTGCGGGTTAAATAGATTGCATATACAGTATTTGAGACGGTCGAAAAAGATACTACATTTATATTTACCGTTGTGTTAATTTAAGAGGGTCTAAAGACCTTGGCCATGTTTGAATCAATCAAAAGTGTTTGTCCAGGGTTTTGAAAAGTGGTCCACAAGCTGTGTGTTGTATTACAGATCTGCCTCATTTAGTTCAATGTAGTTTAGCTGCAACACCAAACACATCTAGTAATTATAAAATGTCAAATTTTTATTGTAATAAAATGTGTACTGTGTATTACACGTTAAAGTACATTTTTGTATTCATTGTAATTGAATTTAGTTTCAGTGAACTAGGGTTGCCCAGAAACCTCTCTAATTGGTCCTAAAATTAAGGGGCACAGCTATAATTCATAGGACCCAATAGCAAAATAAGATAGGGTCTCCACTACCTATTTTAAGAAAATTAAGTAGCAATATATGAAAGGTATGTGTAATAGCACACAATATCAGAAAGCCGACATTGTAGAAAAAAGCCACCTTATTGTTATTCCCCACAAACAGGTACAATGTTCTTGTATCTGACCTTGTTCTCTAACCTCTGGGCCCGATAGCAAGATTTATGGCTATAGTTATACCCATACTAAAAAATTTGATCTTTTGCATAGGTGAACGTTTGCTCCTCTTCAGCATAGTGACACCTCATTGGAGAGGAACAGGAAGCACAGACGTCACTATGTAGTTTGAGAAGGGGGCCAGAGTTGTCACAGCGGTCTCCAGCAAAAATGCATACAATGGAGGATGCCTGCAGTGGACCACAAGTACCACAATGGACATCCTACACAGGATAGCAAATGTGTGGATGTGATAAACAGTAAAAATAATATAACAAAGACAAAGACAGGTGCACTCTGCGGTCTTACTAACCCTCATACTGGTGTAAAATTGAGAGATTATCCAACATATCCTACTTGGAGGACATGTCTGAGCACGAGCACCGCACCAAGGTTTCTCAAGTAGCTTGGGACCTAACGTTAAACCTACCTGGGCCGTATGGGCAATACCAGGAGCCAGTGGGCGAATTACAGGAGCGCAGGGTCCGACTTACAGCAATCTCCTAGTAACCTCCAGCATGTGACCATGCATACAATGGGAGGAGGGAGAGAGCTCTGAGCCCCACAAAAGACTGGCTGATATAGCCCGAGCTACTTGAGAAACCTTGTCACGGTGCTCGGGCTTAGACATGTCCTCCAAGTAGGATATGTTGGCTAATCTCTACATTTTACACCAGTATGAGGGTTAGTAAGACCGCAGAGAGCACCTGTCTTTGTTTTTGTCGCAGAACATTGTCATTGTCGCAGGACCAATGGCGTGAGAACGTGGAGGCAGAAGCGGCGTCACCTGGCCAAGGATTGTCTCTGACCGTAGTTACAGCTTCACATGTCGGCGCTGCCGTGCACTTTGTCAGACACCGACAGGTTCAAGGACTGGCCCACCTTATGTTCTACATGCGTGTGCAGGGCTGGTACTCCCTTTTCGGCAAAGAAATTATAGCTTCAGACTCTTCACCTCGGCTTGGCATAAGCCATCAATTCTCTGAAAGGTGCAGAGTCCACCATTGGGAAAAGAAGGGACTGGAGCACCAGCAACTTGGTCAGGAAAACATTCAGCTTCTGCGCCTTTGGATGAGTGCACGCATACTGTTGTCTCTTGGCAATCGCTTCGGTGATCGATTGCTGATGGAATGACTGACGAGGAGAAGGAGGAGGAGCAGGAGCATCAGGACCAGCAGATAGCTCCCTTCAACTGAGGCGGTGGAGCTTTGACTGCCTGAAATCAGGTGCGTGCCACTGGGTGATGCAGTGGTTGCTGCGGCAGACTTGACCACCACATCGGAACCACGGTTCTACCAGGCCACTTTATGGTGACGCTGCATATCTTGACACAGGGCCATGGTGCCAACATTGGCACCCTGGCCACGCTTTACCTTCTGCCCACATATTCTACATACGGCCATGTTAACCTCCTCCGGCGGCTTAACAAAAAACTGCCACACCGCCGAGTAGGTGATTTTCCCGCCAACAGTCTGCACTGACTGACTGCTACCGCCGCTGCCTCTGTGAACCCCTGCACCACTACTTTCCGGGCAGGTAGGCTGCTGCGAAGCAGGTGGTCTACCCTGGGCACGTTTGGCTACCGACCTCCCACTGCTGCCACCCTGCCGACTCCCAGCCATGCTAACACCTTGCTGGTTCAGCCACTGCCTCACAGGCAAGCTGCCACGCTCTTCTCCTGATGATGAAGCCCCATCTGCACCCGGCTCCCAAGTGCGATCGGCTTCATCATCATCGAGTAGTGCCAACTAAGGGTTGTGTCTGACGAACCCAACCACTCTTGGCTGGGGGTGTCTGATGTCACTTGAGACGAAGTGGATGACCGAGTCAGACACGACCGCTAGCTGACACCGGGAGCTCAGGCCTCTCGCTGCGACTCCTGCTGCCACGCCCCCTTACTCTAATGTGACCTGTGCCTGCACCAGAAACATTTAGGCATCTGCCACTCCCCTGTGTAGGGCCTGGCACTTCTCTGCATGACATACTGTTCGTTCAAATAATTAAATAAAAAGGAAATTAAAACATCCCAAAAAAGCCCCATTTTTTTTATCCACTAATACACACCTAAGAAGGCTTTAGAACATATAACTGCACCGATGAACGGCAAATAGGCCCTTACTTTTTTCCACTTATACACGCCACAAAAGGCTTTAGAACATATAACTGCACCGCTGAACGGCAAATAATATTATTTTTTTTTGCCACTAATACACGCCAAAAAGGGCTTTAGAACATATAACTGCACCACTGAACGGCCAATAATATATATTTTTTTGCCACTAATACACGCCTAAAAAGGGCTGTAATATTCTCACTTAACTACACAACTGAAAATACATTTTATGTGCAACTAATACACGCCAAAAAGGGCTTTAAAACATATAACTGCACCGCTGAACGGCAAATATATTTTAATTTTGCCACTAATACATGCCAAAAAGGGCTTTAATTTTCTCACTTCACCACACAACGGCAAATACTTTATTTTGTGCCATTAATACACACCAAAAAGGGCTTTAGAACATATAACTGCACCGCAGAACAGAAAATATGTATTTTTTTGCCACTAATACATACCAAAAAGGGCTATAATCTTCTCACTTCACCACACAATGGCAAATACTTTTTTTGTGTGCCACTAATACACGCCAAAAAGGGCTTTAGAACATATAACTGCACCGCAAATATATATTTTTTGCCGCTAATACACACCAAAAAGGGCTGTAATTTTCTCACTTCACCACACAATGGCAAATACTTTCTTTTGTGCCACTGATGCGTGCCAAAAAGGGCTTTAGAACACATAACTGCACCGCTAAATGGCAAATAATATATATATTTTCGCCACCAATACACGCCAAAAAAGGCTTTAAAACATATAACTGCACCGCTGAACGGCAAATAATATAATTTTTTCCACTAATACACACCAAAAAGGGTTGTAATTTTTTCACTTTACCACACAACGGCAAATATTATTTTTTTGTGCCACTAATACACGGCAAAAAGGGCTTTATAACCTATAACTGCACCGCTGAACGGCAAATAATATATATATTTTTGCCACTAATACACGGCAAAAAGGGCTTTAGAACATATAACTGCACCGCTGAACGGCAAATAGGCCCTTACTTTTTTCCACTTATACACGCCTCAAAAAGCTTTAGAACATATAACTGCACCACTGAACGGCAAATAATATATTTTTTTCCACTAATACACGCCAAAAAGGGCTGTAATTTTCTCACTTCACCATACAACTGCTAATAAGCCATTTTTTCCCACTAATGCAAGCCAAAAAATGCTTTGGAGCATATAACTGCACCGCACAAGGGCAAATAAGACATAGAAGTATTTCCTTGTAATAAACCCTGTTAATGGCTGTATTAAACAGCACTTGCACCCTAATAACAAGAACGGTTTGCTGGAATTACAGAGCGGTATAATGGCAATTTGGACCCCCAGTCAGTGCAGCAAGGTGTAATTGGATTGTTCCTATTACCCAGGCTGTAAACTCCCCTACTGAACCCTGTTCTACTTCAATACTGTGGAATAATTCCTCCTTATCCTTTCTCTGAACTTCTATACAACAAAATAAACGTTTTAAAGTCTTTTCTACCACTGTCCCTAGCGCCTGCTGACATCTCTCCCTGCACTAAGTACACTGGAAAATGGCTGAATCCAAGATGGCTGAGGCTATTTATAGGGATGTGACATCACAGGGCTGGATGCTGATTGGCTGCATGCATGGCATTGTGGGTGATCCCTCGTTCCCAGAGTTCTTTGCTCCATGTCCTAACACGTGCAGTAGCCATTTTAGGAAAAAATGCGATTCATTACCATGAAGCGTGAGGAAATTCGGATTCGGTGCGAATCAAACTTTTCCTAAAATTTGGAATAAATTTCACTTTGTTAACTTCGATTTGCTTAGCTCTAAAAGTTTGCCTAGCACCTGGCTCAATGAGATGAAAGTTTGTAACTGAGTGTGACAGGGTTAAAAATTTGTGTTTGGGAAACCCCCCTTTCTGTGTTTGTCCATAATTGAGGTTCCTTATAAACCATACAGGAGACATCTCCTTGTCTAGAAATACATCCTTCCTTATTAAGATTACAAGAGAATGAAGTATAGTTAGATACACTGTAGATGTTCTTAATATTGAGAACACAACTTATCTTAGACAACCTTCTCTGAATACATACCGCAGTAGGTTCACAATGACAGGTCCTTGGATCATTAATTCTGTTATTTTGCCACCCCCTTTATTAATGTAGGCAGAATTGTTTTATATCTGAAATGGCAGATGGTTGTAAAAATGTTAGATTATTTTTAGCCTTTCTTGCACTAGGAAAATGGAAAGGCATTGTATTTTATATATATTTTATGCACTGACAGGTGTTATAATCCGCACTCACTCATCTATAACTGTATGCAATAAAATAAAAACAAATTAATCAGAGCAAGAAATCTTGTTCATTTTGAATAATGAATAATAAAGAGTGAGTTGTAGAAACGTTAATGTGCTTTTAAGGCAAAATTCAGTCTGACCACAGAGAAATTACAACTATTTTGTATTCGTCTCATCTAAATGTTAAGAAATATATTTCTAAAACACAACCAAATATCCAGGTTTTAAAGGAAAGTGCCAGGAAGCCTTTGCATAAGCTTTAGGGTCAGGCTCTGCAACAGCTATGGTGGACTTGTAAACTCACATGAAGCCACTGGTTGTCACTGCACCAAATGAAGAGACCATATGGTGGTAAAATTGTAGATGTGCCCCAAGAATCAGTGTTGAGTCCTAATTTATTTTCTACATTTGTTGGTAATATTACTGTAATCTGCAAAAAGAAGGTATATCTCTTTATTCTGCATATACTGTTGCCAAAAACAATCCATTTAAAGAATTATTGTAAAAATTCTATGTATGGGCCACACAACAAATCAGGAAACACTAAAGAGAGACGTTTAAAAGAAGTAATGGATAGAGAAAATATAAACACATGATGCAGCATAAAGTATAATGCTTAAACCAAACATTGAGATAAGGAAATAAAAAACAAGAGGGAGGAGAAGAAACAGAATCCCACAAAGAAAAAAAAGATGTACAATACTGAAAATAGTTGTATAATGAGGCATACGATCGCTGCATCTGAAAAAGTCATTGGAGCAGTTACATTTAGTACAAAACTTTTTGCAACGTTTTACATTTTTACATGACTTTTTACATCATTCCTTACAAATTAATTAGTCACGAATCACTACAAATCTGGGAGAGTGGTGTCAGCAGCATCAGTGGCAGTAACTATGAGAGAATCTAACCCCTTTAATCGCGGTGACATATCTGTATGTAACGGAAGCAGAGGGAATGTATGGTGCGGTCTGTTGCAGTGAGCCCGCTCAATAAATGGTGGGTGCCGGCTATATCATACAGCAGACACCCGGCAACAATGATGGGGAATTGCGATCCCACCGAACCCTGTCATTTAACCCCCTTGAGAAGCTGCGATCAACCACGATCACGACATCTGTGAGGTAAACTCCGGCTTCCTCTGCCTTCCGATCAGAGCCCCAGCAGTGAAATCACGGGTTTCCGATCAGTTACCATTGCAGCCTGGACGCTTTTGAAGCTTCCCTTGGCTGCATGAGGCACAGCTCAGCAAGGAGCGTGTCAAAATCCTATCCACCCTAATAGATCTTTATTAGGGTGAATAGTACAAGGGATCAAAAGATCCCAAGTTCTAGCTCCCTAAGGGGGTTAAAAGTCACTGTAAAAGTTAAAAATAAATAAAAAATTACATCACCCCCTTGCCCAATTTTACATATAAAAATATATAAACAAATAAACAAACATAGCTGTATCTGAAAATGTCTGAACTATTAACATATTAATAAAAATTTCCTGATGCTAATTTCCGTAAAGGGGAAACAAAAAACACACGATTTGGCCTTTTTTTTCACCTTTCCCCCCAAAATAAATTGAATAGCCGTGATCAAAAAGTCTGACGTACCAGACATACTTTTTAAAGGTAGTAAAACTGTATACTCTGTATTCATATTGAACCACAGAATAAGGATGTTTTGTCATTTTTAGTGCATAGTGAACGCCGTGATGTCAAAACCCCAAAAACCTTGGTGGAATTGTTTTTTTTTTTCCATTTAACCCCACAAATAATTTTTTTCACATTTTTCAATAACAGACATGGTAAATTGAATGGTGCTTTGAAATATCACAACTTATCCCCCCAAAAATAAGCCCTCATATGGCTACATGAATGGAACATTTTTAAAGATAAGGCTATTGGAACGTTGGGAGGAAAAAACGAAAGATACAAAACCAAAAATGGGCCTCGTACTATATGCTCTGAAAACAATACAATGAAGAACTTTCAACGGACTGAGCATAAATATAAAAATGTAGACATTAAAATTGTAAATAACTCTGTTCTGTCAAATGTAAAACTACTGGAAGGACAGAAATTATTTTTTAACACTGTAGATATGAATCCCTTTAAAAAAATGATTTCCAAATTGTTCCAAGTGTACAATTGAAAACTATACAAATGTATACTATGAACTGGATGATATTTTGTTTTAAACATGTATTATGGTTAATACCTGATAGGTCGAACATGGTGGATGGATCAAACATGGCCGCAGGATTATTGCCATAAGGGACAGGAGCCTAAAAACTAGTAGCTGCCATATAATATGTTATTCAAACTGGGGCTGTTGCTGGTATAGGGTTTGGTTGGTTAGGTGCGTAGCACAATATTCAAATTATTGCTGTTGTGCCCTGCAATCTCCTGAAAATGCCCCTTTTGTATGAGAATTACATAAAGGGGCCACATGGGGCCAATAGTTGACCACTATATACATTTTACCTTATAATTAAAGTTATACTTATCTTTAATCCTTGTATCCTGAAATTACTTTTCCACATCATCTAATATCGATGAGAATATGTCATCAGGAATATCCAGCTCCTCCTCTCTCTGACTCTCTCTTGCTGACTTTTCTAGAACATGGAGACTGCAAAGGATAATTTGGAAAAAGTAAAGCCAGCAAAAGATGAGGATGGTCATCATTAAGACGTGGACCCCCTAAGAGGGGCATAAAAAAGAATGATTTCCATATTCTACTACATACTACTACTATTTAACAGTGGCCTAAGGGCTGTTTCACATGAGTGAGTGCATTGCAGAAATCACACTCTGTGTATGAGCACGATCCTCCATTGTAGACTTGAAGGAGCACATGGCATCATCATGATTTATAATGCTATGTGCCTCTGCTTGACCTTTCTGCTACAGAATCATAGTGACATAAAGCGTTCAGTATGATTCTGTATCGGTAAGGTCAAGCAGAGGCACATAGCATTGTAAATCATAATAATGTTATGCACTCCTCCAAGTCTAGAACGGAGGATCACGCTCACCAAACAAAGTATGATTCCCGCAATAGACTCTTTGTGTGAAACAGCCCTAATACTGATGTTATTTAATGCAACAGCTAACAGAAGGCATTCGCTATAATCAATTTTGTTCCACTGCACACATGTACAAGACAAAAAATTATACCATCCTGGATTATGGACACAATGTAACTGTATCACTAAAATAAGGGATTAATGTGGGGGCACTAGAATGTGATGTACATGGTGATTACACTCAACCTGCTGTCTCCCTGCGCTCTCGCCAAGGTCTCAAAAAATGTTCCCTACAATCTCCCTACACTCTCCCTGCACTCTCCCTCTCCAATATTCATTTTTAAAACAGTTTTCGGAAAAACTGTCCCTAGTGCATGAACGCTTGTAACATCTCTCCCTATACTCAGCTCACAGGACAATGGTGGCGACTGTATAGAATGAGGATTTTATAGGGCTGTGACATAACAGGGGATGGCTGCGGATGGATCTGCGGATTGGCTGACTGCACGGCATTATGGGGATCTTGCATTCCCGGGCTTCTTACTTTCGCTATGTAACATGAGCAGCCGCCATTTTAGAAAAAACTAATTCATTACCACAGAGCATGAGGACATTGGGCTTCATTGCAAATTTAAGTTTTCCTAAACTTTAGACCGAATTCCGCTTTGAATGCTTCACTTCGCTGGCATCACACTATTTGTGGCATCAGGTAGCTCGCTGACTGACAGGTCTTAAGCCCCACTTCTCTTTTTCTAACTAATAATCTAAACTCTAGCAACAACAAAAATAAAAGTAAATCAAACAGGATTTGAGCTTAGATTAGTGTCCAGGAGAAGGGAGAGTGGGACTGCAGACAGCCATCAGAAAGCTCATCTCTTGAAATAAAGACAGAACAGGATTGAGCAGCCTGCACTATATTTGTTTTACATACAAGCTGCACAAACCAAGTGATAGACCATTTTTAATACAACCCTATGGAAAATCTTTTTATATGAAAAATGATATGCATTGTAACAAAAAAAAGTGTTCAAAAGTTTCCATAGTTTTAAAAATGACCTGCTGTCTAATGCTCATCCTTGAGGATCCAGCAGTTAAAAACAGTCAAGTTCTCCAGGAGAAACTGAATAGACACTACAGGAGTGATATTAGTGGCTATGTAATGCAAGGTCATGTTTAGCCCTCCAGAAGGGCAGCTGCTCTATGTTGAAAAAAAAGAGGGTTCCCTATACACTAAGGAGTCATGCACACAAACATGCTTGGTTCGGGAAACATGGTTCGAATGTGTCATGTGTACAATATCTCCTCTGCCCCAAACTCACTGCATCATAGTAATTTAAAATGCAGTGAATTCCTATGTGACTGCAGGTCTATTGTACTGAGCGTATATGATGATTTGAGTATAATACAATAGACCCACGGTCAATTTGGAATTTAATGCATCATAAAATACTGTAACACATTGAGTCTACAGTAAGTCAGAGGAGCCGATGTCGGTCCAGGAAATATGGCCGACATACAGGCCCTGTTTCCCGGACCAGGCAAAGTCGTGTGCATGAGCACTTACACATCCTGATAGACATATTAGAACCACAATGCAGAAAACATGTTCTTGATCTGCTAGATTAGCATTATTATTTTATGGAATATGGAACTGTCTTGCTTTTTGCACAGCAGCCATCAATGTGTTCATACAGCAGCTACCACACATGATTAGCACAACAAAGCTGCCAGTTATGGATTGCTCTTATCATATCAGCAGACTGTTCTTTATATGTGAATCTGGAGGAACCTTCTTATTTCAGACTTATTGTCTCTGTTATGATGATACATTTTTTATTCTGGGAAGAAATCAGCCAGAGGAGAAACGCCAGCAAAACTTGATGATGCGATGAACCCTTGTGATTCAAAATTCAGAGTCTCCAGAGATTTTGTAGACTTGAAACATAGAAGGTATTACAACATCGATAATGCTACAGAAATGAGAGGTCAAAGAATAATACTAGAGGGAAAGAAAGTGTAAGAAAGGAGTTGAAAGAAATCATAATGTTAATGATTATCTCTAGCTCCTCAGCAAGAACCGCTACAGTCACAGAAGCAGTTTAGACTTCAAAGAAGGCCAAATGCAGGGTCAGGAATTAGAGGTTTAAATCTATTTAAATGATAAAATAATCAAATTGCTTTATCCCGATTATGTTTTAATCCCTTATTAATGTCAGTTCTCCTTATATAATATGCCCCCAAGGTTACACATGTTTAGACTTTCTAGATTGCCCTGTATTATTGTCTTTATAACTTTGCACTGACCTTCAGGCACCTGCTTTATCTGGCCGATAGTCCATGCTCTTATTTATATGAATTCTTATTGAGAACATCTGAGATTGGCCTCAGGAAGCACAATGCCAGCATTGATGCACATTACAATACAGCAATCAATAAAACAACACAGCATTTGTTTTCAAGAGATCAATTGATATACAGCAATTTAAGGAGAATAATTCATTTATTGCAGTTTATGCATTTTTATATGGTTTTAGACAATTAAAGTATTTATAGCAAGGTACAACATAAAAGAGTTTTGAGCAAATGGAAATTTTTATAATCACACATCAATTAGGCACAAACTGTAGGTCAGCTGTAACCTTTCATATGTAGTGTATATTCCAGCTATGTAAGGCACATTTCTGCTATAAGACATTGAGAAAATCACACTCAGGGGAATTTATCAATGTAGGTGCATTTGAGGTTAGGTTTTCGATTGGAGTTGCTATGCTAATCTGCACCAAATTTACAAAAATGGCACACAAATTTGGTGCAAGTGCAATATGGTTGCACCTATTTTAATAAAAGTATGCCTAGGGAATGCCTGGCATGGTGTTGCAACTTTTTAAAAAGTAGCACAAATGTGACATTTTCACTCCAAATCTGTAGTTCACTCTGGAAGGCATGGTGCTCAAAAAGTCACAAACTTTTGCAAGTGACCCCAAAAAGTCAGAAAGCCCCTACTTACAACTTTTTGAAGCCAGAATTCATGTGTGCAGGGCTTGGTAAATTATTCCCCTCAAAACCTATGCACAAATGGATGTCATAAAGTAAGCAGCTTCTAACAATTATAGTGCTCACCGCCTCTGCTATTTTTCAAACCTGAGAGCAGTTCTAAATCTATATACATATAAAGAAGGACGTATATGTGTGTGTGTGTGTATGTTCCGCGATCACTAAAAAACTCAACCATCGATTTCAATAAAACTTGGTATACACATCCCTTGCTACTTGGAAAGAAATCTTGTGGAGGTCACAGCTCTCTAGGATGTACCATTCCTGAGATATTCCCAAAAAATGGCCTGCATTAGCCAATACAAGCCTGCAAGTCTTTCTCTTCATATCCCAACTGCCATACACACGGTCACATGTCCCTTATCAGCCAATAGAAGCTCGCAGGCCATTAGACTCCACAGACAGTTATGTCCATATATATTACACTGACACCATTTTTTTTCATTACCTGTTCACTAAAACATATTCAAGTTATAGTTATATAATTGACATGGACATAACGCCCAGACTTTTAGCTTTCATTTGAGGGTATCCACATTAAAATTAAATGAAGGGTTTAGGAGCTCCTTTACATGTGGCACCCTGTTTTTACAGGGACCAAAAGTAATTGGACAATTGATTCAAAGGCTGTTCCATGGGCAGGTGTGGGCAGGGGTGTACATAGAAATCACTGGGCCCCATAGCAAGAATCAGAATTGGGCCCCCTAACCACGCCCACTACCCACCCCTGGCCCATCCCACCTCTTGTCCTGGCTCCTCCCATTCCACACCACCATTAAAGAATCCCTAATGCCCTGGGGGGAAGGAGTAGGAGAGTACACTGTCCACTATGAGCCCCCCAAACCCTTAATGCCCCCCAAAATGCTCAGGACAGTGTGCTTCCCTTCTACTCCTCTCCCCCTGGGCATTTTGGGGGGAATCAGGGGTTGGGGGCTCATAGAGGACTCGGGGAGGGGGGGCTCATAGAGGACAGTGTGCTTTCCTCCTACTCCTCCCCCCTGGGTATTTTGGGGGTAATGGGGGCATTAGGGGGGCTCATAGAGGATTCAGGGGGGCTCATACAGGACAGAGTAGGAGGAAAGCAGACTGTCCTCTGAGCCCCCCAAACCCTCAATGCCCCCCAAAATGCTCATGACAGTGTGCTTTCCTTCTTCTTCTACTCCCCTCCCCCCTGGCCCTGGGCATTTTTGGGGGCATTAGGGGTTAGGGGGCTCATAGAGTACTCAGGGGGGGGAGGCTCATACAGGACAGAGTAGGAGGAAAGCAGACTGTCCTCTATGAGCCCCCCGTCCCTATGAGTTCTCTTGCTGCCTGGCAGTGGCAGGCAATGCTGCATTAATCTATCCCTTCCCATTCCCATACACAACAACAAACCAACCACGGCACACCAACCAATCACTCTGTGTCCGGTCAGGAGCGGGCAGGCAGACCTTCAGACACACTTCCATAATCCAGCATGACATTGTCACTGAGCCTCAGGCAAAAGTCCGATTAAAACCAAACCGGGTACCCGAGGCTCGGCGACAAGCCATATCGGAGGAGGTGCAGCTAATGTTGCAGCTAGACATCATTGAGGAGTCAAAAAGTGAGTGGGCCAGTCCTATAGTATTGATACCCAAGCCGAACGGGACATTGCATTTTTGTAACGACTTTCGAAAACTTAACAAGGTTTCCAAATTCGATGCGTATCCCATTGCCCGGGGTGGATGAGCTCATCGAGAGGTTAGGACAAGCCCGGAATTTTTCTGTTTTGAACCACAAAAAGACACTGGCAGGTGACCTTAACGGAAGCTGCTAAAGAGAAAACTGCCTTCATCACGCCTGAGGGGCTGTATCAATATAAGGTCTTACCCTTTGGTCTGCATGGTGCCCCAACCACTTTTCAGTGACTAATGGACATTGTGCTTCGTCCACATAGTCGGTTCGCTTCGGCTTACCTGGACGATATTGTCATCCACAGTACCGACTGGGAAAGTCACCTACCCAAAGTGCAGGCTGTAGTGGACTCCCTTCGGAAAGCTGGCCTAAACGCTAACCCAAAAAAATGTGTGATAGGGTTTGAAGAGACTAAGTACCTGGAGTATGTCATTGGGCGTGAAGTCATCAAACCCTAAGTGAACAGTCATGTGATGGTTCACTAGAATGATCGGGTGAAAGAGGCTTTTGCCGCTTTGAAGTCGGCCCTGTGTGGGTCACCGGACTTCAAGAGGGAGTTCGTGGTACAAACGGATGCCTCCGAAGTAGGCCTCGGTACTGTACTGTCTCAGGATGTCAACGGGGAGGAGCATCCTATTGTCTTCCTAAGCCGCAAGCTCACCCCAGCCGAAACCAGGTACAATATAGTGGAAAGAGAGTGCCTGGCTATCAAATGGGCACTCGAGTCTCTGTTGGGGAGAAAGGTCTGCCTGCTAACCGACCACTCCACTCTCAAGTGGATGAGCCAGGCCAAAGACAGGAATTCCCAGGTCACCAGATGGTTTTTGTCTCTGTAGAACTGTAACGGGGTTCCGAAGGTACACTCGGTCCCCCATTAGCCGCAGACCTGCTGCTTAGCTCCGGGAACGAGGATCTGTGTTTTACCTCGTTCCCAGGGTGGCTTTACTAGCTG
This sequence comes from Bufo bufo, assembly GCF_905171765.1. Classification (NCBI taxonomy): domain Eukaryota; kingdom Metazoa; phylum Chordata; class Amphibia; order Anura; family Bufonidae; genus Bufo; species Bufo bufo. The sequence continues at coordinate 415,311,883 of NC_053393.1, read as the reverse complement.
GGTGGCTCCCTGCTCCTAAGTCTGCCTTGAGCACCGAGCTGATCACTCGGTGCTCGACTGGTTGGTCTGTCGGTCATGTGACGCTGACCACGTCACATGACCCTCACTCCCCACTATAAATACAGGCAGCCTGCTGGCCACAGGTTGCCTGTTAATTTAGGTATCACCTGTGATTTGGTCTTTCCTGGCGTACTTACCTCCTGCTGAATTCCTGACGATCCTCTGCCTGCTCCTTGTGTACTTTGCTGCTCTCCTGGTATTCTGACCCCGGCCTCCTCCTGACGATCCTCTGCTGACTCCTTTGGTACTTCACGTCTCTCCTGGTATTTATGACCCAGGCTTCTCCTGACAATTCTCTGCTTGCTCCATTTGTACTTTGTAGCTTTCCTGGTATTGACTCGGTCCGTTCACATCCTGTTGTTTGTGTGTCTGTCATCCCTGCACTTATTCCAAGTTAGGGATTGCCGTCCAGTTGTCCCCTGTCATTAGGACTCGCGAGGCAAGTAGGCAGGGCCAGGGGTAAAGGTGGAGCGCAGTGGTCACTTCCCTCCCCCCTGTGTGTGTGTGTACGCGACCGTTACAAGAACTTTAAGTTCTCAATAGAACACAGAGCAGGCCAGTTGCAGGGAAACGCGGATGCCCTGTCCCGGGTACATTGTCTGGCGTGTGTCCACCCCCTCAGGGTTGAACACAGGGGAAGTATGTGTCACAGTGAGGGGTTGTGTCTGGCATGGCAGGTATTTTCCTCCCAGCATGTGCGGCTAGGCTGGTTTCCAGCCAGGTGAGGTCAAATACCGGACCGGAGTTTAAGTGCCGGTCCGGGTTTTGGCAGCACCTGGCTGTCCTTAAATAGGCAGCTGCACTCAGCAGAGAGGTCTCTGTTTTTGGGAATCTGAGGCTTTGTGCCGTGCTGGAGGGATGAGAGCTGCACGCTGGGGAAACAGGCCGCCTAAAGCCTGCTGTGGACTACTGGAGGCAGAACTGCCAGCAAGGTGAGTTATGTTATATGAACTTTCCATTGTGTGTGAATTAACACCAAGACTGCAGAGTTACGTGCTGTTTTGTGCAATTGCCTCAAGTGTGAATAAACACTGACGTTTTGAGTTAAGAACTAGTATTTTGCTTCTGTACTGCGCCAGCTTACCCTATCTACAGAGCGAAACCCCACAATATATATATATATATAAATATATATTAAAAAAGTTGATGAGCAGCACACAAATCCAAAGCGGTGCAATTCCTTGAAACAGACCACGGACCCAGTCCTATTAGATATATGTAAAAAAGGCCAAGGCAGCACTCAGGTATCCATGAAAAAAGGGTATTTTAATCACCCATGTGGAAAACAGCAACGTTTCAGCTCATGGCTCCATGGAGTGAGCTGAAACGTTGCTATTTTCCACATGGGTGATTAACCCCTTAAGGACTCAGCCCTATTTCACCTTAAGGACTTTGCCATTTTTTGCAAATCTGACCAGTGTCACTTTATGTGGTGATAACTTTAAAACGCTTTTACTTATCCAGGCTATTCTGAGATTGTTTTTTCGTCACATATTGTACTTCATAACACTGGTAAAATGGAGTCAAAAAAATTCATTTTTATTTATAAAAAAATACCAAATTTCCAAGTTTCAATTTCTCTACTTCTATAATACATAGTAATACCTCCAAAAATAGCTATTAGTTTGCATTCCCCATATGTCTACTTCATGTTTGGATCATTTTGGGAATGCCATTTTATTTTTTGGGGATGTTACAAGGCTTAGAAGTTTAGATGCAAATCTTGAAAATTTTCAGAAATTTTCAAAAACCCACTTTTTAGGGACCAGTTCAGGTCTGAAGTCACTTTGTGAGGCTTACATAATAGAAACCACCCAAAAGTGACCCCATTATAGAAACTACACCCCTCAAGGTATTCAAAACTGATTTTACAAACATTACTAACCCTTTAGGTGTTCCCCAAGAGTTGATGGCAAATGGAGATGAAATTTCAGAATTTAAATTTTTTGCCAAATTTTCAATTTTAATCCATTTTTTCCACTAACAAAGCAAGGGTTAACAGCCAAACAAAACTCTATATTTATTGCCCTGACTCTGCGATTTACAGAAACACCCGATATGTGGTCGTACACCACTCTACGGCCCCACGTCAGGGTGTAGAGGGAAAGGAATGCCGTGTGGTTTTTGGAAGGCAGATTTCGCTGGACTGGTTTATTTACACCATGTCCCATTTGAAGCCCCTGATGCACCCCTAGAGTAGAAACTCCAAAAACATGACCCCATTTTAGAAACTACGGGATAAGGTGGCAGTTTTTTTGGTACTATTTTAGGGTACATATGATTTTTGATTGCTCTATATTACACTTTTTGTGGAGCAAAGCAAAAAAAAATAGAAATTCTGAAATTTCATCTCCATTTGCCATTGACTCTTGTGGAACACTTAAAGGGTTAACAAAGTTTGTAAAATCAGTTTTGAATACCTTGATGGGTGTAGTTTCTTAAATGGGGTCACTTTTTGGAGTTTCTACTCTAGGGGTGCATCAGGGGGGCTTCAAATGGGACATGGTGTCAAAAAACAAGTCCAGCAAAAACTGCCTTCCAAAATCCATATGGCATTCCTTTCCTTCTGCGCCCTGCTGTGTGCCTGTACAGAGGTTTACGACCACATATGGGGTGTTACTGTAAACTAAAGAATCAGGGCAATAAATATTGAGTTTTGTTTTGCTGTTAACCCTTGCTTTGTTACGGGAAAAAATGGATTAAAATGGAAAATTTGCCCAAAAATCCCTGTTTTGGCACCGTTTTTATTTTTTATTATTTACAACGTTCATCTGAAAGATTAGATCATGTACTATTTTTATAGAGCAGGTTGTTACGGATGCAGGGATACCTAATATGTTTACTTTTTTAAATTTATTTAAGTTTTACACAATAATATTATTTTTAAAACAAAAAATATCATTTTAGTGTCTCCATTGTCTGAGAGCCATAGTTTTTTTTATTTTTTGGGCGATTGTCTTAGTTAGGGTCTCATTTTTTGCAGGATGAGATGACTGTTTTAATGGTATGATTTTGGGGTGCATATACCTTTTTGATCGCTTGCTATTACACTTTTTGCGATGTAAGGTGACAAAATTATGGCTTTTTTTACACCATTTTTATTTTTTATTTTTACGTTGTTCACCTGAGGGGTTAGATCATGTTATATTTATATAGAGCAGGTTCTTACGGACACGACAATACCTAATATGTGTACCTTCTTTTATTTATTAAGGTTTTACACAATAATATCATTTTTTAAACCAAAAAAACTTGTTTTAGTGTCTCCATAGTCTGAGAGCCATAGTTTTTTTTTTTTTGGGCCATTGTCTCATGTAGGGGAAATTTTTTTGCGGGACGAGAAGACGGTTTGAATGGTACTATTTTGGCGTACATACGACTTTTTTGATCACTTTTATTGCCTTTTTTTGGAAGTAAGGTGAGCAAAATTTCAATTTCATCATAGTTTTTTATTTATTTTTATGGCGTTCACCGTGCGTGGGAATGTAACATCACCGTTTTATAGATCGGGTCGTTACGGACGTGGTGATATATAACATGTGTAGGGGATTTTTTATTTTTTATTTTTAATCAGGGATAAATGTGTTTTTTTATTTTTACTTTTTTTCACTTTTTTAACATTTTGTTTTACCCAGACCCACTTGGTTCTTGAAGATCCAGTCGGTCTGATGTCTGTATAATACAGTACAGTACACTATATAGTGTACTGCACTGTATTTCACTCACACTTTGTCTGAACAGATCTCTGCCTTTAGCACAGATCTGTTGAGCACCATGGACAGCAGGATGCCTGAGAAGGCGTCCTGTTGCCATGGGAACCTTCCCCGTCTGCCACAACTGAGCAGAGGGGAAGGGGAGGGAGGAGGGCTCCCTCTGTCACCCCATCCTGTCCTGGGGCTACAAGGGCACAGCAGCCCCCCCGATGGGAGAAAGAAGGAGCTCCCTCCCTCTTCACCTCTTCCATACAGCGGTCTCTACAGACCGCGGCATGGAAGGGGTTAGAACGACGGACATCTGCACAGATGTCTGCCATTTGAATCGGAGTGTCAGCAATGAGCTGACACTCTGATTCAACCGCTCGGCCATCCTGAAAATAAACGGGGGGGCGGGCGGAAGATTGCGCACCCGCCCCCTACACTCCCGCCCGCCTCCCGCCCACCTCCCGCACCGCCCGCAATCCTCCCCCCGCTGCGCCCGCAGGCACAAAAAAACAGAGGGCTGCAGGGGGGGTTAACTTTCAAAAATATGGGCACTTTGAGGTTTCTGATCCCTGCGGTCACGGACCTCAGGGATCAGAAACTTGCATAAGCGCTAAAAACTGCAGGTCTGAATTGACCTGCGGTTTGTAGCGATCGCCAATGCGGGGGGGTCACAGGACCCCCCTAGGCATTGTCACAGGGTGCCTGCTGAATGATTTTAACAGACACCCTGTTCCGATCACTGCTGGCCGTGCGGCAGTGATCAAAACTACACAGGACGAACCTGTACGCCCTGGGTCCTTAAGGACTCGGGAAACAGGGCGTACCGGTACGTAAGGGGTTAAAAAAGGGGTTAAAAGGGGTTAAAATACCCTTTTTTCACGGATACCTGAGTGCTGCCTTGGCCTTTTTTACATATATATATTTATATATATATATATATATATATATATACACATTTCTGTATATATATATATATATATATATATAAATGCATAGGTGCATTTTGCAACCATTGAGCACTGCAAGTCTTTTTTTTGTGCAGAAAAGACTTTTTTTTTATTTTGGATCAATGAGTATTAAGGTGGCTCTACCTCCAAGTGGATGGTACCGTTGCTCGTAACGTAACTTACTGCCCTCACAGTCACAAAAATTAAATAGCAGAAAAGTTAAGATTGGATAGGCACTCGGACATCTGGAGTGATGCAGCAAAAGATAGGGTATTATTCACAAGAATAATTAAAATAAATCACAGCAATAAAAACAATTAAAATACAAAAAAATATAAAAAATATAAAAATATTGCAATAATTACACTTAATGGTATATGTTGAGATGGAATTCAATACAGTTGTGCTGATAATCCATACAATAGTTGAACTCTGATTGAAGGTATCTTAATCAATCATTGAACTTTTATCCAATGGATGTTAAATATAATGGGGTAAAGCAAACAGTTCATATAGCACTTTAGTCCACTAAGTATTCCATAAACTATCGGGATTAATAATTCATATGAACAATTTTCCTTGTTGTGTTTTTCTCAAATCGATAAAACACTAGCTTTCTTTCTCGAATTCTCAATATGTAGACTTTAGATAATCGAGTCAGTGTAGCAGTATGCGTATATTCGATTTGTGTATATTCGTTATCACACGATTTAATTTCAGAGGTACTCACTGTTCAGTTGGTTCTTTCCGAGGTATTTATGTATAAAGCGTGACCACACTAAACATCAGTGTGGGTCTTTTCGCTTGTCCCGTTTCCAGCCTTTCTTATTGAGTATCACCTCTAGTTCAGTGTGAACAAATTTTCGATCCACATTCGGCGTCCCTCGTGTTATCGACTCCTCCTTCGATTAATCATGTGATGAGAGTAGACCAACTGAGAGTCCTTTTTTTCCCCTGCTTGCCGGCTAAGCGGGGATTTCAAATTTTAGATGTCGAATCAGCTGATTAAATGTTGTTTTCGTATCTTTTTCTCCAGCGCATACTAAGTATAGATATCCCGAAGCCAAAGTTCCTCTCAGACGCGTTTCGAAGTCTTGTGAATTATCTGACTTCTTCCTTTTTTATTTTAATTTCAAATTTATTACAAGTCTCTTCACGTGTGAAAACACAAAATACACACCCCTCACACTAAATAAAGGTTTACACATTTCACACGTCACACCCCAATAAATAAAAAAAAATTCAATTCATCCCAACGACTATACTTAGCTGAAGAGGCATACGCCATCCTTGCCGGTCATCCGGTGATGAGGGCCCTCTAGAAGGCGCTCCAGGGTAGCAGCGGAGGCAGCCGACCAGAGTGAACCCTTATGGACACGACCCCCTGACAATTATTAGCCCCAAATTCCGGATTTTGAGGGCAGCTCCGGAATACAGGTAAATTGTTCGGGGTTCACTGAACTCGATTTTTTCTAAATCTTCTTCTCTGAAGACTTTGTAAATGTAATGGTGGCCCAAGCCAATTTATACACTCAACAATTAATTGCTCAGAACCCTACATCAGCATACACTAGACCCCTAGGTTGGACCCTAGTAAGTGCAGCAGAGATGATGACGTTTTGGGGACTCGTGCTGCATATGGGCGTTGTAAAAAATAAATAAACGTTAAGCAATATTTTAGTTATGACATTTTCTACCAGACTCCAATTTACAGTAGCACCATGACCCGGAAGCGATTTGAGTTGATTAGGAAAGTCTTACACTACAACAACAATGCACAGTGCCCACCCCAAAATGACACAACATTTGACCGTCTGTTCAAAGTTAGGCCTGTCATTGACCACTTTAACACCAAGTTTGCTGAGTTGTACGACCCAGATAAAAATGTCTGTGTAGAGGAGTCCCTATTACTAATATCAACAATAGTAACATCGCCATTGAGTGAACATTTACATTGTCAACAGTAGCAACATTGCTATTGAGTGAACATTTACATTGTGAACACAAGCTGGAAATTAATGAAAGACTGTGTTTTTAGTGCAAAATTACTTGTAAAGTATAACTGTGTTTTCACCTTAAGGACTAGACCTTCACAGCCCCCGCCCCCATAACAGCGTTATCCACAGCGGCCCGTCCCATTAACACTGACCCTCCACAGCACCCCACCCCACTAACAATGACCTACACAGTGGCTGCCCCCTTTATAGTGACCTCTATATCACCTCGCACCCTTATCATTGACCTTCACAGTACCCCGCCACCTTAACTGTGACCTCCACAGTGCCTGTCCCTTAACAAAGACCTCTACAGCACCCTACCCCTTTAACATTGACCTCCACAGCACCCTTCACCCTTAACACTGACCTCCACAGTGGCCCGCACCCTTTACAGTGACCCTCCATAGCGATCTACCCCTTAACAGTGACCTCCACACGAACCCGTCCCTTAACATTGGCCTTCACATCAGCCCACCCGCTTAAATGTGACCTCCCACCTTGGTCCGCTCCCTTAAAAGTGACCTCTACAGCATTTTGCCCCCTTAGCAGTGACCTTCTCAGGGGCCCGCACCCTTAACAGTGGCCCCCAATGTGCCCTGCACATCAGCCAACTCCTTAATGTTGATATACACAGGGCCCCTTCCTCTTTAAATGTCTCTTCCACTGTGCCATGCCCCCTTAATATAAGACTGCCACAGCACCATGCCCCCTAAATATAAGACCTCCACAGCACCACGCCCCCTAAATATAAGACCTCCACAGCACCCTGCCCCCTAACAGTGACCTCTAACAGTGTTGTTAGGAAACCTGATGTAACTGTGTATGTCCAGACTGAAGAATCTGTGAGTTTCTATTGGTTAATAATGGTCATGTGACTGTGTGAATGGCAGTTAGAATGTCAGTGAAGCTGTGAACTCTTATTGGTTAATATATTTTTGGGGGAATATCTCAGGAACTGTGCATCCTAGAGAGCTGAGAACCGGTCTAAAACCTTCCTGGACACCAGATATACCCATGTTCCGACTTCACACGGGTATATTTCCACTATTTAATTTAATGTTTGTGTGTGAGGCTATAAGATATCAGTGTTCCCCATAACAGTAACCTCTACAGCACCCCACCCCCTTAACAGGGACCTTCACAACAGTCTGCCCCTTTAACAGTGACCTTCACAGTGCCCCGCTCCATTAACTATGACCTTCACAGCCTCCACCCCCATAACAGTGTTCTCCACAGCAGCTCTTCCCCTTAACTCTGACCCTCCACAGCAACCTGACCCTTAACAGTGACCTCCACAGGAGCCCACCCCCTTAGCTTTGACCTTCACAGCAGCCTGCCCGCGTAACAGTGACCTTCACAGAGACCTGCTTATTGGCTAACACACTTTTTGGGAATGTCCCAGGAACGGTACGTCCTAGAAGGCTGAGACACTGTTTAAAACCTTCCCGGGCACTGATGGACCTATATGCAGATCGGTTCAGTCGTTTGGCCATGCATAATGAACAGACAGACAACAGACAGACAGAAATTCATTTTTATACATACACGAGATTAATGCAGAAATCCAGGTAATTCCAGTGGGGTCACTTACTTTTTCCCACAACTGTATATTCCTATGCAGCTGATCCATTGCAGAAATGGCATGTGCATGGATACACACTCTGCATATTTTATATTATATACCGAGATGTACAAATCTCTGTAACTGTGATTAAGTTCTTTTTTTTCTGCTCAGTTTGATATTACCAAGCAAGTGAGAGCTACTGTAGTTTATGCACACAGTATACTGAGCATAATAACAGATTGAAAAACTAAATTATTTGTTGTGCAAAAACATTTGCAGAGGTAATAAATTCAGGCTTTGCATTTTCATTTTAAATAATGAAGTTTGGCTGATAGATAAAGCAAAAAATAATAATCGGCTTCAATTGAGAGATCTAACACTTAACCCTTTAATAACTGTGAAATTTTCTATTTCACATAGCCGTATGAGGGCTTGTTTTTTGTGGGACAAGTTGTACTTTCTAAAGGCACAATTTACATTTGCATACAATGTAGTGTGAAGGGGTGGAAAATTCCAAATGTGGTGAAATTATAAAAAAAAACACAATTCCGCTACAGTTTTATGGGTTTTGTTTTTGCGCTTCTTATGCAGTAAAACTGACCTGTTACTTTTATTCTCTGGGTCAGTATGATTTCAACTATACTACATATGTGTAGTTTTTCTTGTGTTTTAATGCTAAAAAAATAATTTTTACTCTCATAACTTTTTTTTATTTTTATGTGTACGGAGCTGTGTAAGGATTCATTTTTTGCGGAGCAATCTGTACTTTACAATGATAGCATTTTGGGGTTCATATGACTTCGAAGTTTTTTTCTATTTCTCAGTTTGCGTATGGGACTAATAACTAGATTTTAATAGTACTGGTGTTTTTGCAGGTGGCAATACCCATGATGTTAATTTTTTTAATTGTTTACATTTGGGGGAAAGAGGGGTGATTAGAATTTTTTTTATTTAATTTTTTCATTTTTTTTAAAACCTTTTTTTTTAATAGAATTCCTCTAGGGAACTATAAGAAGCAATCATTAGATTGCTTCTCTCATAGAGACCAATGCATTAGCTTTGGAGTCTATGGGAATATTACTGTCTTCCTATAGAGCCCTGCCACAGGCAGACTCTCCATAGGAACTAATGTGCAGTATCACTCAGGAGGGCAGGGGCTGCTGCACACAGACTCCGGCTCCCCCGATCCTCGTCGGGGGAAGCTGGAGCATGCGCTCCCGATTTTTATCATTGCAGATGCTGTGGTTCCATTTAACCCTTCAGATGCCATGGTCAAATGTCGATGATCAGTGTTACCGCCAGTTGCGGACATTAGCCCGAGGTGCCTGCTATTAAAAAAAACAAGGTATCAAGTATTACAGGAGTTAAAGGGGTTTTCCAGCCAGGATATATTGATGACCTATCTCCAGGATAGGTCAACACTTAGCACCCCCACAGATCAGTCACTTTCGGCAGCCACAGACACTAAACTAAACAATAGACAGCACCAGATGCAAAAGACTCCATCCACTGTGTAGAGGCTATTGCCATGTACTGGAGCTCAGCTCCCATTCAGGGCACATATAAATACAGTAGGAAAATGTATATTTTTTATTTTAAAAAAAACTTAAATGGGTTCTCTGGGTATTAGGAAAATGAAAATACTTAAATATTACTTTAGTATAAATATATTCCCAAATACATTTAATTATTTATAATGGTTTATTTTGTCTAGGGAGCAATTATTAGGACAAATAAAATGTCTGCTGTCCTATTAGCACACACAAAACCTGTCCTAATCACACAGCAGGACAAGTTACTTTACAACACTGAGGTAAAGAGCTGCCTCCTCATCCTCTCTGCTCTACTTGTCAGGGATTATGATCCTGAATACAGATGATAAGATCTTCAGCTGAATCTCTGTAGGAATGGAGTTCATGAGGAGACATGAAGTACAGAGAGGACGGCCAGGACAGGTAATGAGGGGCTGTGGTAATGGAGACTGCATACAAGTGCTGCTGCTCACCCACCACAACCCCATCTCCTTTCTGTACTTCATGTCTCCTCATGATCTCAATTCCTACAGAGATTCATCTGAAGATCATATTAAATTGTATTCAGGATCATAATCCTTGACAAGTAAGAGAGGAAGATGGCTCAGCTCTTTAACTTGTCCTCCAGTGTAATTAGGACAGGTTTTGTGTGGACTTGGAGGATGGCGGCCATTACATTTTTCCTAATGATTGCTCCCCGGACAAAATTAGCCATTTGTCAAAATGTAGGGGGAGGGGAGGTACATAGAATGACAACAGAAGGAAAATGACCAGAAACTAGGCTTTACGGCTAGGGAAAGGGAAAAGGTCACCACCTAGGAAACCCTAAACCTAGCCCTGACTCCTGTCAGTATGAATAGACCCTGAAGGTGGGAATAATAATACACCGTAAACCTAGGCCCTCGTAGCCCTGAATAGCCCTAGGAGTAGTGACAGGGTCTGAGACCACTGCTTCCTTCCCAGAACCAGCGTCTCCCTGAGGCCTAGTAAACAACGAGCAAATGGAAACAACAAAACACAAAGGGGAGTACACCAAACTTCAATAGAAAATGGATGAGCAGGAACTCAGATAAGGACCACACACCAGCTCTTCCAACTCCAGGCAGATAATATCAACCGCATGGTATGAAGTGTAAGTTACAGACTAAATAGAGGAGCAGTAATGACCACAAGCTACACCTGAGACAAGAGGTGTGGTCATTACCAATAACAACACTGAAACAAGTGAAAACAGATAGGCTGTCAGATAACCTAACGTGCAGCCAGTCTCTTAGATCTTCTAACCTCTGTCACAGGAGGGACTGTGACACCATTATAACTAATGAAAGGTATTTGGTAATATATTTCTAATGAAGTAATATTTAAGTATTTTCATTTTCTTAATTCCTGGAGAACCCCTTTAATGTATGATACTGCTTGGCAACAAATGCAATTTAGCTTTTCTAGCAGAACAAAGATCAGTAGCTGCCTCTCACCTCTGATGTTGGTTAGTCACTGAGTGTAAGCTATCTCTGCTGTTTGGCCTAACAGTAGATGCAATGCCTGGTACTTTGGTAGTTTTGGGAGTTAACTACAAAGAGGCCCCATGCTGCCATCACCTTCATAAGGTCATATGATAGCGGCAATTCTCCTTTGAATCTCACCTGTATATGAAAGATTCTTAAAGGGGTTAGCCCACCTCTGGGACCCACTCCTATACCCAGAATGGGGCCCGTCAAGTGAATGGAGAGCAGCTACGCATGTGCGGCCACCCTTCATTCAGCACTATGGGAGTTCCGAAAATAGCTGGATGCTAGCTTAGCTATATCTGGTAGTCCTATACCTGTGAATGGAGAGGTGGCCACACTTGTGCAGCATGCCCTCCATTCACTGCTCTGGGACTTCCTGGTTATTTTTGGAACTCCCACAGGAGATAGGAGTTGGTCGCAGAGGTTAGACCCGCACATATCTGACATTGATAGCATATCCTAGCAATCTGCCATCCATGTCTGAGATGGACCAACCCTGTTGATTTCGAATTTGTACTGTACTTACTGTTGATTTCAATCCAGCAGAAGACACAGCTGAGAGTCTTACCACTTAGCATCTGTAGCTCAGCAAATAACCAATAATCACCCCCTGCCACACATAACAATGCAGCAACTGGTGTCAAGTATTGTTTGAGTCTCAAACTCTTCATCAAGCTTTCCTCTTTCCAGATGCTGGTAACAGCATTATAATCTTTTGTCTTAGTCACTAATGTCTCATTAACCCACACAAGCCCCACCAGTTTTAACATTATTAACATTCCTAATTAAATTAATGCTATAGTTGTGTCCTTTGTTAGTTATCTTTGTATTTTCACACGTTTGAATAAAAGAAGTAATTTAAAAAGAAAGAAATAGAAAAAATAATTGCTCGTAATAAAAAGCTTTAATTTTCTTTGTGCAAATTTAGCAAATATGTTTTTGTTTGGAAAGATAATAATTTACAGTTTTTACTAGGTACACCCTGCATTAGCATTAGCAATAACTACGTAACTAATACATAATAGCTACTATTTTAACTTCTGATTCACTAACAGATGGCCATTTTTACATCTTTTGAGTAAATGCTCTTTAAAAGGAATCAGTCACCACAATTATCTGCAGTAATAAATGACTTTTTTATTTTACCATTTCTTTTATTTTCCTACTGGAGCAGCTTAAGTGTATCTCAGGCCCGGGGCTGTTTACCCATCTTGGGTCCCCTCCCTCCATTAGCCCCAACCATCCCCTATTTTAAGTTGTGTCCCATGTTATTTTTTTTTCTGGTAAGTATTAAAGAAAACTAGATGGTGTAGTTTCTGAAGAAACCAAAGGATGTTGGCTTGAAAACGCTAGAGATATAAGCAAAGTCTGTTTAACCTGGTTTATTAAAATTTAAACCCAAGTCACCCAATGACTGACTGTGCCAAATTTGAGGACCCTGCCATTAACAGTCTAAGAATGGCGGCAATTTAAATTTTCCCCTATAAAACGAATGACTGAAATGTGATTGGCCTTCTCGCTTTAAAGGATAACTGTCATTTATTTATTTTTTTGGAGTATTGGATTGTGGTGATTAATATCTCCTTGGTGGCCCTATTTAACCACCTCAGCCCCCTTAGCTTAAACACCCTTAATGACCAGGCCACTTTTTACAATTCTGACCTACACTACTTTCACCGTTTATTGCTCGGTCATGCAACTTACCACCCAAATGAATTTTACCTCCTTTTCTTCTCACTAATAGAGCTTTCATTTGGTGGTATTTCATTGCTGCTGACATTTTTACTTTTTTTGTTATTAATCGAAATTTAACGATTTTTTTGCAAAAAAATGAAATTTTTCACTTTCAGTTGTAAAATTTTGCAAAAAAAACGACATCCATATATACATTTTTCTCTAAATTTATTGGTCTACATGTCTTTGATAAAAAAAAATGTTTGGGTAAAAAAAAAAATGGTTTGGGTAAAAGGTATAGCGTTTACAAACTATGGTACAAAAATGTGAATTTCCGCTTTTTGAAGCAGCTCTGACTTTCTGAGCACCTGTCATGTTTCCTGAGGTTCTACAATGGCCAGACAGTACAAACACCCCACAAATGACCCCATTTCGGAAAGTAGACACCCTAAGGTATTCGCTGATGTGCATAGTGAGTTCATAGAACTTTCAATTTTTTGTCACAAGTTAGCGGAAAATGATGATTTTTTTTTTTTCTTACAATGTCTCATATTCCACTAACTTGTGACAAAAAATAAAAACTTCCATGAACTCACTATGCCCATCACGAAATACCTTGGGGTGTCTTCTTTCCAAAATGGGGTCACTTGTGGAGTAGTTATACTGCCCTGGCATTTTAGGGGCCCAAATGCGTGCGAAGTAGTTTGAAATCAAAATCTGTAAAAAATGGCCGGTGAAATCCGAAAGGTGCTCTTTGGAATGTGGGCCCCTTTGCCCACCTAGGCTGCAAAAAAGTGTCACACATGTGGTATCGCCGTACTCAGGAGAAGTTGGGCAATGTGTTTTGGGGTGTCATTTTACATATACCCATGCTGGGTGAGAGAAATATGTTGGCAAAAGACAACTTTTCCCATTTTTTTATACAAAGTTGGCATTTGACCAAGATATTTATCTCACCCAGCATGGGTATATGTAAAATGACACCCCAAAACACATTGCCTAACTTCTCCTGAGTACGGCGATACCACATGTGTGACACTTTTTTGCAGCCTAGGTGGGCAAAGGGGCCCACATTCCAAAGAGCACCTTTAGGATTTCACCGGCCATTTTTTACAGATTCTGATTTCAAACTACTTACCACACATTAGGGCCCCTAGAATGCCAGGGCAGTATAACTACCCCACAAGTGACCCCATTTTGGAAAGAAGACACCCCAAGGTATTCCGTGAGGGGCATGGCGAGTTCCTAGAATTTTTTATTTTTTGTCACAAGTTAGCGGAAAATGATGATTTTTTTTATTTTATTTTTTTCTTACAAAGTCTCATATTCCACTAACTTGTGACAAAAAATAAAAACTTCCATGAACTCACTATGCCCATCACGAAATACCTTGGGGTGTCTTCTTTCCAAAATGGGGTCACTTGTGGGGTAGTTATACTGCCCTGGCATTTTAGGGGCCCGAATGCGTGAGAAGTAGTTTGAAATCAAAATCTGTAAAAAATGACCGGTGAAATCCGAAAGTGGCTCTTTGGAATGTGGGCCCCTTTGCCCACCTAGGCTGCAAAAAAGTGTCACACATCTGGTATTGCCATACTCAGGAGAAGTTGGGCAATGTGTTTTGGGGTGTCATTTTACATATACCCATGCTGGGTGAGATAAATATCTCGGTCAAATGCCAATTTTGTATAAAAAAAATGGGAAAAGTTGTCTTTTGACAAGATATTTCTCTCACCCAGCATGGGTATATGTAAAATGACACCCCAAAACACATTGCCCAACTTCTCCTGAGTACGGTGATACCAGATGTGTGACACTTTTTTGCAGCCTAGGTGGGCAAAGGGGCCCACATTCCAAAGAGCACCTTTCGGATTTCACCGGCCATTTTTTACAGATTTTGATTTCAAACCACTTCTCACGCATTCGGGCCCCTAAAATGCCAGGGCAGTATAACTACCCCACAAGTGACCCCATTTTGGAAAGAAGACACCCCAAGGTATTTCGTGATGGGCATAGTGAGTTCATGGAAGTTTTTATTCTAGGGGCCCTAATGTGTGGTAAGTAGGTAAATGACCTGTGAAATCCTAAAGGTGCTCTTTGGAATGTGGGCCCCTTTGCCCACCTAGGCTGCAAAAAAGTGTCACACATGTGGTATCGCCGTATTCAGGAGAAGTTGGGCAATGTGTTTTAGGGTGTCTTTTTACATATACTCATGCTGGGTGAGAGAAATATCTCGGCAAAAGACAACTTTTCCCATTTTTTATACAAAGTTGGCATTTGACCAAGATATTTATCTCACCCAGCATGGGTATATGTAAAATGACACCCCAAAACACATTACCCAACTTCTCCTGAGTACGGCGATACCAGATGTGTGACACTTTATTGCAGCCTAGATGCACAAAGGGGCCCACATTCCTTTTATGAGGGCATTTTTAGACATTTGGATCCCAGACTTCTTCTCACGCTTTAAGGCCCCTAAAATGCCAGGGCAGTATAAATACCCCACATGTGACCCCATTTTGGAAAGAAGACACCCCAAGGTATTCAATGAGGGGCATGGCGAGTTCATAGAATTTTTTTTTTGTCCCAAGTTAGCGGAAATTGATTTTTTATTTATTTTTCTCACAAAGTCTCCCTTTCCGCTAACTTGGGACAAAAATTTCAATCTTTCATGGACTTATATGCCCCTCACGGAATACCTTGGGGTGTCTTCTTTCCGAAATGGGGTCACATGTGGGGTATTTATACTGCCCTGGCATTCTAGGGGCCCTAAAGCGTGAGAAGAAGTCTGGAATATAAATGTCTACAAAATTTGACGCATTTGGATTCCGTGAGGGGAATGGTGACTTCATGTGAGATTTTATTTTTTGACACAAGTTAGTGGAATATGATACTTTGTAAGGAAAAAAAAATAATTGCCGCTAACTTGGGCCAAAAAAATGTCTGAATGGAGCCTTACAGGGGGGTGATCAATGACAGGGGGGTGATCAATGACAGGGGGGTGACCAGGGAGTCTATATGGGGTGATCACCCCCCTGTCATTGATCACCCCCCTATAAGGCTCCATTCAGATGTCCGTATGTGTTTTGCGGATCCGATCCATGTATCCGTGGATCCGTAAAAAACATACGGACATCTGAATGTAGCCTTACAGGGGGGTGATCAATGACAGGGGGGTGATCAATGACAGGGGGGTGACCAGGGAGTCTATATGGGGTGATCACCCCTCTGTCATTGATCCTCCCCCCTATAAGGCTCCATTCAGATGTCCGTATGTGTTTTGCGGATCCGATCCATGTATCCGTGGATCCGTAAAAAACATACGGACATCTGAATGCAGCCTTACAGGGGGGTGATCAATGACAGGGGGGTGATCAGGGAGTCTATATGGGGTGATCACCCACCTGTAAGGCTCCATTCAGACATCTGTATGTGTTTTGCGGATCCGATCCATGTATCAGTGGATCCGTAAAAATCATACGGGCGTCTAAATGGAGCCTTACAGGGGGGTGATCAATGACAGGGGGGTGATCAATGACAGGGGGTGATCAGGGAGTCTATATGGGGTGATCACCTCCGTCATTGATCACTCCCCTGTAAGGCTCCATTCAGACGTCCGTATGTGTTTTGCGGATCCGATCCATCTATCAGTGGATCCGTAAAAATCATACGGATGTCTGAATGGAGCCTTACAGGGGGTTATCAATGACAGGGGGGTGATCAATGACAGGGGGGTGATCAGGGAGTCTATATGGGGTGATCAGGGGTGAATAAGGGGTTAATAAGTGACGGGGGTGTAGTGTAGTGTGGTGCTTGGTGCTACATATTACTGAGCTGCCTGTGTCCTCTGGTGGTCGATCCAAACAAAGGGGACCACCAGAGGACCAGGTAGCAGGTATATTAGACGCTGTTATCAAAACAGCGTCTAATATACCTGTTAGGGGTTAAAAAAATCACATCTCCAGCCTGCCAGCGAACGATCGCCGCTGGCAGGCTGGAGATCCACTCGCTTACCTTCCGTTCGCGTTCACAGGAAATCTCGCGTCTCGCAAGAGGACGCGCTGGCGCGTCCAGGAGGAATCAATCAACCACCTCCAGGACGCGTCGCTGCATTCGGCGGTCGGGAGGTGGTTAAACTTTTCACTGTGTATTCAATTACCGCTTAATTCAACAGTTTAGTTCCCTGTACTGCCTACTTTTACCTCTGCTTAAAATCAGGTTGCTATGCAGGTCCGTCCTCTGTGTTGAAGGACGGAGGACGCAGAAGCACGCAGCCTGCAAGGTCAGATTACAGACAGCCAGGGACTGTAGGTAAATGATTAAAGCCAGGTCCTCCCCAGCAGCTGATAACAGTGCCTGGGCTGTGTGCACTTCTCCCTGTCCCTGCGCTTGGCAGACGCTCCCTCACTCAGCAGAGCTGGAGGAGGCAGAGCCGAATCAGCGCAGAGCAGGGAAGGGAGATCTGCCATCTGCTCAGTGTATAAATGAAAGCAACATGTGGTAAGAGGACCCCTCTGTGCTGCAGGAGATTAACCCTTTAGGGGGGAGGGCTCTGGTTACTGACACTTTTGGGGGGCTATTGTTACTGGCTAGTGAGGGCAGGTGGGATTTGCCTCAGGGTGAGGGCAGTGGCGGCCATCTTAACTGAATAGTGAAATTACATTTTTATGCAGACTGGCTGCTAAGGGCTGAATCTTATTAAATATGGGGTAAGTCAGTCTAATAGTAACTGATTCTGGAATATCATGTTATTAGCAACTACATATATGAAAATTGAAATTAGGGTCTAAATGTGACAGTTATCCTTTAAAACTGTGAGAATGGCAGTATTTTAAAGTTTTACATTGAAGTCAATAGGTGAAATCTGATTGGCTGTTTTAGGCTCCACCCACTTTTGCTAAATGTTGATTGCAGTCACCCAGTGAGCAATTGTGCAAAGTTTGGGGCACTTGGCATTTAAACTGTGATAATAGCAGCAGTTTATCTTTTTTTTATTAAGGTCAATGGCTGAAATCTGATTGGCTTTTTTTACCCCACCCCTTTTTTCCTAATTGTGAACCACAGTCACCCAGTGACTAACACTTTAAGGTTTGGGAATTATGGAATTTAACGTGCAAAAATGGCAGCAGTTTTATTTTTTCCTATTGAAAATCAATGAGTGAAATTTGATTGGTTGTTGGTGGCTTCACCCACATTTTCTAACCTTGAAGTGGAAACACCTATTGACCATTTTTTGTGATATTTGAGGTCCATGACATCAATAATGTGAGAATTGCAGCATTTTTAATTTTTCCCGTTTAAATCAATCAAAGAAATCTGATTGGTTGTTTTTGGTCCAGCCCACTTTTCTGAATTTTAATCCCAGTCCTCCAGTGACCAACTGTGCCAAGTTTGAGGACTCTGCCATTAACAGCCTAAGAGCAGCGGCAGTTTTAAATTTCCCCATTTAAACAAATGGCTGAAATTTGTTTGGGGAGTGTAGCTTCAAAACTGTGCGAGTGGGAGCGATTTGAAAATTTTCACCGTTAAAGTCAATGGCGAAAAAATAGGTACACAAATTGACACCCTCCCGCTGCCGTTAATGAACATCTCTAGGATTACAGCAGGGGGGAAATTAATTTCTAAAATATATGAAGGTCTGTTGCATCAAAAGACTAAGAACAAAGCAGCCAAAAATAGGAGAAAAATAGGGTCTCTAAGAACTTTTCCTATAGGATTACTCAATTTAATATACTATACTACCTGTATTATTCCCCTAAGACACTAATGAAGTGTTATAAACCAACAAATTTTAGTTGACCAATACTGTCTATACCTGGATGTTTTAAAATTTGCTAAAAATAAAGTGCTATTGGAAATTCGCTAAGAAAAGGCTGGACCAATCTCCTGTTTTTTACCTGCAATTATTTGGCTTCCAATCCGGGTGAGGAAGCGGTCCGTGCCTCCATGAATGAAGTTTCCAGACAGGTGAGAGCTGCTCTGATTACCCTTTCATAAAAAATTTTTTGTTGTTTAAAATGTGGAGAGGTAGGGGCGGATGATGTTCATATACTCTGGACATGTATAAAGACTCAAGAGTTTTGGGGAAAGGTCAACGATAGAATAGAGCAATATCACCAGTTTAAAGTCCCTAGCCAATTTGAGACATGTATACTGGGGGGTGATGGATAAAATTGATGCCCCACAACATCGGGAAATTGCATCCAAACTTCTTTTCCAAGCTCGGAAGTGTATTATTGGACACTGAGGAGGTACAGTCCTGATTAAAAGTTTAAGACCACTTGAAAAATGGCAAAAAATCATATTTATCATGGCAGGATCTTAACAAGGTTCCAAGTAGAGCTTCAACATGCAACAAGAAGAAATGGGAGTGAGACAAAACATTTTTTGAGCATTCAATTTAATGAAAACAACGAATAAACTGAAACAGGCTGTTTTTCAGCTGATCAAAAGTTTAGGACCACACCTCCAAAAAAAAATAATCACCCCCCAAAACAGAAATCCAACTGCCAAACATGAACTCAATAATGAGTAGCTCCGCCGTTATTGTTGAGCAATTTGTTTCGGCATGCTTGATGCAAGCGTTTCCATGAGGTGAGTGGGAACATTTCTCCAAGTGGTGAAGACGGCCGCACGAAGGCCATCTACTGTCTGGAACTGTTGTCCATTTTTGTAAACTTCCCTTGCCATCCATCCCCAAAGGTTCTCAATTGGATTTAGATCAGGGGAACACGCAGGATGGGCCAAAAGAGTGATGATATTCTCCTGGAAGAAGCCCCTTGTCCTGCGGGCATTGTGTACTGTAGCGTTGTCCTGTTGAAAAACCCAGTCATTACCACACAGACAAGGGCCCTCAGTCATGAGGAATGCTCTCTGCAACATCTGGACATAGCTAGCGGCCACTTGACGCCCCTGCACTTCCTGAAGCTCCATTGTTCCACTGAAGGAAAAAGCACCCCAGACCATTATGGCGCCCCCTCCACTGTGGCGCGTAGAAAACATCTCAGGTGGGATCTGCTTGTCATGCCAGTAATGTTGGAAACCATCAGGACCATCAAGGTTAAATTTTTTCTCATCAAAGAATAAAACTTTCTTCCACCTTTGAATGTCCCATGTTTGGTGTTCTCTTGCAAAGTCCAAACGAGCAGTTCTGTGGCGTTCAAGGAGACGAGGTCTTTGAAGTTGTTTTTTGTTTTTGAAGCCCTTCAGTCTCAGATGCCATCTGATGATTATGGGGCTGCAGTCAGCACCAGTAAGGGCCTTAATTTGGGACGAGGATCGTACAGTGTGTTGACGGGCAGTCAATTGGATCCTCCGGCTCAGTGCTGGTGAAATTTTTTTGGGTCTTCCACTAGACTTTTTTATTCCATAAACCTCAGGATCATTTAAGAAATTCCAAATGACTGTCTTACTGCATCCCACCTCAGCAGCGATGGCGCGCTGTGAGAGACCCTGCTTATGCAGTTCAACAACCCGACCACGTTCAGAAAGGGAGAGTTTTTTTTGCCTTTGCCATCGCAGCGTGTGACTACCTGACAGAAAATGACAATGAATCCGCATCTTTGCACAGATTTGGCCTTTTGAAAGCATGTGGTCCTAAAATTTGGATCAGCTGAAAAACAGCCTGTTTCAGTTTAATCGTTATTTTCAATTAATTGAATACTCAAAAAATGTTTTGTCTCACTCTCATTTCTTCTTGTTGCATGTTGAAGCTCTACTTGGAACCTTGTTAAGATCCAACAATGTAAAATATGATTTTTGCCATTTTTCAAGTGGTCTTAAACTTTTTTTTTTTAACAAATCTAATTTTATTGAGTTTTGTGATAATAAAATTTGTAACATTTGTCATTGTACAAACGCACGTAAATGATCTATTTCCATGCAAAAAATGGCCATATTATGCAATATCCTCAGAGGCTGAATGCCTGACAATACAGGAAACATGGAATACATGGCATTTTTATCAATACAATGAGCTAACTGCTGATAATCAAAGTATACATGTGATGTAAAAGTAAGAGTTAGTGGCAGGGTTTAGAGAGAAGGTGGGAAGTGGAAAGGGGGAAACCGGGGAAGGGGGGGGGGGAGTTAATTGTCGACCAATTGTCGACCAAGTTCTCACACGCATTTGAAATATGTTCGTAATCCCAATAGAAGCAAATAAATCTTTGAACATCCCTTATTCGCATCATGACTCATCCCTTTGCGTCTAGTTCCATTTTCTCCCTTATATGTGTTAACCATGGTTGCCGTACGTGTAGGAAAGCCTTCCTAGTTTTGTTCTCCCAACCAATTAGTTCTTCCATGTGTGTCATCTTTTCATATCACATTGATAGAGTCGGGGGGGTCGCCTCTTTCCACTGTAGCGGAATGAGTAGTTTTGCTACAGTGATCATATGGGTGGCCAAATTTGATTTACTTGGTCTAAAATCTGCTTCTGGTAACCAAAGCAGTACTAATGGGGCAGAGAGCTTTACCCTTCCAGGGCATATTTTATTTATTATACAATCAATCCCTGACCAGAACCCTCTCATTTTGGGGCAAAACCACCAAATGTGTGAGATGTTACCAATACCTGATGAGCATCGCCAACATTTGTCTGAGGGAGACAAGTTTATTCGGTGGAGGAATTCTGGAGTTCTATACCACCTAGATATCGTTTTAAAGGAATTTTCCTGAATTCTAATGCAATTAGAGAACCCATGAGAGTTGGCCAGGATGGAGGATCTACTACTGTCATCTACAGTTGTGTTCAAAATTATTCAACCCCCAATGCTGTAAAGGGTTTTAGGGAATTTAGTGTACATTTGTAATTGTGTTCAGAATGAAATCTTACAAGGACTTTTTAAAGAACCAAATGCAACTAAAATGACATTAATTTTTTTTGTAATACAGTATTAAATGTTTTTTTTTTTGTGATTTCTTCATTGACACAATTATTCAACCCCTTAAAGACTACCACTCTTAAGAACAGAGGTTCATTCAAGTGTTTTCGATCAGGTATTGAAAACCCCTGTGGATGTCAAGGAGCAGCAATCAAGCATAATAAGCACCAATTAGGCAGATGTAAAAGGACTGTGATACTCAGCTCCTTCTAGACATTTACTGGTGTGTTTACAAACATGGTGAAGTCAAGAGAATGGTCCAGGAAGACAAGAGAAGAGGTGATTTCTCTTCACAGGAAGGGCAATGGCTATAAGAAGATTGCAAAGATGTTAAACATACCAAGAGACACCATAGGAAGCATCATTCGCAAATTCAAGGCAAAGGGCACTGTTGAAACGCTACCTGGTCGTGGCAGAAAGAAGATGCTGACTTCGACTGCTGTGCGCTACCTGAAGCGCAAAGTGTAGAAAAGTCCCTGTGTGACTGCTGAGGAACTGAAAAAAGATTTGTCAGATGTGGGTACTGAAGTTTCAGCTCAGACAATAGGGCGCACACTGCGCAATGAAGGCCTCCATGCCAGAACTCCCAGGCGCACCCCCTTGCTGTCTCCAAAGAATAAGAAGAGTCGACTGCAGTATGCCAAAAGTCATGTGGACAAACCACAAAAGTTTTCTGTGGACTGATGAAACAAAATTAGAACTGTTTGGGCCCATGGATCAACGCTATATTTGGAGGAGGAAGAACAAGGCCTATGAAGAAAAGAACACATTGCCTACTGTGAAGCATGGTGGGGGGTCAATCATGCTTTGGGGCTGTTTTGCTTCTACAGGTACAGGGAAGCTTCAGCGTGTGCAAGGTACCATGAATTCTCTTCAGTACCAGGAGATATTGGATGAAAATGTGATGCAGTCCGTCACAAACCTGAGGCTTGGGAGACGTTGGACCTTTCAACAGGATAATGATCCCAAGCATACCTCCAAGTCCACTAGAGCATGGTTGCAGATTAAAGTCTGGAACATTTTGAAGTGGCCATCGCAGTCACCAGACTTAAATCCGATTGAGAACCTCTGGTGGGACTTAAAGAAAGCAGTTGCAGCGCGCAAGCCTAAGAATGTGACTGAACTGGAGGCTTTTGCCCATGAAGAATGGGCGCAGATACCCGTAGATCGCTGCAAGACACTTGTGTCAAGCTATGCTTCACGTTTAAAAGCTGTTATAACTGGAAAAGGATGTTGTACTAAGTACTAAGATTGAATGTCACTTGGGGGTTGAATAAAACTGATAATGATGTGAGCACAGAAAAGACATTTGTGGTTATTTCATTATAAATGTTATGTTATATTTGTCTGACTTACAAGTGCCTCTTTGATTTAATTGTAAACAAGATGACTGAAATGATCAAAATACATGTCAAACTGGCCAAAACACTCAATTTCAGTGGGGGTTGAATAATTTTGAACACAACTGTAGTTGTATATTTAACTCCCGTTCCCAGTTACTTAGATAGTTGGGGCTTTGGGAGTTTCCAGTTCTTAACACCTGTCTGCATACCATGGATAGGCATTTAGCTGGCAGGACGGGTAATAGTATGTAGTTCTCCAACCATGTAGGGTCGGGCAGAGGGAGATGATTGGATCTCTTGAATCTAGTGCAGGATTTCTCAAAGTCCCAAATTTGTAGGATATCTCCCGTCATGTTAGCATTGCCGGTGATGTCTTTGTAGAAATCTCTACTAGCTTTAGAGCGATACAGATCCCCCATTCTAAGATGAGCTACAGATGACCAAATTTTTGGGACCTCCAGAGGGCGTTTTACAAGTATCTGTGGTAGT
Source organism: Bufo bufo (assembly GCF_905171765.1). Lineage (NCBI taxonomy): Eukaryota > Metazoa > Chordata > Amphibia > Anura > Bufonidae > Bufo > Bufo bufo. Next base: position 415,288,183 of record NC_053393.1, on the reverse strand, counting down.
ATATGAAGTGGGGCCAGGGGGGACAATTTATTCTTCCCCATATTCAGCTCATTTGAATTTTGGCAGCTATAGATTGTGCTTCTGATTAGATCATATGGTAAATCCTGTTTACTCGGTAAGGACGCTTTATACGGTCTTAAACTTTTGATCAGTACTGTCGTATGGCTCCCACGGTCAGGGAATGGGAGAAGTCTACTAAAACCTCACTCGCTAGAGAGGAATTTGACCTTGTAAATATTAAGAAAAAACTAAGATTTGTTAGAATATGGCAGAAATGGCTAATGTAGTTATTCCCTAGGAGATGAAGGGTGTAGTTGGTTGGGGTCGGAGGGGTATAGGGGTGAGAGAGGGGCAAGAGTTTTTGTTTTTTTTTCTCTTCAAGAGGGAGTAGTTAATGAATAAGGGAAGAGGGGGAGGGTATATAATTCTATGTAATTAAAAGATTGTTATAACCTTTTTTGAATGATGTGAAAAACAATAAAGATTTAAAGTACCAAAAAAAAAGTCAGCAGCGAAAAAGGGGTCTTCCGTGGTCCGCCGCAGGTGCGTGGAGGGTGGGATCGCTAATTAAAACACAAGCAACTTACCTAACTATAGGTCAAAGAAGTGTGGAAAGTTTGGCGTATGCACCCCAAAAACTGTAGGGGAATGAGCGTATAGAAAAAGGGGGGGCGGAGAAGAATAATAAAATGGAATAATAAGCTGAAACAATCGAAGAACAGTACGTTACAGGCTTTGTCAAGCCAACATAATAATAATAATAAGCTGATATATATATAAAAAATCGAAGAACAATATGTTGGCCTTTCAAGCCAACATAATTATGAAACAAACAGTATATAGTGTCATTACCCATACACCCCGGAGGACGCCAGGGATCTGGCAAACCATTTTGGGGGAAATGTATGAAGGGATTTTAGAAGACGGCTATTGTCAGCGCCAACACTAAACTGTACAATCAATGCGGTTTCTTATTGACAAGGAAGCACCTGCGTTAGGTGCAGATCCGTCTGTTTTTAGGTTTTTTTCATAAAAAATGCAAACAGATCCGTTTTGACTTACACTGAAAGTCAATGGGAGGCGAATCCGTTTTCAATTGCACCATATTGTGTCAGTGAAAACTAATCCGTCCCCATTTACTTACAGTGTAAGTCAGGACGGATCCATTTGGCTCCACATCGTCGGGCGGACATCAAAACGCTGCAAGCTGCGTTTTGGTGTCCGCCTCCAGAGCGGAATGGAGGCTGAACGGAGGCAAACTGATGCATTCTGAGCTGATCCTTATCCATTCAGAATGCATTGTCACAGTCAAATACAAGCTGTAAATACTGCAGTTATTTTCTGGTTTAAAAAAAACAACCATTTTGTGCTAGATACTACATTTGAGGCCTTTGCTGTATTTCTGACAGTCCAATACAAGCGTTAGATACTGCTATTATATTATGGTATAAAAAAAAACACCCATTTTGGACAAGATAATACATTTGCGGCCTTTGCTGCATTTGTGACAGTCCAATACAAGCGTTAGATACTGCTGTCATATTCTGGTTTTAAAAAAAACACCCATTTTGTGCAAGACACTACATTTGGAGCCTTTGCTGCATTTGTGATCCATGGAATAGCCAGCACCTGGACCCAAGGCACACCCGCACGGGGAGGACACGAGACCACAATATTAGTGAAACAAATCCCAGCGGGTGCTTGTAAGCGAACTGCAAGGTTTTATTATTTCATATTATATCCAATAAATACATGGACGCGTTTCAGCATATCCATCTTTCGTCAGCATAACAATATAAATAAATCTCCATCTTTATATAACAATATAATTAACATAATCAATGACATCAGATGCCCATCTGCGGGCGGTAGATCACATAATTCCATAGCAACCAAACAGCGTTTCCTAGTTACCAAGTAACAAGTCACCATGTTACCCCTGAACAATACTCAATGTATAAATCCATGAATAGAATAAATAAATAAATCAATAGACACACAAATAAATTGAAGCTTAACTTGATACAGCTCAAATTCCATCTTTGATTTGCTATTTGTAAAAAAAAAGAAATATACATAAGAAAAAAAATATTCCATAAGAAAAAACTCCATCATAATAAAATTTTAGCATTTTATAATGCTATTATTTTCCCTCATAACCATGTTATAAGGGAAAATAATATAATGATCGGGTCTCCATCCTGATCATCTCCTAGCAACCATGTGTGAAAATTACACCTCATCCGCACTTGCTTGCGGATGCTTGCGATTTTCACTCAGCCCCATTCATTTCTACGGGGCCTGCGTTGCGTGAAAAACTCACAAAGTAGAGCATGCTGCGATTTTTTTACTCAACGCACAAGTGATGCGTGAAAATCACCGCTCATGTGCACAGCCACATAGAAATTAATGGGTCCGGATTTATTGCGGGTGCAATGCGTTCACCTCACACTTTGCACCCGTGCGGAATACTTGCCCGTCTGAAAGAGGCCTAAGGGTACATCCATATTGGAAATAATTTGCAGCAGAAAAATCTTTAACCATATCCAAGTTAGCATGCAGATTTTAGCAGATTTTGCTTTGAATTTGACATGGATTTCACTTTATGCATTACACTGTATAAATTGACCCTAATAGTAGTTGCACTTTGCACGATTGTGTTTCCAGCACTGGACATTTTAATATATTTTGAATGAATCCATTCACTTCATGATGGTCCTGGGCATACACAGTCCAGAGTGTTGAGCTCAAGGAGCCATGTCTAGGATTCATGCACACGACCATATCTGTATTTCTGTCCAAACAACATATCTGTAAAGTAGTGATAACGTCTGTGTGCATATTTCTCTCACTCCCATCTATAGCAGGCCATTCTCGTCCTCACAACGGCAATAATCGTTAATTTCTAACGATAATTTGTTTTCCCTTAGTCCTAACAGCAGCACAGATGGGGTTAACTGCCCCTGTGGACTGGTAGGACCGGCGGAATTTTTAATGAGCCCAAGAACCAATAAACGATCTTCAGCTCCCTGAAAGGGAGGAGATCACCCCCCAGCCCACCGTGTTTTTAACAAGCATAATGTATTTAGGGTGGGATATTTGTGTGCTGCTGTTAGGACTAAGGGAAAACAAATTATCGTTAGAAATTAACGATTCCCTTACGTCCTACAGCAGCACAGATGGGGAGATAGCAAGAAGAATCCCCTAGGGAGGGTCCTCATGCCTGGCAGAACTAAGAACTGTCTGCCCAAAAGCCGAAAACTCTGCCATCCTAGCATCTATCCTATAATGGGAGATGAAGGTTGACTCAGAGCTCCAGGAGGCCGCCTTACAGATCAACTCTAAGGGGAGAAGTCTTCTCTCCGCAACAGAGGTGGAGACAGCCCTAGTAGAATGGGCTCTCACAAACTCCGGAGGATCTAGGGACTGGGAGACGAAAGCCTCCCTAATGGCCTCCTTGATCCAGCGACTAATGGTGGCTTTAGACGCTTTACGGCCTTTAGACTTACCGGCAAACAGGATAAGGAGATTCTCATCTATCCTGAACTCTCTGGATCTATCCACATAGACCTGGAGGCATCTTGAAATATCCAGCGGGTCTCTTGCTGGAGTATCAGAGGAGGAGGCTGAAAACAAAACTGGTAAAGAGATTACCTGGTTGATATTTTGGAAGGTAGGCACCTTAGGCCTGAAGTAGGGTAAAAACTTCAGGAGTACTCTGTCCTGTAAGAAGATAATATACGGGTGAATTGCAGAGAAAGCCTGCAATTCAGAGATTCTTTTGGCTGAAGCTACAGCCAGAAGAAAAACCATCTTTAAAGTCAAAAATTTGAATTCCACCTCCTCCAAAGGCTCGAAGGGGGGAGATGCTAGCCCCCTGAGCACTACTGAAAGATCCCACTGGGGGATAGGTTTCAGTATAGTGAGCTTTAGTCTTTCAGCTCCCTTCAGGAAGCGTTTGATGAGTGGGTCCCGAGAATGTGGCCTGTTGAGACAGGCCAAGATGGCATAAATCTGTACCTTCAAGGTAGCTGGAGAAAGGTCTCTATCTAATCCATCTTGAAGGAATTGTGGTATCGCAGGAAGGGGCGGATCTGCGGACGCCACCTGTTTGGAATCACACCATGCCACGAAGATTCTCATGATCCTGGAGTAGGCCTTCTTTGTAGACTCTGCTCTGGAATGCGACAAAGTTCTCAGGACCGACTCGGAAAGCCCTTCTATGTTGGGAAGGGACTGATCAACCTCCAGGCTGTCAGGTTGAACATGTGCAGATCTGGGCAGAGGTGAGTGTCCCACGACACCAGGGTCTGCTCCGGGGGGAGTCTCCAGTATTGTGCCTGACTCATCTGAATGAGCTGGGTAAACCAGGATCTCCTGGGCCAGAACGGTATGATGGCTATTACCGAGGCCTGATCCTGACGGATTTTCATCAATACCCTCGGTATCATGGAAAACGGAGGGAAGATGTAAGCCAGCCTGAACCTCCACGGTATCGACAGAGCATCTATCGCCAGGGGGTTTTCTTCCCTGTACAGGGAACAGAACCTCAGCACCTTGGCGTTGAACCTGGTTGCCATGAGATCCACCTCTGGCATACCCCATCTGTGAACTAACTGCCTGAAGATCTCCGGATGCAGAGACCACTCCATGGTCGGTAATCCTCGACTTAAGCGGTCCGCTATCATATTGAGGGAACCTCGAATATGAGTGGCAGATAGATGGGAAAGGTTCGTCTCTGCCCACCGAAGAATTACCCCGATCTCTGACAGAAGGGGCAATGATCTTGTGCCTCCCTGCTTGTTTATATAGAGAACCGCAGTCATATTGTCTGACTGGACTTTCACAGCTTTGCCCGGATCTGAGGGGCGAAGTGAAGGAGGGCTAGCCGGATAGCTCGCATCCCGCGAAGATTGGAAGAAAGACGCCGCTCCAAAGGAGACCAAGATCCCTGTACTGGGGATCCATCCAGGTGAGTGCCCCAGCCTACAAGGGACGCGTCTGTAGTCAATATGATCCAAACTGGTTGGGTCATAGACTTCCCTGCTGGTAGCCGAAACCACCATCTGAGGGAATTCCGGGTTTGACCGGACAGGGAGCACAGTTGAATCTAGCCCCGCAGGGCTGCCGTTCCATAAGTGTAAGACCTCCGACTGAAGAGGACGGAGGTGCCATAACGCCCAAGGGACTGCGTCCGCAGCCGCTGACATGAGCCCCAGCATCTTCATGAGAGTCCGGATAGAGACTCGACGAGGGACAAAAAGGACTCTTGCTAGGTCCTGAATCCGTGCTCTCCTTTCTAGAGTCAACCGGAGGGACATCTCCACAGAGTCGACCACGAATCCTAAATAATGGATTGAAGTCGATGGGCTCACATTCGACTTCTGCCAGTTGATAATCCAGCCCAGGCGGAGGAGAAAGGAGATTGCTATCTGAAGATGGTGGGTGAGAACCGGAACTGAAGAGGCTATGAAGAGCCAATCGTCCAGATAAGGGATAATAGTCAGTCCTTGAAGTCTCAACGCTGCCACCACCGACACCACCACTTTGGTGAAGATAAGGGGGGCGGAAGAGATTTCAAAGGGAAGCGCGGTGAACTGAAAGTGCCTGCGAACCCCTAACATCTGGACCTCGATCCTGAGGAATTTCCGGGAGGTGGAATGGATGGGGATGTGAAGATACGCATCCTTGAGGTCCAGAGTAGCCATGACGTCCCCAGGATTGAGGATATGGCTGACTGACCTTATGGTTTCCATCCGAAACCTGGTTTTCCTTATAAATCGATTGAGAAATCTCAAGTCGATAATCATCCGGAGATCTCCCGTCTTCTTGGGAACCAGGAACACTGGAGAATAAATCTCTAGGCCTCTCTCCCCTGCCGGCACCTCCTCTAGGGCTCCCTTGGAGATATAGTCCTGAATATAAGATTCTAGGATCCTTTGTTTGGCAGACCCGAAGTTTCGCGTGGCGATGAATCTCTCTGGGGGGAGGGAGATAAGATCTACCCGGTACCCGGCAGAAATTATGTCCTGAACCCAGGGGTCTGCGATCAACTGGGCCCAAGGGTCTTTGAAATGGGAGAGACGGCCCCCCACGGGAATCTGGGGGAGGGGTACGGGAAAGTCTAGAGGAGATACTGCAGGGGCAGCAGGGCTTAACCAAGAGCCTCGAGGAGGCCCATAGTCAGGAGGGTTTTGCCTCCCTGGTGGGTTTGCGGGAGCGTCTCGAAAATTTACGAGACGGCCCCCCCCAATCTTTGCGCCTAGCCTGCTGCCCTGGACGGCCACCGCCTTTCTTATCCTGTCTGGGGCGTCCCCGAAAGGGCTGCTGGGGGATACTCTTCCCTTTCTTGTCGGAGAGTCCCTCCATGATTCTGTCCAGTTCGGACCCGAACAGCCTATCCGGCTCGAAGAGGAGCCCACAAAGGTTGAATTTGGACGCGTTATCCGCGATCCATGGCTTCAGCCAAAGTGGTCTGCGGGCAGCTGAAACTAGGGCCATAGTTTTGGCGGTCAGCTTCAGCTGCATCTGGGTGGAATCGACCAGGAAATCCATAGCCAGATTGGCTGATTTGAAGGCTGCCAAGATGTCGTCTCTCGAAACGCTCTGGTCCATGTCCATCTGGATCTGGTTGAGCTTGGAGCGTAGAAAGGAGGCTACTTCAGTGGCCGCAATTGAAGTTGATGCGGAGGCAGCAGCCGCCGCGTAACCCCTTCTGAGGGTGCACTCTGCCCTCCGGTCTAGAGGGTCCTGCAGACTAGACCCATCGTCTGCAGGGACCAGAGTGCGCCTGGACAACTTGGCTATAGCCATGTCCACCTTGGGAACGGAACCCCACGATTCCACCAAGGGTTTAGCCATCGGGTACATGAGCTTAAATTTCCTGGCGAGGACTGGGCCTTTCTCAGGCTTTCTCCACTCTGTACGCATTACAGAGAGAAGGGTCTCATCCGCTCTAAAGACACGCTGTGTCCATCCGGCGGGATCGGAGGACTCCCCCATGTCAACATCCTGGCCCCCCGACCTGATGGATCTCAGCAACTTCTGCGTTTTCTCTGGAGGAAAAAAGCAAGAAGTTAATTCTTCATCCTCAGAAGAAGACCCCACGGAACAGGGGGTAGGTCTCTCGACCGGTGCAACCACCTCCATGGGAGTCTGAGAGGATCCTGGTAGCCTCTCATTAAGCAGACGCACCACTCCCTTAATGGAATCATCCACGTAGGTCTTTGTCCACTGGAACATTTCTTGCATCGTGGGTTCCGTGGATGCCTGTGTGCGACAACTCTCACAGCTGGAGTAAGGACAGTTGTCGTCTAGAGGTGTGTTACAATCGTAACAGGCCAAATGCTTCCTCTTGGCCCCAGACTTCCGCTGATCCGAATCCTTAGGGGAAGCCATAATTCTATAAAAAAAGAATAAACAGGTCATAACACCTACAAACACCAGGAGGAGGTGATACAGGACCATCTGGGAGCCCACCAGCACTGAAGAAAATAGAGCTGTGGAGAAGAAGAACAACCCAAGCCAAGCAATATATCACTAGAATATATAAAGGCACAGGGAACTCTGGAGCTAGCTTGTGAAAGCGATGCAACCAGAGCACTGAATGACAGGCTCTGGGCGCTTAGAAGGAGGAAGCCCCGCCCCCTGGCGGGCCCTCGATCGAGACCAGCCCAGAGAGGTAATAGAGCCTAAACTGGCTCAGCTGACCCTATGTGTCTCCCCAAGGGTAACCTGGAGTTCAGGGTGTCCTTAAGGAGACAGATTAAATAGAGCAGTGAGGTTAAGAAACCTCACCGCATCGATACGAAAAACCGGAAGTGACGTAGCGCACCTGGTGCGCGTCACTTCCGGAGATGGCGGCGCCCACAGCGCCGCACACATGCGGCAATGTTTGAGAGAACGGGACACCGCAAACCAGTGGAAGAAGAGGGGAGGGGGACACCCCCCCCCCCCCCGACGGTACCCTAGAGAAAAAAATAGCCGCGATAAGGCCTATTATAAAGGCAATAAGAGCAAAAAAAGGGCGATCCTAGATTAAGGAACAAAAGAGCCCCTAAGCACTCTTCAGCTCCCTGAGGGGGAGCGACACGCCAGTCCACCTGTCCAGAGGACAGAAAAAAAAAATGGTGGGCTGGGGGGTGATCTCCTCCCTTTCAGGGAGCTGAAGATCGTTTATTGGTTCTTGGGCTCATTAAAAATTCCGCCGGTCCTACCAGTCCACAGGGGCAGTTAACCCCATCTGTGCTGCTGTAGGACGTAAGGGAATAGGACATATTCTATAATTTGTGGAACGGCCACACAGATCTGCAAAGAATAGGGATGTGTGAATGGGCTCATAGAAATGGGTCAGTGTGCCATCCAACCAGCCTAACAATGTGCTGCCTGATTGTTTGGGAAGAACTGAGGAAGGGATGCAGAGCAACAAAGCTGCTCTAAAGTCACTGCAGTGCATTAACAAACATTCTTTAGCGGTATGGGCACAGTGTGGATCTTTCTATCATGCCATGTATCCATACATGGATGTATCCCCATTCAATGAAGTTAATCCATGGATGACTACCTGACTGTGATTTCCCAATCACCGTTTTGTGTAGGATGCCTTTGTGGTGCATGTGGACCGCTCCGGCATCCTCCATTGTACGCATTTTTTGCTGGGGATGGTCGTTTGCTGCGGTCCACATGCGGTGGGACTGCTCCCCCAATGAGAAACACGCTACAGTGTTTGGGGTCTGAGCAGTTCCCCCATATTTGCCACTATATTTCTGTGATTTTGTTCCAGATGTATTGAATGTGCCTTCACCTGACATTTAAACATTCTTTTGCACCTGGTAGCCTCCATCACACGGTCTGATATGGGTGTGGCTTACAGTCTTGCTTTGTTCACATTGCACTAGTTGTCCTGCTAGGCGGTTGTGTGGAAGCTTGGCTGTGAGCTGGATTTCATCACCTTCAGACTGTGTTCACACCATAGTTAGCGTAGTGGTAGGACCCCGTGCCATGCTGAGAGACCGTGACGTAGTGCATGATGGGCTTCGATATGTTCCTGACAGGAATATATTGGCAAAAATCTCAGCTTTTAATATCTGTTTGTATGACTAGCTAGTAGTATAGTCAGTGGCATATCCGTTTGGTGCATTTTTTTTCTGTGATTTATATATTTATATATTTTCATCAGCACAATGCTCCGTTTTGTGTTGGATGCCTTTGTGGTGCATGTGGACCGTGCCGGCATCCTCCATTGTACGCATTTTTTGCTGGGGATGGTCGTTTGCTGCGGTCCACATGTGGTGGGACTGCTCCCCCAATGAGAAACACGCTACACTGTTTGGGGTCTGAGCAGTTCCCCCATATTGGCCACTATATTTCTGTGATTTTGTTCCTGACTGTGATTTCTACACAAATTTCGCAGCTGCATTAACAGCTTTGCAGATTCCCTTTGAAAACAGGGGGATGTGGAATACTACAGTGGAATACAGAATACAAGCCAAAATCAACTTGAAATTTTTGCCATGTGAACATGTATGGGGGAATAGGGGGCCACCATGTGTTCACCTTAGGCAGCAGAGAGGCTAGGTGCATCCCTGACTGTTCTAGTAACTGTTACGGCCAGACAGGGCATACATGCTTGCAGTATTCTTTTAGTGCATTGGAAATGGGAAATCTCCTGGCTAATCATACAGACATAGCTGTCAATCAGTGTGTAGGATCTCCCAAATGATTCCTAAGCATAGAAAAAGCAGAGGTATAAATGATTAAATTGCAAGGTATGCTGACTTTTTCCCCATAAAACTATACTCCTCAACATTGAAATTGCAACACCAAGATGGAAAAGTCATGGAATTGTGGAAATCACAATATCTATAGACATGTTAATGATATGCAAATTATAAAAAAATGGAAACAAAATATTCAGAACTTCTCAATTTATTCAGTATCAAATAATAGCTCCACATATAGAAATGCAGGCACTTACACACTTTGGCATGCTTATCAATGAGGTTATTAATGGTTGTCTGAGGAATGTTCTGCCATGCTGAATGCACTTATCCACTAAAATCATCAAGATCCGAGGTGCACCTCTCATTGCAATTGCTGACCACTGACGTTCCAGATGTACTGAATGGCAGACAAGTGTGGAGACAATGGAGTTCATGGTAGCACGTTCAGGCCACCCAGGCTGCTCACATTAGCACGAGCCTGACATTGTCCTTTTGAAAATTGGCTCCTAGGACCCTTCGGAGAAATGGCTGTAAATCTAGTTCCATGACCAATCAATGTAATGCCTATAGGGGTCCAGCTAATGTACATTAATCCACCCCACAACATAATTCTGGTAGTAGGAATGGTGTGATGATTCCTTGTGAAGGCCTTTTTATAGTGTGGCCCACGTGATCTCGAGGCTCACTACGTGCCATTCTTCTAATGAGATTATTTGTTCATGAAGAGATTTGCCTCTGTTCACCTCTTGCTGTCATCCCAGCAATCCTGTTTCTCAGGTTTCTGTTCCTCCCAGTTTGTGACAAGTGGCAAATACTGGCACATCAACAGGAGGCAATGCACAATCATCCAGTGGCGTACTAAGGGGATGGCGTACTAACGGGGCGGGGGGGGGGGGCTCTCAGGGGGTGCCAGAAGCAATGAGATGGAAGCGCTCATTACTGGAGTACTGGGAGCTGCGGTCCTATCACTCACCTCTCAGCTCCCAGCTCTCCTCCCCTTCTTCAGGCCGGCGGCACTCTGAATGGTGAACTATGTTTTTTTTTTTGTTTTTTTTTAATACAGAGGAGGTAAAGAGGGCTTTATTACTATGGAGGAAACACAGAGTGCATTACTAATGTGAAGGGGGAACAATGGGCATTTCTACTATGGAGGGGGCACAGAGCCAGAGGGCATTACTACAATAAAGGGGGCACAGAAGGCATTATTACTGTGAAGGGGACACAGTGGGCGTTATTACTGTTAAGGGGGCACAGAGGGCATTATTACTGTGAAGGGGGTACAGTGGGCATTATTACTGTGAAGGGGGCATAAAGGGGATTTCTACTATGGAGGGGGCACAGACGTCATTACTAGTACAGTGGGCATTACTACTATGAAGGGGGCACAATGGGCATTATTACTGTGAAGGGGGCACAATGGGGATTTCTACTATGGAGGGGGCACAGAGGGCATTACTAGCACAGAGGGCATTACTACTATTAAGGGGCACAATGGCCATTATTACTGTGAAGAAGGCACAATGGTGATTATTACTATGAAGGGGACACAATGGGGATTATTACTATGAAGGGGGCACAATGGGGATTTCTACTTTGGAGGGGGCACAGAGGGCATTACTAGCACAGTGGGCATTATTACTATTAATCAGGAACAATTGGCATTATTACTGTAAAGGGGGCACAATGGGGATTATTACTGTGAAGGGGACACACAGAGGGCATTACAACTGTCACAATGTGGGCATAACTATTGTGAGGGGGCACACATCTGTACAAAACTACTGTGAAGGTTGAACAATGAGGGCAATACTACTGTGAGGGGGTACAATTTTTTAAAGTATTGGGGGGGGGGTAAGAGAAAGGACCCGTCCCAGGTGCCAACTACCCTAGGCACGCCACTGCAATCATCCCACATGAATTGATACGGTTTTTGAAGTATCATATACTGTAGCTAAAAAAAATTGCTTTCAATCTGGCTTTTATGTTCCTCCCACATCCCACAGATTGGAGTAAGATGCTTGAAAGTTTGATCATCTACTGATCTTAGTGACACCTGCTACTTCCTCGATTTGCATAACCTTATGGTTTGTCCTTCTTGGTGTTGCAATTTCAATGTTGAGAAGTGTATAAATCAATCTGCTCAGCTCCTCCTGTTCTCTAACATGCTGCCTGCAGATTGCACTGCATTTTCATGATGATAGGTTCTCTATAATGGAAATGTGGTTTAAAAGGTCATCAATGAAGGTTGACAATGAATAGCTAATCTGTTTCTAATGAGCTACTGTAAATGTCAGCCATGTCATGGCCACCCCATCTGAAAGTACCCTTAAGTACACATGAAGCAGCATGTTCTAAATCGGTTCTAAAAGAGTAACATTGCAGCTATCAAACGTACAGTATTTAAAGGGTTTCTGTCACCAGGATGAATCCTATTAAACTAGCTGACATTAGCGATGTGCTGTCAGTAGACCCTAACTAGCCTATTCCTACTTTTATTTATGCCCCTGTTACTCCAGAAATATAACTTTTATAATATGCTAATTAGCCTCTAGGTGCAGGGTGGGCGTTGCCCCTGCTCCTTGAGGTGCCGTTCTCCCACCTCTGGCCACGCCCTGCTACACTAGATTGACAGAGTCAGGCTGCGTTGATCTCCTACTGCTGGCCCTGTCTGCCGTGTAAACCTCATGCCTTGCCCGTCCCGTTCAGTATTCGGCGCAGGTGCAGTGAGTGAAGGGCGCTCGCGACTGCCGGCTTTCTCACTGCGCCTGCACCGAATACTGAACAGCGCGAGAATTACCCAGCGCACAGGGCCGGCAGTTGGAGGTGAAGGCTGCCTGGCCCTGTTAATCTAGTGTAGCAACTTCTATTATAAAAGTTAGATTTCTGGAGTAACAGGGGCATAGATTAAAGTAGGAATAGGCCAGTTACGGTCTGCTGACATTAGCACATCGCTAATGTCAGCTACTTTAATAGGGTTAATTCTGGTGACAGAAACCCTTTAAGGCTCACTAGATCAAAAGACTATGTTTGATCCCAGACACAACTCAGCATGGAATTAGCATTTGGGTACATGACACCTGAATAGACAGCCACAATGTTTTGGTCAGTCAGTTTCTAGTTCAGCTGTCAAGATTGTCTAGCAACAAAAAAGTTCATTAAAATGCAAATTAGATTTTGCTATATTATTCATTTTGTACTCATCAGTGCTCAATCATCTTCAAGACTAAGTCCATTATTAGCATATCATGGATTTTAAACACATTCAGAATTTTGCAGAATATGCGTGAGTTACTCCTGAAGTGAGATGTAATGCATTGCAATGCAATTCAAGACAGATGAGAAGAAATGAGAATACACTGAACATAAGGTGATATTCCAACTTAGATATAATATCCCACATGCATGAAAGCAGAAATTATGATGACTATTCCATCTAGATAACCTGCATAGAACTAGAATCAATGAACTTAAGGGCACATTTATTAAAACCAGCGCTTTAGACGCCGGTCTTAATAAGGCCCTGCACTGGCGGTGGATTAGCCGCAGTTATGTAGAGGAGCCAGCCTCTACATAAGGTTGGTGTATCCAGTGCCGCTTCTAAATGAAGACAGCTGGCTTACATTTAGACCATTTTCTATGCCTAAAGCAGGTGTAGAAAATTATAAATGAGATGGGCCTTTTGGCCCGTCCCCTTCCCTGCCCATGCCACGCCCACTTTTTTAGACCTTTTGTGAGTTGGGAAAAGTCACAGATTGCGGCGCAACACAAATGTCCTTTGTGCCGCAATCTGCACCAGAGATATGCCTAATGTAGGCATATTTCTGTTTAATAAATGACTCCCTTGGAGTATTCAGGAAAGGGTGTTCATTAGAAAGAAAATTTACAGATGTAGCAGAACTAAATGGAATTGTCATAACACATGTCACAGTGTTATCTACTGACAAAAGCCATTGAAAACCATTGAATAAGTAAATTAACATTTTCCTGCCATTGCTTACCATGTTTATCAAGTATCACCACAATTTTTTCTGCCACATGCACCATGTTCATAAAAAGCTGAAAAATATGTGTCTCACCCTGCCTAATTCACTAGGATAGAAATGCTTAAAAACACTAAGTGTACCAGCTATACCTGGTACCCACAGGAAACAAGAGCAAGAACAGTGCAAAAATCAGCTGACTCTCTGGGTGTTTTTAATGCTTTCATACCAAAAAACGCATAAAGTATATGTACATAAAATCAATAAATGGTAACAAAATGGTAGAAATGGATTGTACATCAACTGAAACCAATATTAGATCATAGTTCACCTGAGAAGTCCTATCTAGGGGATCCAGTCAGGGCAGGGACGACGGGTAGGCGAGGGTAGTTGCCTGCCTAGGGCGCCACCTCACTACCCATAACAAAGAAGTGCAATCAAGGCCACATCTGCGGCTATTCAGCGACATAGGCTTCAGACTACTAGGCAGTAGAACAACACAAGAAGGCGCAATGACATTTCTGCGACCTCCTGGAGAAAGTGATGTCATCAGGACAAGCTGCGCTAGGACAAAGATCAGTCTGCACCCCAGAATCCAATCAAAAACCAAAGCAATGGAGCCAACTACTTAAGAGCACACAATTAATATTTGTGACACACTGTTGGGTTACTTGGCTAGGCAACTTTGAGAAACATTGATTTATACAATTAATTGAAAGTATCCTGACTCCCCAAATTTTTTTTGGGGGGGGGCAATTTTTGGATAATGTCCTTAACAGCTAAATCATGACCTCAAGATGCTTATGAATAAAAGCCATTTAAAACTCATCTGAATGCTTCATAGAATTTACATTCGAAAAATAACTTGCAGATAAAATAGAATGGATACATTTCACCATGAATTCTACTGTATGTATGCAATGGTGCTTCCTAGCATTTGGTCAAAAATGTAACTTATTTTGCTCATGATAATCTTACAATTTCCTACTAATGCACTGTGAGAAATGCTTCGAAAAGCCAGAGATGCCATCATCCCAAGTTAAGCATTATTTCACACAGCCAGGCATTTTTGCCAGCTCCCAAATGTTAACAGCCTCTGACACAGCAGTGAGCTTTCTGTGTGTGCGGCTTATAAAGGTCATTGCTCGACTGTCAATGAGAAAGGTCATTCCTAGCCCTGCTTGTTTTTGACATGTATGTACTGTTTTCTTGTTACAAGCTAAATATTTTGCCGTTAGAAAACCATGTTTATGCTCATGAAGCTACTGTACTGTGCATGAATTACATATTTAATGTGTACTCCATGGAGATAATTTATTGAGCATTTTAAGAGACATGAGGATGATGTATAAAATTTGCAAAAGTGGAGAGAGCCTAAAGCAAGCAATCACTGGGTTAAATGAAAATGTTATATTAATTAACAGAAATTGTGAAAGATTGATCCGAACAGGAGTAATATGATGTGGCTACAATATTCAACCTAATTATCTCTTCCTCATTAGTGGAAATTAACACTTAAAAGATTATCTAAAATAGAGTCACAAAATATTGTCTTGTCCTATGTATATAGTGCATCATATTATGATTAGCGATGAGCGGCACAGGCAATACTCAAATTTGCAATAATTTTTAGCTGAATATGCACGTATTGATGTTCAATTTCATTACCTATAACAAACAATCACACAAAGACTATATGCTAACAACCTATCTATGAGACAGGTACAGTTAGCATACCTTAAAATGGCAGTGTTGAGCACTATGAGACATTCATGACCAACTCTTTTTTTTTTTTATTTTTTTTTATCGAAAGCCCAAAGTCGTGCTCTCACCTCGTGCCCAAAATCGTGCAGCGTGCCACACAAAAATCGTGCACTAGGTCGCGGTCTATCGCAGGCCCTCTCCGAAGAGAAGAGCCCCCCACAAACCATTCCCAATCCCTCCGGGGCCGTTAAGCTCCTGCAAGGGACTGAGACCAGTGGCAACCCTCAGCCGAAGCCAAGGGTACGCCCATCTATGCTCCCGGCTTTCGCCTAGGCTGCCACCCAGGGCGTCAGCCAGGAGCTTCAACAAGGTCTGGACTCTCCCCAGAGGGAGAGCCCAAGGGGTTTGGCAGGGGGGTGAGGAACCAAAATGGCCACACACACCCCCCCCTAGACCTCAAGGAGGGGGTACCCGTTAGGGCGCCGCAACCCTTGAAAATCCTAGTGACACACAACGTGTAAAAGTGCACACGGTGACATAAAAAATAAATAAGTGAAGTGTTTTGCCCTTAAGGCCCAGACATTCGGCCGGAATTATAAAAATTCCTCGTATTTTCAAGGCCGAAGCCGAGCGAATAGAGGTGTGTGCTAAAGTTGTGAGAAAGAAGTGCTTGTGCAAATGTGCCATCTCTCAGTGGGTTGCCACCCCCCGTGAGTTCCGGCACCCCAGGGCACCACCCCTGGGGCACTCGCACTTTGGGCTTTCAACACAACTCGACCTAGATGGCATCGATCCAGCAGAGCTCAAAGGTAGCTTCACATGGGATTTTCGGTCCTACTCCCATGTTCCGCCACCCAGGGTTGCCATGGAGGGAGTACAGCCTGGAGCGTAGCTCTACAGGACTGAAGAACAGATACTACACTTGATCTTAGCCAAAAGGCCGAGAAGCGACCAACTCTTTATGCACACAGACTTGAGAGCCAGAGAGCCTCAAAGTTGCTTGACTTTTGTTGGATGACTTGGGGGACCTGCGCACCTAGATCATTATCATTAGGGTGACAAAAATAGAAATATTTTTTTGGATGCCAGCTAACTCTTCTCTCACTGCTTTGAAGGGCTGCATAAAAATTTTCAGTTTTCTAATTTTCCTAACATTTATATTCAATAACCTTTCTATACTGTTTTCTCATGTAAACTCATTTACATAAACATGGGTATATGGGAAATACATGTAAATTAGCAGAATCTGCCTTGTTTTTCAGCTGAAACACTATTTACATGTCTTTCCCATATGCCCATGTTTATGCAAATGAGATTACCTGACAAAACTGTATAGAAAGGTTATTGAATATAAATGTTAGGACAATTATAAAACTGATTTTTTTTTTTTTATGCAGCCCCCCTAAGCAGTGAGAGAAGAGTTAGCTGGCTTCCAAAAAATAATAATTTACAATTTTTGTCACCCTAATGATATTGATCTAGGTACACAGGTCCCCCAAGCCATCCAACACAAATCAAGCAACTTTGAGGCTTACTGGCTTTCAGTCAGAGGAGAGATGGTCTTGAATGTCTCATTGCACACAAGGCTAGCATTGTAAGGTATGCTGACTGTACCAGTCTCATGGATAGGTTGTTGATTTGCACATACTCGGCTTTTGGCATACAGCCTTTGTGTGATTGTCTGTTATATGTTGTTTATTGTGAGTTATAGGTAAAGATTAGGGTTAAGCAAACACTTGGAAGTTCAGGTTTGGGACCTGAACTTGACGCTGAACCAAAACCCCATTGAAGTCAATGGGGACCCGAACTTTGAGGCTCTAAAAAAGTCATAGAAAGGGCTAGAGGGCTGTAAAAGGAAACAGGATAGGGGTAAAAGCAGGACAATTGCCCTACAAACAAATGTGGATAAAGAAATTAATTAAAATAACAGAATAAAAAAAAAAGTAAAAAAATAATGATCTTGAACTAGTAGGCAGAGGTCAAAGTGAAGTAGGAGGTTGAGGAGGTAGTGGACGTGGCGGTGTAGGTGGAAGCAGTGGTGGAGGAGAAGGTAGAAAATACTTTTTGTATTTTTTTTATTTTTAATATTTTTTTCCCCCCATAAATTTGGGAAGACCTCAAAACATTGGGAAATATAACAATGGCTGGGTGCGGCCGGTATACTTGTCTATTCAGCACAAGGTACGGACATCCATGTGGGATCTATGCCTGGTTCATTTTAATGAACTTGAGCTTGTCCACATTGGCTGTGGACAGGCGGCTGTGCTGGTCTGTGATCACAGGGCAGCGCAGGCCAGCACCTCCAAGGCGTAAAGGGCAAGCTCAGGCTATGTGCCCAATTTGGAGACCCAGAAGTTGAATGGGGCAGACCCATCAGTCAGTAAGTGTAGGCGTGTGCACACGTACTGTTCCACCATGTTGCTGAAATGCTGTTCCATATCAGCTGGTGGTGCTGGTTGTTGTGGCGTGCTGACAAAGCTTTTCCACATTTCGGCCATGCTAACCCTCCCTTCTGAGGTGCTGGCAATGCCGCAGCTGTGTTGGCGACTTCTTCCTCCTCCTCTGCCTTCATCTTGTGCTTCCACTGAGCCCCCGCTGTCAGGTGGGAATGCCATCAGCAGCGTGTCTACCAGCTTGCGCTTGTACTCACGCATCTTCTGAACACGCCCCAGTGACAGAATTAAGGATGGCATGTTGTCCTTGTAGCGGGGATCCAGCAGGGTGGTCACCCAGTAATTAGCACTGGTTAGAATGTGGGCAACTCGGCGGTCATTGCGCAGGCACTGCAGCATGTGGTCGCTCATGTGTGCCAGGCTGCCCAGAGGCAACGTGTCATGACAGAGGGTAGGGATAAGTGCAGCCCTAAACTCCACCCCACCTCTGTCCCCGCCTACTTGCACGGCCCGTCCCAACCGATGGTGTACAACTTGGTGGCAGTCCCTCACTTAGACACGTGCAGGAGCCTAAGAAGATAAAGAAATACTGTAACAGAGCCAGGAAAGCCAAGGTCGAAGCCAGGAGGTCACGCAGGTACACAGGGAGCAATACAATAACGAGGTCAAAACACAATCAGAAGCCAAGAGGTCACATCAATTCCAGGGAGGTCACAAGGTCGAGGTAAAAAACAGTGCCGAGGTCCAAACACACACAGAAAGGCGCAATACAAAATGCTGGTGAGGGTAGCAAGACCAATCACAGGCAACCTGTGGCCAGCTGGCTGCCTGTTTAAATAACCCCTACAGGTGAGTCACGTGACGTGGCCAGCGTTACGTGACTCTGATTGCTCATAAAACAGCTGAGCGCCGATTCATTAACATTGGTACTCAGATCCCCTGCTGCTCGTTGTCTAAGGGATGGAGAACGCCGGCCACGCTGAGGAGGCGTGTGCGGCCGGGTCCTCCCCGCCCCCTGGTCCCCATGGATATGAGGATGCCGACCGCATCCTCGCTCCGCTGTATGTGTGGGATGCCGGCGGCGCTGTGAATGAAGAGCTTGCCGCCGACTCCCCGTGACACAATGGCAAGCTGTTCTCTGTGGGAGCTGTCCTCTGTATCCCCCCAGCCACGCTCCAGTGATGCCCATGAGCTGCTTTGGGTGCCACCCTGCTGTGAACACAGTTCCTCCTCCTCGTCATCCTCCTTCTCCTCATCCTCCAGAACTGTGCCATGGCTGGACAACTTTGTCTCTGGCCTCTGTTGGTGCAGGAACCCACCCTCCGAGCCACTTGTGAATGACTGGCCTGATAACCATGGAAATGATCCCTCTTCCTCCTCTTCTTCCTCCTGTGCCACATCCTCTTCCATCATCGCCCAAAGCGTTTTTTTTCAAGGAGACATAGAAGTCGGATAGTAACGCTGAGGACTGCATCATCTGCACAGGCCATGTTGGTGGAGTACTCGAAACAGCGCTAAACGGCACACAAGTCCCGCATGGAGGCCCACTCATTGGTGGTGAAGTGGTGCTGTTCCGCAGAGCAACTCACCCGTGCATGCTGCAGCTGAAACTCCACTATTGCCTGCTGCTGCTTGCATAGTCTCTCCAGCATGTGCAAGGTGAAGTTCCACCTTGTGGGTACGTCGCATATGAGGCGGTGAGCGGGAAGGCCGAAATTACGCTGCAGAGCAGACAGGCGAGCAGCAGCAGGGTGAGAATGCCAAAAGCATGCACAGACGGCCCGCACTTTCTGCGGCAGCTCTGACATATCGGGGTATTTTTCAGGAACCTCTGCAACACCAAATTCAGCACATGTGCCAGGCTAGGGATGTGCGTCAAGCCGGCTAGGCCCAGAGCTGCTATGAGATTTTGGCTGAGATTTCCCCCAAACAGATGAGTTTCAAAACAGCCTGCTGTCATTTTCCTCCGGCTGTGCTGAAGTTGGTGGTGAAGATGTTACACTGACCAGAAGAGGAGTTGGTAGAGGAGGAAGCGGAGTAGGAGGATGAGGCAACAGGAGGCAAAGAGAAATGTCCTGCAATCCTCGGTGGCGGAAGGACATGCACCAAAATGCTGTCCGCCTCAGGCCCAGCCACCACTGTATTTACCCAGTGTGCAGTTAGGGAGATATAACGTCCTTGCCCGTGCTTACTGGTCCACGTATCGGTAAATAAGTGGATCTTGCCACAGATGGCGTTGCACAGTGCACACCTAATTTTGTCCACCACTTGGTTATGCAAGGAGGGATGGCTCGCCTGGAAAAGTAGTGGCGGCTAGGAACCACGTACTGTGGGACAGCCACCGCCATAAGTCTTTTAAAAGTCTCCGTCTCCACCAGACTGAATGACAGCATTTCAAAGGCCAGGAATTTTGAAATGCTGGCATTAAGGCCCAGGGATCGCGGGTGGGTACTTCCTCTTTCTCTCCAGTGTTTGGGAGATGGACAGCTGAATGCTTCCATGGGACATTGTGGAGATGCTTGGTGACGGTAACGGACGTTGTGGCGTTGCTGCCACATCATCTGTTTGCGGGGTGGCAGCTGCCACTGTCAATCCAGAGGAGGAGGAAGAGGCCGAGACTGCAGCAGAAGAGGGACCAGGAGGAGCCTGAGATCTGTTGTGAGATGTTTACTCCACTGCAGCTCGTGGTCATGCAGGTGGTGCTCAGGTTTAGAACATTTATGCCTCGCTTCCGGCTCTGATTGCACAGCGTGCAAACCACTCGCGTGCAAACCACTCAGCACATTGTCTGAAGAATTGCCACGCTAGGGAACTCCTTGGAGCTGGCTTTGGTGTGCTCAGTCCCTGGGTACGGTGGGCAGTAGCAGGCGTACTAGTTAGGGTACGGCCACTCTTCTTTTGCACACTGCTACCTCTTTTGCTGTGCGGCTGGTGCTGTGTGACCACCACCTCTTCCTCCGAACTGCACATGTCACTTGCATGACCTTGATTCCATGTGGGGTGTAGGACCTCATCATCCTCCATATCATCTTCCACCCACTCTTCACTACTGCCCTCCTTGCCGGTCTGCACACTGCAGAAAGCCGCAGCAGTTGGCACCTGTGTTTTGTCATCATCAGAGATGTGCTGCGGTGGTCTTCCCATGTCCACATCCTGAAACATAAGTGGTTGGGCATCAGTGCACTCAATCTCTTCCACTTCTAGAGCAGGGCTATGGGGACGGCCCTCGGAAACCCTGCCAGCAGAGTCATCAAAAAGCATTAGAGACTGCTGCATGACTTGGGGCTCAGACCGCTTGGCTGATTTGCAAGGGGGTGAGGTGAAAGACAGATGGCCATATGCTGTAGGTGCCAACTCTGATCTTTTAGCAGGGGACTGGGAGTGAGACAATGTGAAGGAACTGGAGGCACTGTCAGCCAGCCAATCTACTACCGCCTCTACTTTTTCTGGCCTCACCATTCGTACACCGGTATTTGGGCCTACAAAATAACGCTGAACGATCTGTCGCCTACGTGCACCTGAGGAAGGTGTTTCGTTTGGGCGGGTAACTGGCACAGATCGACCACGTCCTCTCCCTGCAAGAAGAGCTCCACCAACCCCAGCAGCACCACGACCAGGGCCACGTCCCTTATTTGATGCTCTCCTTATTCTTTGAGGTCACCCACTGAACTAACAGACTGATTAACTATATTATTTTCCCCGTCATGTATGCAGTGCAGGTGTACTTCACGCAATAAATGGGTATATGACGCGCAACTAACTAGACAAATTAAAGAGAACCTTTAATCTGTTTAACCCTAGTCTAATTAGGGACTTACCTTATAGGGTGGCCCCCACTGATGACATCGCACTTTTTTTTTTTCAAAGACCCCCGTTCGTCCGCTGTTGCCCCCCGTTGATTTCGGCGCCTTATATTCTAATTAGCCGACTTGGTTATACTAGGCGGAGACCGGAGCGGTTCTCTTCTCCCTGGCTGTGAGCGTATCCAATCAGAGCGCACCGCTAAAATCCAGGGAGGAGCTCATTCTCCCTGGCTATGGGCGGTCCGCCCTATAAGGTAAGACCCTAATTAGATTAGGGTTAAACAGATGAAAGATCCTCTTAAACTATATCAATTTCCCTGTCACATATGCAGTCCAGGTGTACTTCACACAATAAATGGGTATATGACGTGCACCTAACAAACAGACAGATTAACTATATCAATTTCCCTTTCACGTATGCAGTGCAGGTGTACTTATCCGCTATAAATGGGTATATGACGTGCACCTAACTAACAGACGGATTAACTATATTATTTTCCCTGTCACATATGCAGTACAGGTGTACTTCACACAATAAATGGGTATATGACGGGCACCTAACTAACAGACGGATTAACTATATCAATTTCCATGTCACGTATACAGTGCAGGTGTACTTCACACAATAAATGCTTATATGACGTGCACCTAGCTAACAGACGGATTAACTATATTATTTTCCCTGTCACGTATGCAGTGCAGGTGTACTTCTCGCAATAAATGGGTATATGATGTGCACCTAACTGACAAATGAACTGTATAAATTTCCCTGTCACGTATGCAGTGCAGGTGTACTTCACGCAATAAATGGGTATATGACGTGCACCTAACTAACAGACAGATGAACTATATAAATTACCCTGTCACGTATGCAGTGCAGATGTACTTCACACAATAAATGGGTATATGACGTGCACCGAACTAACAGACGGATTAACTGTATCAATTTCCCTGTCACGTATACAGTGCAGGTGTACTTTACGCAATAAATGAGTATATGACGTGCACCTAACTAACAGACAGATTAACTATTATATTTGTGTGTTAGGGGTACAAAGTACAATGTTGCATTGCACCCACAAAAAAAATCGCTGTAGGTCACCCACAGAATTTACCGTCAGATTTAGGATTAGCTTTCTGTGTCAGGGGTGCAAAGATGGTGTATTGCACCCACAAAAAATCGCACTAACACTGTCCCTCACTTCAGCTGCCTGCTTTCTGTCCCTTCACTACTGAGAGCTGATGGGCGGTGCTACACGTGATCCAGCTTATATAGAGGCTGGGTCACATGATGCACCGGCCAATCACAGCCATGCCATTAGTAGGCATGGCTGTGATGGCTTCTAAGGGCACACAGCTTAAAAGCAAAGCTTGTTGATTGGCTGCCCTGCAGACCCTGCAGCCTTTCAACAAGCTTTATTAAATGCCCGAACACCTAACTCGAACCTGAACTTTTCCGGCAGTTTGGGTTCGGGTCCGGGTACCAACAATCTTAAAGTTTGGTACGGACCCGAACTTTACAGTTCGGGTTCACTCAACACTATTAATTATTTAAAAAAATAATAATATAGCATCTATAAAAATAAATTATTAATGATAGGTAGGAAAATACTTATAATAAAAGTTAATTAATGATAGGTAAAATAATAACTATAAAAAAAAAATAGGTATGGATGATAGCATAATAAAGATTAAGAGTACTCTATACAATAAGTGAGAAGTTTATCGAGTGACAAAAAAAATCTAGAATATTCACTATTATGAAAATATAGCAATATATTCTAGATCTTCATGAATTCTCTAAGTGCCGATATTCGTGTGAAAAATTAGCTATTAGAATATTTGCGCTCAACACTAAATGTGATGTCATAGTGACCAGCTGCAGCAGATTGTCTTGTCCCATGTATACCATGGTCTTGTTACCAGTGGGGTACCTCAGGGATCTGTTCTGGGACCCATATTGTTTAATATCTTTATCAGCGAAATTGCAGAAGGGCTCGATGGTAAAGTGTGTCTTTTTGTTGATGACACAAAGATTTGTAACAGGGTTGATGTTCCTGGAGGGATACACCAAATGGAAAAGGATTTAGGAAAACTAGAGGAATGGTCAAAAATCTGGCAACTAAAATTTAATGTTGATAAGTGCAAGATAATGCACCTGGGGCGTAAAAACCCAAGAGCAGAATATAAAATCAGTGATACAGTCCTAACCTCAGTATCTGAGGAAAGGGATTTAGGGGTCATTATTTCAGAAGACTTAAAGGTAGGCAGACAATGTCATAGAGCAGCAGGAAATGCTAGCAGAATGCTTAGGTGTATAGGGAGAGGCATTACCAGTAGAAAGAGGGAGGTGCTCATGCTGCTCTACAGAGCACTAGTGAGACCTCATTTGGAGTATTATGCGCAGTACTGGCGACCATATCTCCAGAAGGATATTGATACTTTGGAGAGAGTTCAGAGAAGAGCTACTAAACTAGTACATGGATTGCAGGATAAAACTTACCAGGAAAGATTAAAGGACCTTAACATGTATAGCTTGGAAGAAAGACGAGACAGAGGGTATATGATAGAAACTTTTAAATACATAAAGGGAATCAACAAGGTAAAAGAAGAGGACATAGTTTTAAATTAGAGGGGCAAAGGTTTAAAAGTAATATCAGGAAGTATTACTTTACTGAGAGAGTAATGGATGCATGGAATAGCCTTCCTGCAGAAGTGGTAGCTGCAAATACAGTGAAGGAGTTTAAGCATGCATGGGATAGGCATAAGGCCATCTTTCATATAAGATAGGGCCAGGGGCTATTCATAGTATTCAGTATATTGGGCAGACTAGATGGGCCAAATGGTTCTTATCTGCCGACACATTCTATGTTTCTATGTTTCTATACAGTATATCTTATTGTGATGTCATAATGACCAGCGGCAGCAGATTATGTTGTCCCATGTATGTAGTGTATCACATTGGGATGTCATAGTGACCAACTGCAGTGGATTGTCTTGTCACTTGTATACAGTGTATTATATTGTGATGTCATAGTGACTAGCTGCAGCAGATTGTGTTATCCTATGTATACAATGTATCATATTGTGATGTCATAGTGACCAGCTGCAGCAGATTGTGTTGTGCTATGCATACAGTGTATAATTTTTTGATGTCATAGTGATCAGCTGCAGCTGATTGTCTTGTCCCTTGTATACAGTGTATCAGATTGTGATGTTATAGTGATCAGCTGAAGCAAATTGTCTTTGTCCTATGCATACAGTATATCATATTGGGATGTCATAGTGACTAGCTGCATGTCATAGTGACTAGCTGCAGCAGATTGTGTTGTCCAATGTATACGGTGTATCATATTATGATGTCATAGTGACCAGTTGCAGCAGATTATGTTGTCCTATGTATACAATGTATCATATTGTGATGTCACAGTGATCAGCTGCAGCAGATTGTGTTGTCTCTTGTATACAGTGTATCATCTTGTGATGTCATAGTGACCAGCTGCAGCAGACTGTGTTGTCCTATGTATATAGTGTATCATATTATAACGTCATAGTGACCAGCTGTAGCAGGCTCTGCTTTTTCTATACCCTGTGTAATATTGTGATTAGTGTTGAGCAAATAAAAGCATCCAAAGCGTATTTTGATATGAAGTTTAGGAAAAGTATGATTCGCAATGAAGCCGATTTTTCTCGTACTTTGTGGTAACGAATCAGTTTTTCCTAAAATGACGGCTGCACAGGTTACAAAGTGAAAGTAAGAAGCCCGGGAACGCAAGATCACCCATAATGCTGAGCAGCCAGACAGTCCATACAGTCCATACAGTCAGGTCCATAAATATTGGGACATCGACACAATTGTAAAATGTTTGGCTCTATACACCACTACAATGGATTTGAAATGAAACGAACAAGATGTGCTTTAACTGCAGACTGTCAGCTTTAATTTGAGGGTATTTAAATACAAATCAGGTGAACGGTGTAGAAATTACAACAGTTTGCATATGTGCCTTCCACTTGTTAACCACCTGCCATCTGGGCCATTTGCCCCCTTCCTGACCAGGCCAAATTTTGCAAAACTGACATATCTCACTTTATGTGGTAATAACTTTGGAACGCCTTTATTTATCCAAGTCATTCAGAGATTGTTTTCTCGTGACACATTGTACTTCATGATAGTCATAAATTTGAGTCAAAATATTTCACCTTTATTTATGAAAAAATCCCAAATTTACCCAAAAATGTGAAAAATTCGCAATTTTCTAAATTTCAATTTCTCTGCTTTTAAAACAGAAAGTGATACCTCATAAAATATTTATTATTTAACATTCCCCATATGTCTACTTTATGTTGGCATCATTTTGGAAATGTCATTTTATTTTTTTAGGACGTTAGAAGGCTTAGAAGTTTAGAAGCAATTCTTCAAATTTTTAAGAAAATTGCCAAAACCCACTTTTTAAGGACCAGTTCAGGTCTGAAGTCACTTTGTGGGGCCTACATAGTGGTTCCCCCCATAAATGACCCCATTGTAGAAACTACACCCCTCAAGGTATTCAAAACCGATTTTACAAACTTTGTTAACCCTTTAGGCGTTCCACAAGAATTAAAGGAAAATGGAGATCAAATTTTTAAATTTCACTTTTTTGGCAGATTTTCCATTTTAATCAATTTTTTTCTTTAACACATCGATGGTTAACAGCCAAACAAAACTCAATATTTATTACCCAGATTCTGCAGTTTACAGAAACACCCCACATGTGGTCATAAACTGCTGTATTGGCACACGGCAGGGCGCAGAAGAAAAGGAACTGCACATGGTTTTTAGATGCCATGTCCCATTTGAAGCCTCCTGATGCACCCTTACAGTAGAAACTCCCAAGAAGTGACCCCATTTTGGAAACTAGGGGATAAGGTGCCAGTTTTATTAGTACTATTTTTTGGTACATATGATTTTTTGATCATTCATTATAACACTTTATGGGGCAAGGTGACCAAAAAATTGGTTGTTTTAGCACAGTTTCTATTTATTTATTTTTACAGCGTTCACCTGAGGGGTTCAGTCAAGTGACATTTTTATAGAGCAGATTGTTATGGACGTGGCGATACCTAATATGTATACTTTTTCTCATTTATTAAAGTTTTACACAATAATAGCATTTTTGAAACAAAAAAATTATGTTTTAATGTGTCCATGTTCTGAGAGCTATAGTTTTTTTATTTTTTGAGAGATTTTCTTATGTAGGGGCTCATTTTTTGTGGGATAAGGTGCCGGTTTTATTGGTACTATTTTGTGGGACATACGCATTTTTGATCACTTGGTGTTGCACCTTTTGTGATGCAAGGTGACAAAAATTGCTTGTTTTGCCACAGTTTTTTTTTTTTTTTTTTTTACGGTGTTCACCCGAGGGGTTAGGTCATGTGATATTTTTATAGAGCTGGTTTTTACGGACGCGGCAATACCTAATATGTATACTTTTTTTATTTGTTTCACTTTAACACAATAATAGCATTTTTGAAACCAAAAAAATGATGTTTTAGTGTCTCCATGTTCTAAGAGCTATAGTTTTTTTATTTTTTGAGAGATTTTCTTATGTAGGGGCTCATTTTTTGCGGGATGAGGTGACGGTTTTATTGGTACTATTTTGTGGGACATACGCGTTTTTGATCACTTGGTGTTGCACCTTTTGTGATGCAAGGTGACAAAAATAGCTTGTTTTGACACTGTTTTTTTTTTTTTTTTACGGTGTTCACCCGAGGGGTTAGGTCATGTGATATTTTTATAGAGCTGGTTTTTACGGACGCGGCAATACCTAATATGTATACTTTTTTTAATTTTTTCTATTTTTAACTTTTTTTTTTCATTCCTTACTTGGGGACTTTTTTTTTTACATGTGAAACTATTTTTTATTTTTTATTTTCAACCTTTTTTTAAAAAAAATTTTATTTTACACTTTTCGTCCCCCATAAGGTCATACAAGACCTCTGGGGGACATTTGCTTCACTTTTTTTTTTTTTCTTCACTGTTGATTTCTCCTGTAACTGGGGCTGACATAGTAGCCCCAGTTACAGGACAAATGCACCCCTAGAGAGGCTGTACAGCAGCAATCCAGCGCTGTACAGCCTCAGAGCAGGGCTGATCGAGGTCTCTGAGAGACCTCACACAGCTCCTGCACACTCCGGTCACGGCGGTCACATGTCCGCCGGGCCGGAACAGGAAGCGCACAGCGTTCTGGAACGTCCGTTCAGAAATAGACGTCCACCCATAGGACGTTTATATCCTATGGGCGGACGTAAAGCGGTTAAGGAACCAAAAGTAATGGGACAATTGGCTTCGCAGCTGTTCCATGGCCAGGTGTGTGTTATTCCCTCATTATCCCAATTACAATGAGCAGATAAAAGGCCCAGAGTTCATTTCAAGTGTGCTATTTGCATTTGGAATCTGTTGCTGTCAACTCTCAAGATGAGATCCAAAGAGCTGTCACTATCAGTGAAGCAAGCCATCATTAGGCTGAAAAAACAAAGCAAACCCATCAGAGAGATAGCAAAAACATTAGGCGTGGCCAAAACAACTGTTTGGAACATTCTTAAAATGAAGGAACGCATCGGTGAGCTTAGCAACACCAAAAGACCCGGAAAACCACGGAAAACAACTGTGGTGGATGACCAAAGAATTCTTTCCCTGGTGAAGAAAACACCCTTTACGACAGTTGGCCAGATCAAGAACACTCTCCAGGAGGTAGGTGTATGTGTGTCAAAGTCAACAATCAGGAGAAGACTTCACCAGAGTGAATACATAGGGTTCACCACAAGATGTAAACCATTGGTGAGCTTCAAAAACAGGAAGGCCAGATTAGAGTTTGCCAAACGACATCTAAAAAAGCCTTCACAGTTCTGGAACAACATCCTATGGACAGATGAGACGAAGATCAACTTGTACCAGAGTGATGGGAAGAGAAGAGTATGGAGAAGGAAAGGAACCGCTCATGATCCTAAGCATACCACCTCATCAGTGAAGCATGGTGGTGGTAGTGTCATGGCGTGGGCATGTATGGCTGCTAATGGAACTGGTTCTCTTGTATTTATTGATCGTGTGACTGCTGACAAAAGCAGCAGGGTGAATTCTGAAGTGTTTCGGGCAATATTATCTGCTCATATTCAGCCAAATGCTTCAGAACTCATTGGACGGCGCTTCACAGTGCAGATGGACAATGACCCAAAGCATACTGCAAAAGCAACCAAAGAGTTTTTTAAGGAAAAGAAGTGGAATGTTCTGCAATGGCCAAGTCAATCACCTGACCTGAATCCGATTGAGCATGCATTTGCTGAAGACAAAACTGAAGGGAAAATGCCCCAAGAACAAGCAGGAACTGAAGACAGTTGCAGTAGAGGCCTGGCAGAGCATCACCAGGGATGAAACCCAGCGTCTGGTGATGTCTATGCGTTCCAGACTTCAGGCTGTAATTGACTGCAAAGGATTTGCAACCAAGTATTAAAAAGTGAAAGTTTGATTTATGATTATTATTCTGTCCCATTACTTTTGGTCCCTGAACAAGTGGGAGGCACATATGCAAACTGTTGTAATTCCTACACCGTTCACCTGATTGGGGTGTAAATACCCTCAAATTAAAGCTGACAGTCTGCAGTTAAAGCACATCTTGTTTTTTTCATTTCAAATACATTGTGGTGGTGTATAGAGCCAAAAATGTTAGCATTGTGTCGATGTCCCAATATTTATGGACCTGACTGTAGGTAGCCATCCCCTGTGATG
Source organism: Bufo bufo (assembly GCF_905171765.1). Lineage (NCBI taxonomy): Eukaryota > Metazoa > Chordata > Amphibia > Anura > Bufonidae > Bufo > Bufo bufo. The sequence goes on along the minus strand of NC_053393.1, from coordinate 415,258,816 downwards.
TCACAGCCCTATAAAATCCTCATCCCGGCTTCCGGTTCCAGCGCCAACGCGATGAGAGGTGCGCGCTAAGAGCTCCGCTCCGACAGACATTGATTACCGTAAAAATCCCTAACAATCGACCAAATCAGCGGCACAACTCGGGCGATCGAGGGACTGCTTGTATACAGAGTCGGTTGATGGACCGATACGTGACGCAAATGGGGAGCAAATCGAAGAAAACGGCAGCGAAGCCTGGAAAGGCGCCAACTGATGTTAAAATGGCGCAGCCACCAGAGGAAGAAGCTCCGGATCTGTCACAATCAGAGCAGAGCGACGATGCAGGTGGCCTGACTACTTCTAGCGAGGAGAGGCTAGCCATCGACTATAAATTCTTAGCGGTGGAGGTGGCGACGCGAATCTTACCTGACCTGCAGGAAGCCTTGTAATCCACAGTGGTGATTTCTTTCAATGAGCTGAAGGCAGAGGTCGCACAGCATGACACGCGACTGGAGACGCTGGAGACAAGAATGGAGGGGATGGAGGGTGAATATGAGGAGATGCGCAGACAACTCAAAAGGGCTCTAACGGAGAACGCCAGATTATGGGATAAAGTGGATGATCTAGAGAATCGCTCTCGTAGGAGCAATCTGAGAATAGTAGGCCTCCCAGAAGCAGTAATAGCAAAGGATTTAGAAATAATTTGCGCCAGAGAAATACCAGAGGCGCTGGGCCTTGATGTTACCTGCAAAATTGAGAGGGCTCATAGAGTCGGCCCATACAGCGCACAAGTGGGGCAAGAAAGAAGCGCCAAAGATGCAAACTTACCAAAAGCTAAAAGCAGGGCGCGCCAAGTAATTGCCAAGTATCTGAACTACGCAGATAAAGCACTCATATTAAGAGCGTTCAAGCAAAACGGCAAGGCCATTGAGATAAGAGGGCACCGGGTGCTAATCTTTGAAGACATTTCAGCGGAGGTGTCCAAACGAAGGAGGGCCTTTGCTCCATTATGTTCCGCGCTGTTCAAAAATCAAATAAGATTTTCTCTATTGTATCCTGTGACGCTGAGGTTTTTTTTCCCCAACAACAAAATGGAGTCGTACACGGATCCAGAGGAGGCGGAAAACGCATTGCAAGGTTCGCTTACAAGAAGACGAGGAATACCAGCGATCGCCTACAAGGCTGCAGAGCGCACATCCCCACAAAGAAACAGGGAAGACTCCTGGTGTGGTACCGGGTCGGTGAGAAGATCGCCTCGGGAGGATACAGTCGCAGATTGATCAAAGGTCTCTGTACATGTCGAAGGGACTGAAAAGTATTCCAAAGTTTTCAGTTGTATTGGAATTCATAACATGTCAGTAGGACTTTGTAGGTCATGCCTGTATATGTTGAGATAGTTGCTACAGGAGTTTTCATCTCGGCAACCTGCCATATCATTAAGCAGGAAAGATGATGTAACCGGAGAAATGAGCAATATGTTATTAGTAATGGTGGTGTATGCTATCTATGTTATTTTCTTCTTTTTGCTGATATTTACTTAACATGCAAAGATGTCTAGGTCGGAGGAGGTTGAGAAACGTAGCAGTTTTTCTCTAGTGTTGGAAAAAAGTGAAGCCTAAACTTAAACTTAAATGTGTTTTAGAGGTATAATGCAATGGATAGTTAGAGGGTACAGTCTACCCCCGGTTGCTCCATTGTTAAACCATCTTGAAGTTGTAGGGACATTTAATAATTAGGAGAAAATCTAATGGATGGTCGCATTAAAATCGTCTCCTGGAATGTCAAGGGGCTGAGGTCTCCAAGAAAACGCAGGCTAGTCCTGAAATATCTTAAAAAAATGGGAGCGGATATTGCCCTTTTGCAAGAAACTCACCTTCCAGCGGAGAAATTAAGAAGAATGAAAACGCTATGGGTAGGGGAAGTTTATGGTTCAGGAGCTATAGGTAAGAAAAGAAGGAGTGCTAACGCTGCTAAAAAAAAGGGCTACCATACAAAGTGATAGGTCACACACATGACCAGCAAGGTAGAATCTCCAGATTACATCTCACAGAGGGGGGGAAAGCTATCAGTATTTTTAATGTTTATGGACCTAACGACCGTGACAGACCTTTCTTCAATGCACTCACCAGGGACATATCTGCAGAACCAACGAAACTGAAAATAATAGCCGGGGATATGAATGCGGTGTTAGATGAGAAGGAGGATAGAAGACGAGACCCAGGAAAGGGAGGGAAAAAAGGGCCTACTGATACTAGACTAGCACAACTCATAGCTGACACAGATATGGTGGACTTGTGGAGGACCCGAAACCCGGAAGAACGGGAATTTACACACTATTCACATGCCCACCAGTCGTGGTCGCGACTGGATTATATTCTGTGCGGTAAATCAGACTCAGGACATTTCTCAGAACCACACATAGAAGACATGATAATCTCGGATCACTCTCCGGTATCTGTCACCTTGAGGGGGGAGACTCCCCGGGGTACTGACTTCCTATGGCGGTTTCCAGCCGCAATATACAAAAATGAGGAATTTGCTAAATTTTTGAGAGGTTGGTGGCTAGAATATGAGCAAGAGAACAAAGGCATAGATAACCACCAATTACTCTGGGATGCGGGGAAGTCAGTAGTTCGGGGACGGATCATGACATATATGTTCGGTAAGCGCAGAATAATAAAGGAAAAGTTGAGTCAGCTGAGCAGTGAACTTAGAAAGGCGTATACCTTCTTTCAAGCCATCCCCACAAATGATTCCCGTGTAATTTGGCAAAACGCTAAAATGGAATATGAGGCCTGGCTTAAGAAATGGGATAGTTTTGCTACCACAAGATGGGAAGCACACCTATACCGATATGGTAACAAGGCAGGTAGACTATTGGCAAGGTTGGCGAAGGGACAAAGAGGGATATCTGCTATTCATTCCCTTAAAGGGAAAAACGGGATATCGACTTCGTACCCAGGGGAAATTAACAAAATATTGGTAGATTTTTACGAAGATTTGTATGCAGCAAACCCTTCTCAGAATAAGGATGGTAGTAAATGGTTAGCGGGAGTTCAGTTGCCTAAATTATCGGCGGAGGATAGGGAGACATTGAATTCCCCAGTCTCCACGGAAATAGTAATCACATATATAAAAAACCTGACCTTGGAGAAGGCGCCGGGGCCAGATGGGTATAGTGGGGAATTCTATAAACTAATAGCTCATGATATAGCGCCGATCCTTTCTCAGATATATTCAGGGTATATGAAGGGTGACCCAAAACCGTCATTGACCAATACAGCCCACATTAAAGTTCTTCCGAAGCCCGGAAGGGACCCCACGAATCCAGCCTCATATCGTCCAATTTCCCTCATCAATGTTGATCTCAAAATCATTTCTAAGATAGTAGCTGATAGACTCTCAAACCTGCTACCTAAATTGATTTCATCGGCCCAGGTGGGATTTGTGCAGGGTAGGTCGGCAGTGACGAATATTAGAAAAGTTTTGCTGGCATAAGATGAGGTAAAGCTAAGACCCTCTTCCCATTCATTCCCAGCCATCATATCTATTGATGCGGAAAAAGCGTTTGATAACGTGGACTGGGGATGGATGGGAGAGGTATTGGACAAGATGGGCTTCGTGGGACCGTTCAGAAAATTTCTGAATGGAGTTTATTCAAATCCTCAGGCTAGAGTAGCCACGCCAGGTTTTTTATCTAGATCTATACACTTAGGCAAGGGGACGAGGCAGGGCTGTCCGCTTTCTCCGCTCCTCTTTAATCTGGCACTGGAGCCTTTGTCTAGACACATTGAGAGGGATACCAAACTAGAAGGGATTAAAATTGGCAAGTCTGGGAAAAAGGTAATAAAGCACGCACTTTTTGCCGACGATTTGTTAGTATTTTTGGAGAAACCACACAGAGACATAGGTCACTTGGTAAAATCACTGGAGACGTTTGGAACATTTTCAGGATTTAAGGTAAGTACAGATAAGTTGGAGCTGTTGTTTATAGGACCTCAGGCCAGGAAAGCCCAAAAAAGATTACTAGGATTTCCCTTACAGATAGCCAATCATTTGATTAAGTACCTAGGTATACATGTAGGAAGTACGCCTGATTCTTTATATTTATTAAACTACCCACCATTAATCAAAAAAATTCTAGCAGATATAGGGAGGTGGTCGTCCCTGTCACTATCCCTGGGGGGGAGATGTCAACTTTTAAAAATGATGAGTATAGCCCAACTCCTGTACCCCATACAAACAATCCCTATCCTACTTAAACACAAAGACATAGAAACCCTGGAAAAGGCATTTAGGTCATTTTTGTGGAGGGGGAAAAAATGTCACATCTCACTGGCAAAACTGCAATTGCCAAAAATCTTAGGGGGACTAAATTTCCCGGACATAAGAGCGTACAATTTATCTGGTCTCCTAAGGCATAGCCTAGATTGGATATATGGAACACAATTTTACACTAATACCAAGTTAGAGGAACAATTGGTGGCGCCGTGGTCACTGACAGCTTTGCTGCACACTAGATATGGGGTCATGCCTCCAGAGGTTAAGGGTAGTCTTTTGATAAAAGATACAGTGGCAAGCTGGAAGGCAATCCGCAAGCTGTTTTCATTGCCTTACAATTTGTCTAAGCACATGAGCATTTGGGGCCACCCAGAATTCCCAGCAGGGAGTGAAGCTAAACATTTTCAGAAATGGAAGGAGTTGGGGATCGGTAAGGTAAGGGACCTTTGGGATGCACAGACAGGGAGATACCTTAAGTACGAAGAATTCATTGTGAGATTTCCTGCATTACGTAACCAACACCCGCTAGCATTTTCACAAATCAAAGATTTTTTAACTAAACGAGTAATGAACCTAACCAGAGAAATGGGGCTGAAAGATTTTGATCTACTTACAGGTAAGGGACTCAGGAAGATGTCACTCTCAGAGCTATACGGGGGTTTGAGGGAGATGAAGCAAAGGCAAATAGCCGAAAGCCTATTCTCAAAATGGAAGAAAGAATTCCCACTTATAGACATACAACAAATTATTCTGAGAGGATGGGAGACAATTAGAAAGGTGACACCAAACGAAGGATGGAGAGAGACATACTTCAGGATGATGCACAGAGCTATCTATGGCTTCCATTTTGCCCCTTGGTTGCTCCAAACGGATAGAATCATTAAATGCCCAAAATGTCATGAGATCGGTACGGACTTATATCATGGTATATGGTCCTGTCCGGAAACGGAAAAGTTCTGGAAAAAGATCATCCTTCAAATTAAAAATCACTTGAAAGTGGAAATTTCGCTTGCTCCGGAGCTTTTGATATTCCAGGTAGCATCCGAGGGACAAAGGATAACCCTGTTGGTGCATTTACTGCTACTAGCTGCCAAGAGGTGTATATTCAGGGAATGGCTTCAGCCTAAAACACCCTCAATGGACGAAGTTTTCTTGCATACTAAGTCGTGCTTTCTACTTGAAAGAGCTGAGGCAGAACAATTTAAAGGAAAGAGGGTCAATGTTTTCTTTAGCAGATGGGAACCTTTCATAAGAGTAGCCCTAAGCAATACTGAGTTGTTGGAAACTATGCAACCATTCACAGGTTCAGAGTGGTATCTGAAAAGAAAATTAACAAATACCTTAGGGACGTTACAGGTAGATTGAAGACTATAGAGTAACCTAGCTATTAGCACATTAGAGAAGGTGTAGAGCCATACAGTAGACCTGTAGTGAAAGGGGGGAGTGAGGAAGGGTCAGTTGGGATCTGTTGCAATAAAGTTGGGGTTTAAAGTTATATAGAAAATAAAAGTGGATAGTCATGACACCGAAAAAAAAAAGGTTCAGCGCAATGAGGTGAATCATGAGGTCATTTGACAACTGTACTGTGAAGGATACAAAATATATGTATCACTACATGAGTATACAGGACTTCAAGATGTATGCAGATAATAATGTGATGACTGTGACAAAATATGTGTAATACTGAATTGATGTCGTTGTAACTGTATATGTGATATGATATCACAAAGATGTAATTGAATATGACTTATCTACTTCAATAAAAAGGATATTTGAAAAAAATATATAAAAATCCTCATCCCACGCAGTGTATGCCATTGTCCTGTGAGCAAGTGATGGGAAATCTGGTTCATTTTGGGGATTAGTTCATTCTGATTTAGTTCACCTGAAAGATCAGTTCAAAAGATTTGTTTGTTTAGTTAATTCTTTCTTTGGCTCTGTGATGCTAAGTGATTAGAAGCACAGATCTGCTCTGTTAGGCCTCTTTCACACAAGCGTCGCGTGTGAGGGCCAGACAAGATGCGTGTGCGCTGCAGGAAAATGTGTGATTTTTCTGCGCGAGTGCAAAGCATTTTAATGCGTTTTGCACGCGCTTGAGAAAAATCGGCATGTTTTGTACCCTGACCCGAACCCGGACTTCTTCACAGAAGTTCGGCTTTGTGATCGGTGTTGTGTAGATTCTATTATTTTCCCTTATAACATGTTTATAAGGGAAAATATTAGCATTCTTAAAACAGAATGCTTAGTAAAATAGGGATAGAGGAGTTAGAAATAATAAACAAACTTAACTCACCCCATCCACTTGATTGCGTAGCGGATCTCCTCTTCTTTCTACTTTCTTAAGGATCTGGCTAAAGAACCTTTGATGACGTCACTGCGCTCATCACATGGTCCATCGCATGGTCCATCACCAGGTTCTGAAGAAAGTAGAAAGAAGAGGAGATCCACTACACGATCAAGTGGATGGGGTGAGTTAAATTTGTTTATTATTTTTAACCCCTCAATGGACATTTTACTAAGCATTCTGTATTAAGAATGCTATTATTTTCCCTTATAACCATGTTATAAGGGAAAATAATAAAGATCAGGTCCCCATCCCGATCGTCTCCTAGCAGCCATCAGCCATGCGTTAAAATCACACCACATCTGCACTTGCTTGCGGATGCTTGCGATTTTCACTCAGCCCCATTCACTTCTATGGGGCCTGCGTTGCGTGAAAGACTGACAATATAGAGCTTGCTGCGATTTTGCACCCGCGCTGAATTCTCGCCTGTGTTAAAGGGGCCTTACACATAGGATTTACAGCTCTTTGGAAGAATTATAGTTTTATTAAAGAGTCAGATATATTTATTATTGCCCAGCAGTGTGAAAAAGAACAAGCAGATGATATTTGGTGGAGTGAACAGGCTATACCTCTAGTATAGCCTACCGCCTGCCATACAGCACCATATCCTATCTCATTCCTTATGTTACCCGAACCTCGCCCGTTGGCCATGTGACTGTGTTTGGCCAGCATATTCAAATCACTTTCTTTAATAATTATTGCCATTAATGCCACCTAAAACAAAAGCGCGACTCCATATTAGTGGCAGCGCATGTGACAGGAGCCGGGGAGAGCGTCCCGGTTGCCTGGTAACTAGGTCATGATATCTCGCGAGAACGGACGAGATTGGACGCAGTGACGTCACCATACTTACTAGCATCCACCCGGTGTTCTCGCCAGCTAGCGATGCGGTATACTTTCCCACGCATGCGTGACCCGCATCGTCATGAAGAGTAGGCATGCCACCAGCCAAGCCTCATTCTGAGGCCGGCGTTTTAAAGGGTGGCAGTCTTTACCGTCGCCTCAGACTACATCAGGTCTATGCGCTAGGAACTTTCTTAGGAGGAGAGGGGTCCTTTATCAGTTGTCCTCTTCCTCTCCTATTGCCAGTATGTCCAAGTGAAGCTGCATCAGGGCTCTGGACATATTACCTTGATGTCCAGGGGATGCGGCCAGTATCTTTGTCTGTGTGCCCTGGTCAACCAAGCAGCCCAAGCTCCCTTGTGTTTCCCCTGATGAGCTTTATACTTATCTTTAAGCGAAACGCGCATGTAGGGATTTGGCAGGGGAGGGCTCATTAGGGCGCATCAATTCTAGGGTTAGGTTCCTGTTTGTACCTGGTCGCGAGGGTCCGCAATCAGGTCACCAGGGCTAGTGCAGGTTCTTGCAGGGTAACTTCAGGGCAAGCTAGGCTAGTATCCCTAACCCGGTTTTTGCAACTGTTTCCAGCCTCTGTGTACTGACATCATCGATTATTGGTGAGGCAATCGTTGCACAAGGAACGTTTCATCGGAGCGGTAGGACCATCGGTTTATACTTTTTGGTGCCGCCGAGCACTTTTTTCAGATATCATATATTATAAGTGTTTTCTGGCCTCCTAGTGCCACAACCATCTGTGGGGTAACCTACCTTGCTTCAATTTTGAATTATATGTTTACATTGCATTATCTATTTATCTTGGGGCCAATTTTTCTTATCAGATAAATATTAAAAGTTACGTTTTATATTGATCATCTATTCATTTTTCGCTGTACGACTCAGGTGGTCTATTCCATTATTTGGTTATCTCTATTGTCATATACAGTATATAAGGTAAACAAAGGGTCAGAAGACAAACCAGGGAAATGAGGAAATATATATTTTTTGCCTAAAACTTGCTTAGGCTACTTTCACACTAGCGTCGGGGCTCCGCTTGTGAGTTCCATTTAAAGGGTCTCACAAGCGGCCCCGAACGCATCCGTCCAGCCCCAATGCATTCTGAGTGGATGCGGATCCGCTCAGAATGCATCAGTCTGGCAGCATTCAGCCTCCGCTTCGCTCAGCAGGCGGACACCCGAACGCTGCTTGCAGCGTTCGGGTGTCCGCCTGGCCGTGCGGAGGCAAACGGATCCATCCAGACTTACAATGCAAATCAATGGGGACGGATCCGTTTGAAGTTGACACAATATGGCTCAATTTTCAAACGGATCCGTCCCCCATTGACTTTCAATGTAAAGTCTGGACGGATCCGTCTGAACAACTTTCAGACTTAGAATTTTTTCTAAACTATAATGCAGACAGATCCGTTCTGAACGGATCCAAACGTCTGCATTATAGGAGCGGATCCATCTGTGCAGACACCAGACGGATCCTCTCTGAACGCTAGTGTGAAAGTAGCCTTAGCTAAGTTATATATTGCTGCCCATCAGATTTACAGTGCTATATTTTTTTTCAGAACTTGGACAACCCCTTTAATGAGCCTCAGCATTATACGCAGGTGTCATATACTGGCGTATAAATCACTGTGCAGCGCACCGATATTCATAGTTAATATGTTATGTTAAGGTTAGGGTAAATGCACACGTTCAAGATTTATGTGCAGACAATCTGCAGGTGTTCGCAAGGAAATCTGTGTGGTCAATCCGCATCAGTTGGTGCAGATTTACATGCGGATTTGGTACTGATTTTGTGCATGCAGATTTTACTGTCCCCATTGAAGTGAATGGAGAAAATCCGAACAGGAAAAATAAAATAAATTGACATGCTGCGGATTTTTAAATCCGCACCGTAGGTTAGAATCCGTGCAGAAAAAATATGCATTGTGTGCATAAGAATTTAAAATTCTCATAGAATACAATGTACACGACCTACAGTGCAGATTTTATGCATGCAAATCTGCGCAGAAAATCCACACGCAATCCTGATTGTATGCATTTAGCCTTACAGTTAGTGTGCCTCAGTATTAATGGCAGTTGTCATATATTGCCGTGGGCATCACTGCTGCTACTGACACCCTCCCTACTGTGTCAAGGAGCCACTACTGTCACTGTTACTAATTGTGAGGTCATACTAATCGGCACGTTGTCCAACTGACAGTAGATGAGCCAGCACCTCTCCAATGTATGCTATTAAGGTGTATGCCAATGGAAGGCCCAAACTTCAACAAATAAGATCAATGGAAAAAAAGTGGTTGCATCAAAAAAATACAAATTTTGTGTTGCTTTATTGGTCACACGTGTTCAATGTGTTGGCTTTTTCAAGCATTCTATAGCAACAGATCATACATAGTAATGTGCCTGTTTGCTGTCAATGAAACATTCTAAAAACACCAATAGGATTCTGGTGAATATCATGTGTAGATCATGCATTACAGCATAATAAAATGTTCATGTGAACAATGAAATATACATTATTTAGTGATAAATACTGTCTGGTCATTTGTCTGTGAATTAATTTAAAGGGGTTGTCTGGGTTCAGAGCTGAACCCGCAAATACCCACATTTTCACCCAGGCACCTCTCTGACATGAGCTCCGGCGCTAAATAGCGCAGGGCAAAGGCTTTTTTGGGAGATCCGGTGATGTACTGGGATCTCCATGGGTAAGCTAGGTGGAGGCTTCTGCCTAGAAGTGAGCTCGGTGACGTCACTGGCACTAAATGGTGGGCTCTAGCGGTGAACTAGCCTGTAAAAGAGGGTTGTCCGGGTTCAAAGCGGAACCCACACATACCCACATTTTCACCCAGGCACCCCTCTGTCATGAGTTTCGGTGCTAAATCGCGCAGGGCAAAGGCTTTTTTTTGAGATCCGGTGACATACTGGGCTCTCCATGGGTAAGCTAGGCGGAGGCTTCTGCCTAGCAGTGAGCTCGGTGACGTCACTGGCACTAATGGGCGGGCTCTAGTGGTGCTCTAGCCTGTAAAAAGGCTAGGGCAGCGCTAAAGCCCACCGATCAGTGCTAGTGATGTCACTGGAAACACTGCTGGGTGGAAGCCTCCACCTAGCAGTGTAAAAACATAAACAAAAAAGCCCTTGCCCTATGCAATCCAGCTCAGGGCAAGGGAGAGCATCGGAGCATTAAATGCTCCAATGCTCTTATTAGGGGTGCTGCCTGGGTGAAAATGGGGGTATGTCCGGGTTCAGCTCTGAACCTGAACAACCCCTTTAAGAATATACCTACAATCAGCACTGACATCATCTGCTCCCAATATCTAGTAGACTACAGGTGTAAAGCAGCCAGTAGCCAGTATGTAGTGGGGCAGGATGATAATGGATCTTCTTTCCATCATTGATTTCAACTGGGTCTGCATTATGGGGTTTATGGGATTTAGTTGAAAGTGGTGTTGCCAACTTCCCCTCCAGACCTGCTTGTTGTCATGCCCCCTGTGACTATGACCATTATGCCTTTGAATGAGGTACATTAAAAGGGAAAAGCATCAGTATCTAAGTGCAAACAGGCAAAAACAATGGCCAAAAAGTGGTAACCAGTAAATTGTATGAGTAATACAAAAGAATAACATGGCGAGCAACCCATATAGTCAATACATCCAACAAATGCACAACCAGTTATATGAATGATATTATAAAACTCATCTAGGAGACACCAAAGTTCCTTGGCTACACAGGCAGGAGTCAGGTACCCCCTCATGAGAAGAACATCAAGGTATTCAGAACATAGTCTCTAATAATAGATTCACAATAGGATTATTAAAGATTTAAGTGTACAGACAAAAGAAATGTAGACTTTCATAAGCAGTGACAACAGTAATATATAAGGAAACATCAATATATAAAATCCACTGGCTTAAGTCTTAGTTGCTGTTGTAGCATTTCCCTCATGTGCCATTTGGCATCTATTGATACACTTCTAAGGGGGACATTTATAAAAACTGGTGTAAAGAAAAACTGGCTTATTTGCTCATAGCAACCAATTTGATTTTATTCCATTTTCATTTTCCAAAGGACTTCTGAAATGAAAGGTGGAATCTGATTGTTGGTTGCTATGGGCAACTCAGACAGTTTACCTTTACACCAGTTTTGATAAATCACCCCCTAAGATTTGGAGCATAATGATATACTCGTTCTCTGCATCCTCATCTTTTCTATCTTCTTGTTCCCTTTAGGTCCTCAGTCTTTTTTTTTTTCTTTCATTTTTCTGTTCTTTTTCTTTAATATTTTGACCCGAGAATGCATGTTGTTCTCAGAGACATCACTTGAATTCAATGGAATGGGCCTCCACTGAGTGCAGTAATGTAGGCAATTAAGTATACAAGTCTATGGGCAAGGGATAAATTTAGGGCCTATTCATATCTGCATTAGGTGCTCCGTTTGAGGTTTCCATCCAAGATTCAATCAAAACTAGCAGAAAGAGAAGTCTATATTGGAGCAGAACAACAAAAATAAATAGTACCCATGTGAATGAGGCCTTAGACCCTTACAGAAATTTGGTGTGCCATTATTTGCTCACTAAAAAAAACACCAGCATACAGTTTTTATGGCAGTTTCTGTGGAGGTTTTTTAAACTAATGTTTGGCATTTTTAGCATTTTTTTTCCCTATAGAGAAGGAGGTGGAAAAATGCCAAAAATGGTGCCAACATCTAGTATTTTGAATATTTAAAAAAAAAAAAAAAAAACGGCAGAGAAATAAAAAATACCACTAGTTAGAGAAAAACAACACTAAAACCACAAAGTGAAGAAGAATTTCACAAAATAGATATGTGTGTTTTCAAACTTAAACAGCTACAGTAGCTGCTGAGGATTACAATGATTTGGTCGAAAATATACAATATAAAATGATGCAGACATAGAAGGTTATATAAGATGGAAATAACCCATGTGCACTACCTCAGTATACCCCCTTTTTGTACAGGGACATACACTTGTTTAGAATATACCTGTGTTTGATTCAGTTATATGGATTTGCACACATTGTATAGCCCTTGAATTCCACTTTTTCTTTATATACCATGTTTTTCACGCCATAAAATGTACTGAACCATAAGACACACCTAGGATATAAAGGAAGAAAATAAGAAATTATTATTTTTTATCAGATCTCAGATCAGGACCCCCAATTTTCATCAGACCTCAGATGAGACCCCCAAATCAGACCCATAGATCCTTAAGACCTCAGATCAGATCCCCAAGATCCTTCAGACCTCAGATCAGACCCCCAAGATCCTTCAGAACTCAGATTAGACCCCCAAGATCCATCATACCCCCAAAGTTTCATCAGACCTCAGATCAGACAATACATTAAATTAACTTACCTCTCCTTCTCTGGATGGCGCTGCCACTCTGCAGGTCCAGCAGTCTCTCCTGCACTCTGAGATCCCTGGTTGTCTTCTGGCCCACGCTGCACTGTTACATGACATGGCACAGCGTCAGATCATAGTGCTCGTCTACGTGCACTATGTCTTGACGCTGTAGGCAGTCAGGACACATATAGCGCAGCACCCGGAAAAAGACCCCCCACGCACTCACCACTCCCCATGCATCTTACATGCTAATGAGCGCTTCTGTATTGGAAGCACCTATTAGTATTCGCTCCATAAGACACACTGCCATTTTTGGGGGGAGGAAAAAGAGCACCTTATGGAGCAAAAATACAGTAGGTATCATATATTTTCTAACCTTATTTACATTAGTCTAATGACAATTGTTTTCTTGGAAGCATTACTTCCTGCTTAATCCTATTACTTCAAGAAAATTAGTTTTAGCAAGAGAGATATGAAATCTTAGTTTTCATTGTAATTGTCCCATTTACATGTGATGTTTGGAATCTCAGAAGAGCTTTAAAAAATATAGTTGGCAAAAATATATATTCTACCCTTGGAAACACACTTTTTTTTACACACAGGGGCTGTCCTGTGATTTCTCATTGCAGTTTAACAGGAAAATGTGTTATGATGACAATAAAAGGTGTTGATGGCTTTCAGAAGTGCATGTGGGGAAGTAACGTGAGATCGATTGAGAATTTACAGCTGCATTGACACTTTGCTCCTGTGTACTAATAAGTATCTGGTCCTGATGATCACACTTCCAAAGCAACAAGACCCTTTTCTACTTCTCAAATAAATAAGTACAAAATAAAAATAGAAAATATTTCCACTTTCTGAATTGCTACAAATCTACAATAAAGGAGAAATAAGTAGCTTGCCTATAAAAATAAAATATATCACATCACAAAAAAGAAAAATATTCAGTACAAATAATATATAGTCTCCATCTCTCTAGTTATACATGAAGCAAGTGTATTATTTGCAAACTTGAACTTTTATGACATTAAATGCATTTCATGGCACCAATAGGAAAAAATCATATAATGCTTATAGTAAAAATATGACTTGTTTCCAGGAATGACCAAATCTAACTCATATTAAAATATGGTGCTGAACCTGCACAGAAATTGTCTAACCTTTCCAGAGGCCCCCAATCATCAGCTGCTTTTTCCTTCAGATATCCATATAATTGCGCACAGTCGTTACTCAACAAAGGGGCACCACAAATGTAGGGTGCTCATAGCAGGGGGTCAAAACTCTTATTAGGCAAGCAATTGTAGGTTTTAATTAATTTGGCAGAATCCTTGTCAAATATCTCCTCTGATTTCATTGATGCAATATTTAACATCTTTAATAAATCTAGGCCAAGGTCTAGGACTGGACATGTGTATACTATAGATTTTTTTATTAAAATGGCTAATTTAGACCATTCTGCATTTTTGTCTCCAACAGGGCAAACTTATCTTTGGCAAAGAGGGATGCTGGCATTTCTGGGTCCTTAGATGTAGTTTTTTTTTAGAAATACCTGTGAGCTAGATCTGCAGAGTGCCAGCACCATCCAGAGAAGGAGAGGCAAGTTACTGAGTGGATGTGCAGAGAGTAATAAAGAAAATAATACTTTCAAAAAGAATGCAGAGAGAAGATCCAAATTCACAGTCTGTACATTTCTATACTTTAACCTATAAACAACCAAGGATATTTGGGCCTTAAAGGGGTGTGTCACATCAACAAATAAACTCATCCCGCAAAACACGCCCTCACACAGCTCCACAAATTAAAAAATAAAAAAGTTATGGCTCTCAAAATATAGCAACAGATGGTGTAACATCCTGAAGTATGTCACTAAACTTCTATATCCCTGCTACAATAATGTCAGGTGTTTATGTGTATTTCCATCTAGTGTATTCTAACTGTGCCTTGCCATGATATGTATTTCCAGGTCTGTATTATATATTTGCTGTAATTTCAATGTACACCAGCAGGTGGCAGCAGTATGTAACAGGATCTTAGCCAGTTTAGTATATCTAGTTTGGAATAGTTCATTCCAATCTAGCTCCCCCCTCTTTGAGGAGGAGTGGAATGTTCCCACATCCTGCCTCATGGGGAGGAAGGAAAGTTCTAGTCAGTGTGTACCAGCCCCCTCCTTGGGGAAGGCTGTGTTGGTAGGAGCTCCCAGACACAGGGATCCCAACCTAGGATCCAAGCCTTGGCTGAGGCCCAGGATCATTCTTCCCAGCCTGAGTCATCTACCTCAGCTGGTTGACAAGCAAGCAGCCCTCCAGAACTACAGATCTCCAGGAAGAAACCATCTTACCCTGCGAGCAGTCCTGTGAGTACTTATCCAAAGACCAGGAGAAACCAAATGCCTCCTCAGCTAGTCAGGCCCAAACCAAGCAGACTACAGACAGAGCAGAAGATAGATACCTGCCAGATCTACTAGGCATATGACAAGAAGCAGAATATATATAGATTCCTGCCACATATTGCCAATACCTGCTGGGACCCAAGACTATTGCTGTATCTTGTATGGATTCAAAGCTGCATTAAGTAAAGACAAGTTGGACCATATTTCCTGTCTGGATTGCATTCATTCCTCAATTACTCCTACTAACCACACTCAATTTATTGCAAGTGAGCCAGGATCCAGGAGTCCAGCCGTACCAAGGTAGGAAACACCGTTGACATACACAGAGACATTATCTCCCCTCTGGCATTCCTCACCTGGTACGTGAGCTATTACATCTTAAAGTGCCCTGTTACAGTACCTGTGCAAGCTGCAATTGGCGTCACGAACTAAAAACTATTAATTTTGCGCTAGTGTGCAATTGCCCCAATCTGACTTACTGCAATGGCAAGATATTTTTGTGCAATAGAAATAAAATATAAGAAAAGTATACATATTTTGCATCACTGTAATCATACTGCCCATAGCACCCATATTATTTATGGGTGGTGGGAAATTTGAAACACAATAAACATATTGATATAATTGCTGTCTTCCCTGAAAAAATTATGTATTTATTAATAGAGTTGTGTCACTTCAGCAAGTTCAGCAATTATATCAATATGTTTGATGTGTTTCAAATTTCTCACCAGGTATAAATTGTAAGGCTGTTACCAGCCTGCATTTGTGGGAGGGGCGTCTGGCTACTTAGTCACCCCCCTCCGTTTCAGCCGGGCGCACGAGTCTCACGCATCACAGCGTATCGCGCTCCTTCTTCCGACCAGTGTCCTTACTTCCGGTATACTGTGATCACGTGCCGCCGACATCCGCATCGCTACACGCCAGCCTGCCAGGTAATCGGGGCTCAGCTGGCTCCGTTCCAGCTGTGCCTCACGCCCGTCCTGGTCTCCAGCCCCCGGGGTGCGCGGTTGTGATGCCGCTCTCCCCCAGTTTGTTCCGCTCACAGAAGTGCGCGCGGCTGGGTTGGGGGAGCGGCATCCTAGCTTCAGTGATCTGCCGGTCACATGCCGGCTCAGGATGAGTTCCTTTGAATGTATAACATGCTCGTTCAGCATATACTGATTCCTGAATCTTACCTGGGAACCAGTTATGCTCCTAGGGCTTCCAGCACAGGAGGTGTTCTCAATTGTGGTTTTATGATGCAGGCAGTATTCCTGTGTCTCAGGGGGGGCGCAGTTTTATTAGTGCTCCCCACCTACAGCAGTGTTTCTGCGGGCTAAAGCACCAGCCCTTAATGCACGTGACCATTTAAACTCAGAGCAGCTATACTTAGGCTGTTCAAAAAAAAAAAAAAAAAAAAAAAGGCAGCATCATAATACCAGAATTTGCGGTTCAGGTGCAAGGGATGTTTTCACTTTTACTGTTTTGTGACAGCGGGTTTTGTTGTCTGTCTCGATCTGCTTCTGTCTCCTGGTCTTTTCGTTTCCAGGGTCCCTGGTTCACCCCTATTTTCAATGTTCCTGGATCGCCCAGGTTTTCAATGTTCCTGGATCGCCCAGGTTGTCAGTGTTCCTGGATCGCCCAGGTTGTCAGTGTTCCTGGATCGCCCAGGTTGTCAGTGTTCCTGGATCGCCCAGGTTATCAATGTTCCTGGATCGCCCAGGTTGTCAGTGTTCCTGGATCGCCCAGGTTGTCAGTGTTCCTGGATCGCCCAGGTTGTCAGTGTTCCTGGATCGCCCAGGTTGTCAGTGTTCCTGGATCGCCCAGGTTGTCAGTGTTCCTGGATCGCCCAGGTTGTCAGTGTTCCTGGATCGCCCAGGTTGTCTATGTTCCTGGATCGCCCAGGTTGTCAGTGTTCCTGGATCACCCAGGTTGTCTATGTTCCTGGATCGCCCAGGTTGTCAGTGTTCCTGGATCACCCAGGTTGTCTATGTTCCTGGATCACCCAGGTTGTCTATGTTCCTGGATCGCCCAGGTTGTCAGTGTTCCTGGATCGCCCAGGTTGTCTATGTTCCTGGATCGCCCAGGTTGTCAGTGTTCCTGGATCGCCCAGGTTGTCAGTGTTCCTGGTTCGCCCAGGTTGTCAGTGTTCCTGGATCGCCCAGGTTGTCAGTGTTCCTGGATCGCCCAGGTTGTCAGTGTTCCTGGATCGCCCAGGTTGTCAGTGTTCCTGGATCGCCCAGGTTGTCAGTGTTCCTGGATCGCCCAGGTTGTCAATGTTCCTGGATCGCCCAGGTTGTCAGTGTTCCTGGATCGCCCAGGTTGTCAATGTTCCTGGATCGCCCAGGTTGTCAGTGTTCCTGGATCGCCCAGGTTGTCAATGTTCCTGGATCGCCCAGGTTGTCAATGTTCCTGGTTCGCCCAGGTTTTCGTCTGCATTTTCTTAGGTTTTTACATCTATGTCGATTGTTCCTTCCTTTAGATTGGGCAGTTGTTATTTTTCCTTCGTTTCATCTAGGGATCTCGAGGCAATTCCAGGTAAGTCGGCTCAGAGACGGTCACTGGGGTAGGGTTAACTCTCAGTTTGATACTCAAGTCCGTTCTTTTTGTTAGTTCCCACTTAATCGTTTGGGGTTTTTGGAAATCAGCATTCTAAACCGTTCACATTCCCGTCAGGTAGGTTTTTCGTTGGTCACTTTTCACACAATTCAGTCTCTCACCTTCTTTCGGCCGCTACCACCGCTTCCGTCTGTGCTTCTTTTTTGTTTTCCGGTAGACATAAGTCCCCTTTCTTTCCCAGGTCGTCATGTCTCACATGTCCGATATGGAGGACAATCTCTCCATGCCAGGATCATCCGTCTCGGGGCATCTTAGCAACACGTCTCTGAGGAGTTGGACCGTGCCAAAGTTAATCGCCGAACTCAATCGCAGGGGGATTCGGCATCCCGCGACGGCCCGCAAGGCCGAATTATTCCGGCTCCTGATGACCACTCCGGGTCCGTCAGCTGAGCAGTCCGACAGCGACTCCATCCGGCTGGCTCTAGCCCAGATCCAGTCATCCATCACCGGACTTGTTAGCTCAGTCACGGACATTCAGAACAGGGTCGCGGTTTTAGAATCCAGGCCAGCAGCCTCACCGCAATCTCCAGGTTCGGCAGTCATTTCTGCCATTCCTCCGGACGTTGCAGGTAGGCCTTCTGCCACCCCCCAAATTGCTCCTTCCCATTTCGTTCCGGAGCATATTAAGAAGGATATCCTGGCAGGCAAGGACGTTAATTTAGCATCCATTTTGATTGCCTCCCAGGATATCTCCGAAAACCGGGTGATTAATTGCGGAGAGGTTTCCGTGGTCTTGAAGGCCAAGGATGCTCGGTTAAATAGGAAGCTGTCGGTTTCCGAGTTTGTCCTGGCCTTCAGTCTCTACAGGGATGTAATATGCTCCGCCCATCCCACTCGTAGGGAGGAATTGGATACTTACTTGTACCGGATTGCGGATTTGGGGCACAAGTACGGCGGCTCGGCATTTTACGATTATCATCGTTCGTTTTCTGCCAAAGCCGCCGCAGCCCTGAATCAATTCCAGTTCATGTCCAACTGGGCAGACTTGGACATGGAATTATTCTGCCGGCACTTCGCAGGTCTGAAGGCTCCCCTGTGTGCCATCTGCCAGTCCATCTTTCATTCCACGGAATGGTGCCCTAATCCGGTGCAAGATCCTCAGTCAGCGCCCACTCCAGGTCCGTCCGGGTCCTCCAGGTCTTCCTCATCATTAGATAAATTGGGTAGGCCCATTGTGTACCTTGGCAGTAGCCAGGTGTGCAATAATTTTAATGCTAAGGGCTGTGCTTTCAATGCGTGCCGGGCACTACACATCTGCTCCCTTTGTTTTCGGGCCCACCCCCGTTCCTCCTGTCCCAGGAAGTCAGCCAGGGACTCCTGACTAGCCGACCTCAACTTGGAGTTACTGGCTACACTCCTGCAGGACCACCCTGATCGTTCCTTTGTCGCCTTCTTATTGGATGGGTGCAGAGACGGGTTTCACACCGGCATTATCACGCCCCCTCAGGGCTGCTGGTTGGGCCCCAATCTGCTATCCGCCTCCAGTGACCCTGAGGCGGTGTCCACTCTCATTCAGGCAGAGGTCGACAAAGGGTTCGTCATTGGTCCTTTCCTTCAGATCCCATTCCGGTCGTGGCGCATCAACCCTATCGGTCTGGTCACGAAGTCATCTTCAAATAAAAAACGTCTCATTTATGATCTCTCCGCGCCTCATATGTCCTCCATCCCCAGTCTTAATTCACTCATTCCGTCTGAAGAATATTCCATGCAATATTCCTCAGTTGACGAAGCCATCCAGTACATTCTTCAAGCAGGTGTCGGGGCTTGGTTGGCCAAGGTAGATATTGCCGATGCCTTTAAGCTGCTTCCAATACACCCGCAGCTTTGGAAGTACTACGGCATCCAGTGGGCAGGTAAATTTTATTTTGCCAACCGGCTTACTTTTGGCTCCAAGAGCAGCCCCTGGCTTTTTGAACAGCTTGCTAAAGCTTTGCACTGGATTCTCAACCATCACGGTGGCTTATCCATGGTCGTTCACTACCTGGACGATTTTCTCCTCGTTGAAAGGCCCAGTCAGGTCCCTTCTATTCCCCATTCACTTCTGGACATTTTTTCCCGACTCCAGGTTCCCGTGGCCACGGCCAAGACTGAGGGTCCGGCCACTACAGTCACCTTCCTGGGCATTATTCTTGATACCGTTAGAATGGAAGCTAGCCTCCCCAGCGAGAAGTTGCTCAGGATTCGCTCAGCCATCTCCCGGGCAGTCCAGTCTCACTCACTGTCCAGGGCGGAGCTCCAATCCTTGCTGGGGATGCTTAATTTCGCCACCAGAATCATGCCTCAAGGTAGGGCCTTCCTTTCCAGGTTGCTATGTCTCCTGCCCTCGGCCCCGGAACAAGATTCTGTCGTCCATTTGGACAGCCAGGCCATTGCAGATCTCGACATGTGGAGCAGTTTTCTCGCTAACTGGAACGGCATTTCCTTGTTCGTTCCGCAGTGGGATTCCTCTTCCCCCATGGTTTTCTCAGACGCCGCCGGTTCCTCCGGGTTCGCTGCCATCTTCAGATCTCATTGGCTGGCTGCCGGATGGCCGCCAGAATTAGCCTCGGACTCTGCAGCTCTAAAATCTTCCCCCCTTTTGGAACTATATCCCATAGTGGCGGCTGCTCAGGCCTGGGGTCACCTCTGGTCTAACTCTTCTGTGACGTTCGTTACGGATAGCCAGACCTTGGTGGACATCGTCAACAAGGGCAGAGCCCAGTCCCTCAGGATCATGGCGTTATTACGCAAATTAGTGTGGTTATCCCTCCACCATAATTTTCACATGCGCTGCGTACACATCCCAGGCGAGCAGAATAGGGCTGTGGACGCGCTTTCCCGTGCTAACTTTGCAATTTTCTTTCAGGAAATGCCCGACGCGGATCGGTCAGGCACGCCGGTGCCTCAATTCAGCACCCTCACTCTGGTTTAAGCTCACTCTTAGAGGAGGCCAAGGGCCTGGTCGCCAAATCCTTGTCACGTAATACGGCGAGGAATTATCAGGCTGGTCTAAGGGCGTTCGATAAATTCTCTAGGAATCATCCGAGGGGTCAACTCTCCGAGATCTCCCACATCATGGCCTTCCTGGCCTATTGTCATTCGCATCTCTCCCTGTCGTATGGTACCATCAGACTTTATTTGGCCGGACTTCAACATCACGCTATGCTGGCCAATCCTCGTCACAGGTCCTATTTTTCCATCCAAGCTATTAAAGCCACCCTTCGGGGCATTCAAAAGGAAGGGAAGGGATCCGTGGGCCATAGGCAGCCAGTATCCGGCCAGTTGTTCAGGGATCTCT
Organism: Bufo bufo; assembly: GCF_905171765.1. NCBI lineage: Eukaryota > Metazoa > Chordata > Amphibia > Anura > Bufonidae > Bufo > Bufo bufo. The sequence continues at coordinate 415,237,739 of NC_053393.1, read as the reverse complement.
CCTCGTCATTGGATGGTAATCCTTTTGGGCCCTCCACTAGCCTGATTCTGAAAGCGGCTATGTATCTCGCTTTTTATGGGTTCCTCCGGCCCGGTGAGGTTCTGGCTGGTCCAAATCGGAAAAACCATCCTCTGAAGCAACATCTGTCCTGGGGCCAGGGCCACTACACTCTGCTTCTACCCTCCACCAAAACCAATCAGACGGGTCCTCCCTCTGAAATCAAGTTCTACCCGTCCTTGAACAATTGGTGCCCAGTTCACGTGCTGCACCAACTGACGGCACTCATCCAAGGTTCATTGCCCGACAGTCCACTCTTGCCGCACGCAGGCAAGCCTCTCAGCACCTCGCAATTCATAGCTTATATCCGTGCTCTCGCCCAGGGTTTAGGCTATGACCCCAAGGTAATCTCAGGGCACTCATTTCGTATAGGGGCAGCCTCCGCTGCTTCCCGTCATCGGGTGCCGGCCCACGTCATCCGGTCTATGGGGCGGTGGCGATCCTCCTGCTTTACCAGGTACATACCCAATCCCCAAACGGAGATATCCCATGCCTTTCGTTCTCTGGCTTTGTAATTTGTAAATAAAAGTGTTGTACCTACCTGTTGTTTTTTGCCCCCTTTTTCCCTCACTGGTGTACCCGCGCCCGTGGCTTCCGGCACAATTCAGCCACTATGTTCAGGGCAGGTTTCTCTGCGTACGCCGATGTTGTCCTAGCCCTGACCATAAATTGTAAGGCTGTTACCAGCCTGCATTTGTGGGAGGGGCGTCTGGCTACTTAGTCACCCCCCTCCGTTTCAGCCGGGCGCCCGAGTCTCACGCCCCTCCCTCCCGACCCCTTTTTTCTCAGGTTTCCATCAGGTATGCCCCCTTTTTCCCTCACTGGTGTACCCGCGCCCGTGGCTTCCGGCACAATTCAGCCACTATGTTCAGGGCAGGTTTCTCTGCGTACGCCGATGTTGTCCTAGCCCTGACCATAAATAACATTTTATTCTATGGACAGTATGATTACAGTGATACCAAATATGTATATTTAATTTTTATATATTTTTTTGCACAAAAATATCTTGCCATCTGTTGCGATATTTTGAGAGCCATGACTTTTTTATTTTTTCGTGTATGAGGACGTGTTTTGCGAGTTTATGTTTTCTATTGTACTATTGTGGTAGACATATGACTTTTTGAAAACTTTTTAATCAATTGTTTTAAAAGATAGTGTCAGGATCACAATTTATGTGAAAGTAAATCCCGGCAACTGCTTGGATATGCTGAATCTTCTTCTTTTTATTTCTTATTTTATATAAGAGGTAACAACAACGCGTTTTGTTACCTCTTATATAAAATAAGAAATAAAAAGAAGAAGATTCAGCATATCCAAGCAGTTGACGGGATTTACTTTCACTTTTGTTCTCGTGGAGTTTCACTCCTCCCCACAGCAACGCTGACCTTTAGCAGCTAGCGCTGTCTGGATTTGTCTTTATCTCAGGATCACAATTTAGACTCAGGATGGGAGCTTAAAGGGATTCTGTCACCTCTCATAACCCAAATTCGGATTTTAAACCAGTCATGCTCCACAGCTTACCTTGAATCGGCTGTGCTGTTCTATATTGTAATCCGTCCAGTAGTTTTGCAGAAAAACGACTTTTATAATTATGCAAATTAACCCTGAAGGTGCCCAGAGGGGCGTTATGTTCCCCTTTGTGTGCCCAGTAACGCCCCTCTTACAGTGCCCGGAGCTTCATCGTCGTCAGTGGGCATGCGCCGAGCCCAGTGACGTCCGATGCTCGCTCTTCCCTCAGTCTCCAGCAAATCGCACTGGCGCAGCCCTCAGTGGGTACTGCGTCTGCGTGAGACTTCGCTCGGCCGTCAAGGAGGGGGAGGAGAGGGATGAGACGCTGTGGGCGGATAGGGATTCTGGAGGAAGGCGTTTTGGGCACTGTAAGAGGGGCGTTACTGGGCACACAAAGGGGAACATAACGCCCCTCTGGGCACCTTCAGGGTTAATTTGCATAATTATAAAAGTCGTTTTTCTGCAAAACTACTGGACGGATTACAATATAGAACAGCACAGCCGATTCAAGGTAAGCTGTGGAGCATGACTGGTTTAAAATCTGAATTTGTGTTATGAGAGGTGACAGAATCCCTTTAACCACCTCAGCCCCCAGTGCTTAAACACCCTGAAAGACCAGGCCACTTTTTACACTTCTGACCTACACTACTTTCACCGTTTATTGCTCGGTCATGCAACTTACCACCCAAATGAATTTTACCTCCTTTTCTTTTCACTAATAAAGCTTTCATTTGGTGGTATTTCATTGCTGCTGACATTTTTACTTTTTTTGTTATTAATCGAAATTTAACGATTTTTTTGCAAAAAAATGACATTTTTCACTTTCAGTTGTAAAATTTTGCAAAAAAAACGACATCCATATATAAATTTTGCTCTAAATTTATTGTTCTACATGTCTTTGATAAAAAAAAAATGTTTGGGTAAAAAAAAAATGGTTTGGGTAAAAGTTATAGCGTTTACAAACTATGGTACAAAAATGTGAATTTCCGCTTTTTGAAGCAGCTCTGACTTTCTGAGCACCTGTCATGTTTCCTGAGATTCTACAATGCCCAGACAGTACAAACACCCCACAAATGACCCCATTTCGGAAAGTACACACCCTAAGGTATTCGCTGATGGGCATAGTGAGTTCATAGAACTTTTTATTTTTTGTCACAAGTTAGCGGAAAATGATGATTTTTTATTTTTTTTTTTCTTACAAAGTCTCATATTCCACTAACTTGTGACAAAAAATAAAAACTTCTATGAACTCACTATGCCCATCACGAAATACCTTGGGGTCTCTTCTTTCCAAAATGGGGTCACTTGTGGGGTGGTTATACTGCCCTGGCATTCTAGGGGCCCAAATGTGTGGTAAGGAGTTTGAAATCAAATTCTGTAAAAAATGACCTGTGAAATCCGAAAGGTGCTCTTTGGAATATGGGCCCCTTTGCCCACCTAGGCTGCAAAAAAGTGTCACACATCTGGTATCTCCGTACTCAGGAGAAGGTGGGGAATGTGTTTTGGGGTGTCATTTTATATATACCCATGCTGGGTGAGAGAAATATCTTGGTCAAATGCCAACTTTGTATAAAAAAATGGGAAAAGTTGTCTTTTGCCAAGATATTTCTCTCACCCAGCATGGGTATATGTAAAATGACACCCCAAAACACATTCCCCAACTTCTCCTGAGTACGGAGATACCAGATGTGTGACACTTTTTTGCAGCCTAGGTGGGCAAAGGGGCCCATATTACAAAGAGCACCTTTCGGATTTCACAGGTCATTTTTTTACAGAATTTGATTTCAAACTCCTTACCACACATTTGGGCCCCTAGAATGCCAGGGCAGTATAACTACCCCACAAGTGACCCCATTTTGGAAAGAAGACACCCCAAGGTATTCCGTGAGGGGCATGGCAAGTTCCTAGAATTTTTTATTTTTTGTCACAAGTTAGTGGAAAATGATGATTTTTATTTATTTATTTTTTTCATACAAAGTCTCATATTCCACTAACTTGTGACAAAAAATAAAAACTTCTATGAACTCACTATGCCCATCACGAAATACCTTGGGGTCTCTTCTTTCCAAAATGGGGTCACTTGTGGGGTGGTTATACTGCCCTGGCATTCTAGGGGCCCAAATGTGTGGTAAGGAGTTTGAAATCAAATTCTGTAAAAAATGACCTGTGAAATCCGAAAGGTGCTCTTTGGAATATGGGCCCCTTTGCCCACCTAGGCTGCAAAAAAGTGTCACACATCTGGTATCTCCGTACTCAGGAGAAGGTGGGGAATGTGTTTTGGGGTGTCATTTTATATATACCCATGCTGGGTGAGAGAAATATCTTGGTCAAATGCCAACTTTGTATAAAAAAATGGGAAAAGTTGTCTTTTGCCAAGATATTTCTCTCACCCAGCATGGGTATATGTAAAATGACACCCCAAAACACATTCCCCAACTTCTCCTGAGTACGGAGATACCAGATGTGTGACACTTTTTTGCAGCCTAGGTGGGCAAAGGGGCCCATATTACAAAGAGCACCTTTCGGATTTCACAGGTCATTTTTTTACAGAATTTGATTTCAAACTCCTTACCACACATTTGGGCCCCTAGAATGCCAGGGCAGTATAACTACCCCACAAGTGACCCCATTTTGGAAAGAAGACACCCCAAGGTATTCCGTGAGGGGCATGGCAAGTTCCTAGAATTTTTTATTTTTTGTCACAAGTTAGTGGAAAATGATGATTTTTATTTATTTATTTTTTTCATACAAAGTCTCATATTCCACTAACTTGTGACAAAAAAATAAAAACTTCCATGAACTCACTATGCCCATCAGCGAATACCTTGGGGTCTCTTCTTTCCAAAATGGGGTCACTTGTGGGGTAGTTATACTGCCCTGGCATTCTAGGGGCCCAAATGTGTGGTAAGGAGTTTGAAATCAAATTCTGTAAAAAATGACCTGTGAAATCCGAAAGGTGCTCTTTGGAATATGGGCCCCTTTGCCCACCTAGGCTGCAAAAAAGTGTCACACATCTGGTATCTCTGTATTCAGGAGAAGTTGAGGAATGTGTTTTGGGGTGTCTTTTTACATATACCCATGCTGGGTGAGATAAATATCTTGGTCAAATGCCAACTTTGTATAAAAAAATGGGAAAAGTTGTCTTTTGCCAAGATATTTCTCTCACCCAGCATGGGTATATGTAAAATGACACCCCAAAACACATTCCCCAACTTCTCCTGAGTACGGAGATACCAGATGTGTGACACTTTTTTGCAGCCTAGGTGGGCAAAGGGGCCCATATTCCAAAGAGCACCTTTCGGATTTCACAGGTCATTTTTTACAGAATTTGATTTCAAACTCCTTACCACACATTTGGGCCCCTAGAATGCCAGGGCAGTATAACTACCCCACAAGTGACCCCATTTTGGAAAGAAGAGACCCCAAGGTATTCGCTGATGGGCATAGTGAGTTCATGGAAGTTTTTATTTTTTGTCACAAGTTAGTGGAATATGAGACTTTGTATGAAAAAAAAATAAAAATCAGCATTTTCCACTAACTTGTGACAAAAAATAAAAATTCTAGGAACTCGCCATGCCCCTCACGGAATACCTTGGGGTGTCTTCTTTCCAAAATGGGGTCACTTGTGGGGTAGTTATACTGCCCTGGCATTTTCCAGGGGCCCTAATGTGTGGTAAGTAGGTAAATGACCTGTGAAATCCTAAAGGTGCTCTTTGGAATATGGGCCCCTTTGCCCACCTAGGCTGCAAAAAAGTGTCACACATGTGGTATCGCCGTATTCAGGAGAAGTTGGGGAATGTGTTTTGGGGTGTCATTTTACATATACCCTTGCTGGGTGAGAGAAATATCTTGACAAAAGACAACTTTTCCCATTTTTTTATACAAAGTTGGCATTTGACCAAGATATTTCTCTCACCCAGCATGGGTATATGTAAAATGACACCCCAAAACACATTCCCCAACTTCTCCTGAGTACGGCGATACCAGATGTGTGACACTTTTTTGCAGCCTAGATGCGCAAAGGTGCCCAAATTCCTTTTAGGAGGGCATTTTTAGACATTTGGATACCAGACTTCTTCTCACGCTTTGGGGCCCCTAGAATGCCAGGGCAGTATAAATACCCCACATGTGACCCCATTTTGGAAAGAAGACACCCCAAGGTATTCAATGAGGGGCATGGCGAGTTCATAGAATTTTTTTTTTTTGGCACAAGTTAGCGGAAATTGATATTTTTAATTTTTTTCTCACAAAGTCTCCCGTTCCGCTAACTTGGGACAAAAATTTCAATCTTTCATGGACTCAATATGCCCCTCACGGAATACCTGGGGGTGTCTTCTTTCCGAAATGGGGTCACATGTGGGGTATTTATACTGCCCTGGCATTCTAGGGGCCCTAAAGCGTGAGAAGAAGTCTGGAATATAAATGTCTAAAAAATTTTACGCATTTGGATTCCGTGAGGGGTATGGTGAGTTCATGTGAGATTTTATTTTTTGACACAAGTTAGTGGAATATGAGACTTTGTAAGAAAAAAAATATATAATTCCGCTAACTTGGGCCAAAAAAATGTCTGAATGGAGCCTTACAAAGGGGTGATCAATGACAGGGGGGGTGATCAATGACAGGGGGGTGATCAATGACAGGGGTGTGATCAATGACAGGGGGGTGATCAATGACAGGGGGGTGATCAGGGAGTCTATATGGGATGATCACCACAGTCATTGATCATGCCCCTGTAAGGCTTCATTCAGACGTCCGGATGCGTTTTGCGGATCCGATCCATCTATCAGTGGATCCGTAAAAATCATGCGGACGTCTGAATGGAGCTTTACAGGGGGGTAATCTATGACAGGGGGGTAATCAATGACAGGGGGGTGATCAGGGAGTCTATATGGGGTGATCACCACAGTCATTGATCACGCCCCTGTAAGGCTTCATTCAGACGTCCGGATGCGTTTTGCGGATCCGATCCATCTATCAGTGCATCCGTAAAAATCATGCGGACATCTGAATGGAGCTTTACAGGGGGGTAATCAATGACAGGGGGGTAATCAATGACAGGGGGGTGATCAGGGAGTCTATATGGGGTGATCACCACAGTCATTGATCACGCCCCTGTAAGGCTTCATTCAGACGTCCGGATGCGTTTTGCGGATCCGATCCATCTATCAGTGCATCCGTAAAAATCATGCGGACATCTGAATGGAGCTTTACAGGGGGGTTATCAATGACAGGGGGGTGATCAGGGAGTCTATATGGGGTGATCACCACAGTCATTGATCATGCCCCTGTAAGGCTTCATTCAGACGTCCGGATGCGTTTTGCGGATCCGATCCATCTATCAGTGGATCCGTAAAAATCATGCGGACGTCTGAATGGAGCTTTACAGGGGGGTAATCAATGACAGGGGGGTAATCAATGACAGGGGGGTGATCAGGGAGTCTATATGGGGTGATCACTACAGTCATTGATCACGCCCCTGTAAGGCTTCATTCAGACGTCCGGATGCGTTTTGCGGATCCGATCCATCTATCAGTGCATCCGTAAAAATCATGCGGACATCTGAATGGAGCTTTACAGGGGGGTAATCAATGACAGGGGGGTGATCAGGGAGTCTATATGGGGTGATCACCACAGTCATTGATCATGCCCCTGTAAGGCTTCATTCAGACGTCCGGATGCGTTTTGCGGATCCGATCCATCTATCAGTGGATCCGTAAAAATTATGCGGACGTCTGAATGGAGCTTTACAGGGGGGTAATCAATGACAGGGGGGTAATCAATGACAGGGGGGTGATCAGGGAGTCTATATGGGGTGATCACCACAGTCATTGATCACGCCCCTGTAAGGCTTAATTCAGACGTCCGGATGCGTTTTGCGGATCCGATCCATCTATCAGTGCATCCGTAAAAATCATGCAGACATCTGAATGGAGCTTTACAAGGGGGTGATCAATGACAGGGGTGTAATCAATGACAGGGGGGTGATCAGGGAGTCTATATGGGGTGATCACCACAGTCATTGATCATGCCCCTGTAAGGCTTCATTCAGACGTCCGGATGCGTTTTGCGGATCCGATCCATCTATCAGTGGATCCGTAAAAATCATGCGGACGTCTGAATGGAGCTTTACAGGGGGGTGATCAATGACAGGGGGGAAATCAATGACAGGGGGGTGATCAGGGAGTCTATATGGGGTGATCACCACAGTCATTGATCATGCCCCTGTAAGGCTTCATTCAGACGTCCGGATGCGTTTTGCGTATCCGATCCATCTATCAGTGCATCCGTAAAAATCATGCGGACATCTGAATGGAGCTTTACAGGGGGGTGATCAGGGAGTCTATATGGGGTGATCACCACAGTCATTGATCATGCCCCTGTAAGGCTTCATTCAGACGTCCGGATGCGTTTTGCGGATCCGATCCATCTATCAGTGGATCCGTAAAAATCATGCGGACGTCTGAATGGAGCTTTACAGGGGGGTAATCAATGACAGGGGTGTAATCAATGACAGGGGGGTGATCAGGGTGTCTATATGGGGTGATCACCACAGTCATTGATCATGCCCCTGTAAGGCTTCATTCAGACGTCCGGATGCGTTTTGCGGATCCGATCCATCTATCAGTGGATCCGTAAAAATCATGCGGACGTCTGAATGGAGCTTTACAGGGGGGTGATCAATGACAGGGGGGAAATCAATGACAGGGGGGTGATCAGGGAGTCTATATGGGGTGATCAGGGGTGATCAGGGGCTAATAAGGGGTTAATAAGTGACGGGGGGGTGTAGTGTAGTGTAGTGGTGCTTGGTGCTACTATACTGAGCTACCTGTGTCCTCTGGTGGTCGATCCAAACAAAGGGGACCACCAGAGGACCAGGTAGCAGGTATATTAGACGCTGTTATCAAAACAGCGTCTAATATACCTGTTAGGGGTTAAAAAAAACACATCTCCAGCGTTCACAGGAAATCTCGCGTCTCGCAAGATGACGCGTATATGCGTCCAGGCGGAATGAATCAACCACCTCCAGGACGCGTCTGTGCGTACAGCGGTCCAGAGGTGGTTAAAGGGTCACTCAGATTTTAACTCTACTACTATGAGCCACAGGTCCTTGCAGACGAGCCTGTCCGGATTAGGTCCGGATGCGTCCCGGTGCATTGCAGTTTTGACTGCGATTGCGTTCCGTTGTTCAGTTTTTATCGCGCGGTTGCAATGCGTTTTGCACTCGCGTGATAAAAAACTGAATGTGGTACCCAGACCCGAACTTCTTCACAGAAGTTCAGGTTTGGGTTCAAGGTTGTGTAGATTGCATTATTTTCCCTTATAACATGGTTATAAGGGAAAATAATAGCATTTTGAATACAGAATGCATAGTACAATAGGGCTGGAGGGGTTAAAAAAAAATAAAAAAATTTAACTCACCTTAATCCACTTGTTCGCGCAGCCGGCATCTCTTCTGTCTTCTTTTGTGAGGAATAGGACCTTTGATGACGTCACTACGCTCATCACATGGTTCGTCACATGATCCATCACCATGGTAAAAGATCATGTGACGGACCATGTGATGAACGTAGTGACGTCATCAAAGGTCCTATTCCTCACAAAAGAAGACAGAAGAGATGCCGGCTGCGCGAACAAGTGGATTAAGTTGAGTTAAATTATTATATATTTTTTTTTAACCCCTCCAGCCCTATTGTACTGTGCATTCTGTATTCAGAATGCTATTATTTTCCGGCGCCGGTCTGAGATGGCCGCTTGATCCCGAGCTCCGTCTTACTGACAATACTCAGCACAAGCAATCTTTTGCCTTCCACCCGAAAATGGTGAAAATAGGTAACCCCAAGGCAGGGGAACACTCCAGCTCTAACAAGAACCATGCACAAGGTGGTGACATGGACAGATTCATTAAAAAGGCGGCTGCAGCTTTTGTCGCCAGAGACCCCAAGATGGCGCCGGCTCAGCAACAGAGAACAGGCCAGCATGATAAATCGGATGAGGAGAGCGAAACCGAAGAATCACAAGGTAGAGGGGCTCTTCCGATTACTAGAAACTACCTGAAGAATACTTTAAACAAAGCACTGGAGCCCTTACTCAGCGAATTCGCAGCGATGCGACAAGATATGAGGCAAGTGGGCGAGAGGGTCGAAACGCTAGAGAATAACCAGGCCCAGATGCTGGATCACCAGAGGGCCACAGCAAGCTCATTCCGAAAATGCAGTACTTACCTGAATGAGATGCAGAACGCCTTGGAGGATCAAGAGAATAGGGGACGCCGGAATAATTTGCGGATAAGAGGGATCCCTGAAACCGTCCTCCCTTCTGATGTTCCTGCGGCTGTAGTGTCCCTCTGTGCCTCCCTCCTAGGCCCTGAATTCACCTCAGAGATCATAATTGAGAGGGCACATAGGGCATTGCGGCCTAAACCGAAAGTGGATGAACCCCCAAGGGACGTTATCTGTAAGTTTTTGAACTTCCAGGTTAAGTCTGCTGTCCAAGAAGCAGCCAGAAATAAATCCGACATCTTATTTGAAGGTGCGCTAATTTCGGTTTATCAAGACCTGGCCCCAACCACCCTGAAAAAGCGAAAACATCTTAAGCCTCTAACGGAGTGGCTGAGGGCCAACAGAATCTTATACAAGTGGAACTTTCCGTTTGGCCTTTCCTTTTCCCAAGGTGGCAGACGCTTCAACATTGCCTCACATGCTGACCTGGGAGCCGTTTACGAACATCTTCAAGTCCCACCTATGCAAATAGATAATTGGGATCAATTCCAAGACCTCTATGCCTTACCAGAAGTCCCGGAGGTGGCAGCCTTCTCCCTCCAACATACTCCTAAGGCTCAGAAAACAGGGAGGAGAAACCGTCAACTGACACCTAAGAGACTGGCTCAAGATTGACTCTCCTGCTCTCCTAGCTACATCCATGGACAGGGGTGATATTCTTTTGCAGGACCTTAGTGGATCTATCCAGAGTTTTAGCCTTTTTCTACATAGGTTTACCCATTTCTGCTAGTAGACCCACTATATAGCCTCTTATTAGTCATGTATAAGATAGCTATTGTTAGACAGTATTCACATAACGCATGTCTATCTGTTTTTTACCCCTGTTCACCATCAATATTTAATAGGCCTTCTTCAATACTTATAACCCTAGGCCCCTTCATTATAACTAAACAAGGCCTTTATTCCTTCCTTTCTCTCTTTCTTTTACCCACCTGGGTTCCTATCAATTATCAATTATTGTTTAAAATAATAACCCGTTACTGGGTTGCACTCACACGTGCTGAATGTCATGTAAACTGGTCTTTGACCAAATATCCCCCATGCTTTACATTAGTGGTTTTCACTCCACTTCATGTTATTTTTTGTATTTTTCTTTTGTTCTCATTGTTTCCCCTGTCCCGTTATTTTATTTTAGGTACCTGACACAGACTTCTTTGATCAATCAGCGGTACATGCAGACTGGCGGTTTCCTAGCTTCTCCTCCAGATGGGGTAGGACCTCTTCAGATCGTGAGTGTCCTCTCTTGGAGGTTCAGCACACATGACACCCTAATGTTCACAATAATATTCAACTATGACTGACATCCATATAGCTTCCTATAATGTGAAGGGGTTCAACTCACCCTCTAAGAGATGCCAGATCTTCTCCATCCTGCGTAAGGAGGGAGCAGGTGTGCTGTTCCTCCAAGAGACACACTTCAGATTTAACCACTACCCCAACATGGAATTTTCTCACTACCCCATTTGGTTTCATAGTGGGGGGGCTACTGCCTCATCTGGAGGAGTCAGTATAGGTTTTAAGAGGAAAGTACCTTTCAAACCAACTAATCACCTCCTAGACCCAGAGGGCAGATTTGTTATGGTGAAGGGTTACATAGGCTCCCAAATGTATTCTTTCATCAACCTATATGCCCCTAATAGTAACCAGGCTAAATGGCTCTCTTCCATTGCTCAAACAATCTCCTCCTTTAGGGAAGGTATAGTCTTAGTGGGAGGAGACCTTAATATAGCCCTTGACCCGCAATTAGACTCTTCCTCGCATAAAACCCCCCACACCAGGCGCTCCCTAAAGTTCATTAAAAATATATTCTGGGATCTTCACTTGATAGATGTGTGGCGTACCCTGTATCCAAGCACATTGGACTACACATTTTACTCACATGCCCACGGTTCATATCACCGCATAGATTACATTTTTGTATCTAAAGAGCACCTACAACTATGCCAAAAAGCTACCATAGGGTCTATGCACCTATCTGACCACGCTCCTATATATCTAATGATAACTTCCCCTATACAAAAACCCAAAAGCTTCAGCTGGAGATTAAATGAATACATCCTTGGTAACGCTGAATCGGTTAAAAAAATAACCACGTTATTGGATGAATACTTTAAATTTAACTCCCTTCCAGAATTATCACCACAAGTCACATGGGATGCTCATAAACCCTTCATTAGAGGCGAATTTATTAGTATTGGCTCCCACTTAAAGAAATTGCGGGAAGGCAAAATAAACAGCCTCCTCTCTACAATAAGAAAGCTTGAAACAGGCCATAAAAAAACTAGGTCTGAGAACCAACTTCAAGAATTGTCCAAAGCCAGAGCAGAACTGAAGGCCCTATTACAGAGTAAATCCGCAAAGTACTACCTTAACTCCCAATTCAAGTTCTATGCACACGGCGACAAAGCCACCAAATTTCTAATAAGTAGGATTAAGGCCAGGAGGGCAGACAATTATATACATCAACTCTCCTCTCCAAAAGGCGAATCAATCTTTGCCTCATCAAAAATAGCGGCCCAATTTAGAGACTTTTATGAGGCTCTTTATAATATCCCTTCCTCATTCTCCCCGTCTGCTCATTCTTCACTAATTGACACCTTCTTGAAGCCCCTGTCATGCCCATCTCTATCTGTCGAACAGAAGCATTCCCTAGAGGCCCCATTCTCCATCAAGGAGCTTTCCATAGCTTTGGCCCAAATGCCCCAGGGTAAAAGCCCAGGACCAGATGGTCTCCCAGCATCCTATTACAAGACTTTTAAAACACAACTCCTACCCCACCTACTCAAGGTCTGCAATCATACTTTGCAAAATATCCCCCTTTCTAGAGACATGACTACCGCACATATTGCCTTGATTCCTAAAGAGGGGAAGGACTCCAAAGTGTGCGCTAACTATAGGCCTATATCTTTGCTCAACATTGACCTTAAGCTTCTAGCGAAACTTTTGGCTAACCGCTTGGCAGTCCTCCTCCCTCTTTTGGTACATGTGGACCAGGTGGGCTTTGTTCGTGGTAGGGAAGGTAGGGACAATACGGCCAGAGTTATTAATATACTTGGACATGCCAAATGCACTTCTTCTCCGCTTTTACTCCTCAGTACTGATGCTGAAAAAGCGTTTGATCGCATAAACTGGAATTATTTAGACCACGTTCTAGACATGTTCGGCCTGCCTGGTCCATATATCAAGGCAGTATTTGCCATGTACGAACAGGCCACAGCTCAAGTCATGGTCAATGGTGGTCTTTCTACTCCCTTTCGAATTCACAATGGGACACGCCAGGGATGCCCATTATCCCCCCTCCTATTCATCCTAGCTATGGAACCCCTCTTAATAAAACTTCGAACAGACACTAAGATTGAGGGAACGTTTCTGGGAGGTAGAAGCCACAAACTAGCCGCCTTTGCAGACGACGTTATGATCATGACCTCTAACCCTAAGGTCTCCCTTCCTCTAATCCAGGAGCATCTAAGGAAATACAGTGAAGTCTCTGACTTTAAGATCAATGAAAGCAAATCCATCATTATTAGTACGGGCCTATCTCCTCAACTTAAACGCTGCTTGATGGTAGACTCCCCATTCAACTGGTCATCTCCCACTGTAACTTATTTAGGTGTAAAGATTAGTCCAAACATCTCTGACCTCTTCTCTCTCAACTTTACTCCCATGAAGTCCACCCTATTTGATGCATTAGAAAAACTCAACAAATCAGCTCCGACACTTTCTTGGTTTGGCAGGAAAAATCTTCTCTCCTCCCTAGTCATTCCCCGCCTTACTTATCTTCAGCAAGTCCTACCAATTCCTATCCCAAAATCTTATTACACTGCCCTCAGACAAAAATTCAGTGCATTCATATGGAATGGCAGAAGAGCAAGACTCTCCTACTCCTTTCTAACTCGATCCAGAGCCACAGGTGGAATTGGCCTGCCAGATCCTGAACTATATGGGAGAGCCATATCAATGACCAGAGTCATTGATTGGTTGAGAAACTCGAAAAACAAATCTTGGGTCGCCCTTGAACAAAACATCATTGGCATGCCAACCAGAGCTTTATGCTTAGGCTCTGACCTACCTCCTTCCACTAGCCTTCAGTCATATCCAATAATTAAAGCCACCATTGAAACATGGAAATGGTGGAACCAGTCACATTGCTCAGTCCCCTTTCCTTCCCCTTTGACCACGATTAGCGACATTCTTGGTTCAGCCTGTTCTGGACCTCGTAACACCTCCTCCAATTCAATCAGATCTTCAACAGTCCCCATATCATATCTTTTAGAGCCTCAAGGCTTACTGCCCACGTCCGACACCATCAAATCATTACTTAAACCTCAACCCTGTGATCTTACACTTATTCCGCTTATTAAAACCTTCATTCGAAAAAATAACTCAAAAGGTGAGCTCCAACGACCTCTTACATGGTTTGAAGCGTTAATTATAAATTTGCACCCACCAAAAAAACCTATCTCTCTTATCTATAATAAACTGAGATCCCCTCCCCTAGTTTCCAAACCGGCTTTTATCCTTCATTGGGAGAAAGAGACGGGTCTAGAGATCCCTTTTCAAACCCTGCCTTTATTATTTGAAACCCCTCATAAATTATCTAGATGCGTAAGAGCCCAAGAAAATGGTTACAAGATACTATCGCAATGGTATATTACGCCTATTAAATCAGCTCACTTTGCCAGACCCTCCTCTAATATATGCTGGAGGTGTCATGAAGAACCAGGCACCTTCCTTCATATATGGTGGTCATGTACTCCCATTAACAAATGGTGGAAAGAGATCTTCAAATTATGCAACCAGATTTGCTCTTCAAATGTGGCCATCTCTCCATATGGGGCGCTGCTTACTCTTTTTGACAAAGAGACTTCCTTAGTTCCCTCCTACCTTTTTAAGCAACTCCTGTTAGCAGCCCGATTACTGATCCCCAAATATTGGCTACAAACAATTGTTCCCACAATGGAACAGTGGAGGCTTAAGGTCGATCAAATGCATCGATTTGAAGAGCTAGCCTCATGGGAATCAAGATCGCACCTGAAATTTATGAAAACATGGTCACCTTGGACACAATACAGGTTCCCTTCTGCCGCTATAAACCAATCATAATCCTGAGTATATAAAATCTATAGGTCATACTAAATTACCCTTGCAACCTTCAGTCCTACTACTTCAAAAGTTTCTGGCCACGGGATTATTATTATCTATATATATATTATAACCCACCCATCCATAAAAAATGGTTGTGTCCATCCACATGGAACCATGGTTTGTTTTTTCTCTTTTCTTTTTTCTTTTCTTTTCTTTTTTCTGCCATTTGCTGATTGTGATAAACAGAATAATTAGGCTGTGTTTCCTACATTCTGAACTGTAACAGTTACATGTTTATGCTTGCACTGCCTACACCATAAATGCTCTGTATGTGCTCGGTACCATATTACACCACTGTTGGTGTTGTTCATATTGTATTTTCTTAAATTGAAAATAAAGCTTTTTAAAACCTAAAAAAAAAAAAAAAAAAAGAATGCTATTATTTTCCCTTATAACCATGTTATAAGGGAAAATAATGCAATCTACACAACCTTGAACCCAAACCTGAACTTCTGTGAAGAAGTTCGGGTCTGGGTACCACATTCAGTTTTGGGTACCACATTCACCGGGAAGCATCCGGACCTAATCCGGACACGCTCGTCTGCAAGGGGCCTAAATCTTTTAGCTATCCACATCTAAGGGATATTAGATGCCACTACTTGTCACATTAAATTGAAGTTTTAATATATCTAATTGGAGAAAAGACCTTCCCATATTAAAATATAGCTTTTAATAGATTTCTTTAAAACCACATAGAAAACCCCTAAATCAAAATGAAATAATAATTCAGAAATTAATTGTCATCATATATACGTAAGTCTCGGTTAAACAAAATAAGAAGGGTTCCTTTGGTGGGACAGGTTAATGATTTGATCTGTTTAAGGGTAGTTTCACACTTGCGTTTTTCTTTTCTGGCATAGAGTTCCATCCTAGGGGCTCTATACTGGAAAATAACTGATCAGTTTTATCCTAATTAGAGATGTTGCGAACATAAAATTTTCAATTCGCGAACGGCGAACGCGAATTTCCGCAAATTTTTGCGAACGGGCGAACCGGGCAAACCGCCATAGACTTCAATAGGCAGGCAAATTTTAAAACCCACAGGGACTCTTTCTGGCCACAATAGTGATGGAAAAGTTGTTTCAAGGGGACTAACACCTGGACTGTGGCATGCCAGAGGGGGATCCATGGCAAAACTCCCATGGAAAATTATGTAGTTGACGCAGAGTCGGGTTTTAATCCATAAAGGGCATAAATCACCTAACATTCCTAAATTGTTTGGAATAACGTGCTTTAAAACATCCAGTGTGTGTATACGATCAGGTATGATGTTGTATCGATCAGGTAGTGTAAGGGTTACGCCCGCTTCACAGTGACAGACCAAACTCTGACAGACCAAACTCCCCGTTTAACGCACCGCAAACAACCGCAAACAGTCCATTTGCACAACCGCAAACTCCCCATTTGCACAAGGTTGGATACCAAGCTAGCCATGTCCCGTTCCTTGTCCTCACTGACGTCATTGAAGGTCTCTTCCTCCACGCAGCCACGTACAACACCAAGGGTCCCCGAAAGGTGACAAGCCCCCTGGGACGCCTGCTGTGTCTGGTCTTCCACCTCCTCAAAGCCACCTTCCTCCTCTGACTCCTCTTCTTCAGACTCCTCTCTCTGCGTTGCCGCAGGTCCAGCAATCGACGACGACAAGGCTGCATCTGGTGGTGATGGTGACCACAACTCCTCTTCATGCTCATCTACGGCCTGATCCAGCACTCTTCACAGGGCACGCTCCAGAAAAAACGCATATGGGATGAGGTCGATGATGTTGCCTTGGGTTTGACTGACCAGGTTTGTCACCTCCGCAAAAGGACACATGAGCCTACAGCCATTGTGCATGAGCGTTCAGTAACGCGGCCAAAAAATACCCAGCTCCGCAGAGGCTGTCCTCTTTTTTTTAATTAAAAATCTGTTCTTACCAGTTTAATCTCTGTTTTGTCCCCAATCAGGGGCCGGTGTATGGAATAGATTTTAGGAACCGGGAGATGGAAAAAGATGGTTCGTCGTCCTCTTACTTCCAATTTGGGGCACTGCGCATTCTCCGTGCAATGTACTGTGCCACCCTATATGAGTGGTGTGTTAAGTAGTACTATTCCTATCAGTTTAATCCCTGGTACGTCCCTATCAGGGGCCGGTGTATGGAATAGATTTTAGGAACCGGGAGATGGAAAAAGATGGTTGGTCGGTCCTCTTACTTCCAATTTGGGACACTGCGCGTGCGCCGTGCACTGTACTGTGCCACCCTATATGAGTGGTGTGTTAAGTAGTACTATTCTTATCAGTTTAATCCCTGTTACATCCCCTATCAGGGGACGTGTATCAAATAGATTTTAGACAACCGCAAAGAGTTGTCAATAGTTGACACACTCATGACATAAATTTTATTCCTCTATGCGTCAATCTTGGTGTAGTGATGACTGTGCTTGTGTGCACGTTTGGGAGATTGCAGGTGGTTTTTAAAAGCCTATGGTCGTGCTGAGGTAGTTCAGTGACAGTTAAGTGACCCAGAAAACAATGATTCTGCAGTGTGGGCCCATTGTTGGCCTAGTAGGCTTTAATGATCACCTTAGATGATCACAAAGAAAATTAATGTTTTTTCTATGAAAAATTATCCAGCCGATCGCTTTTGGTCTGTTCAAAATGAAGCAACGACCTTATGATCTGGGGTGTGCAAACATTGCTAACACACTCATAGAGGTGATTGCTTCATTGTGATACGCAAGCCCCTTCACCACAACAAGGTAACGATCACGAAGGGGAATTGACACATGTATTTGCCTTTTTTGTTTGTTTTGTTTTTGCAGCCACAGTGCAGCACCAGAGGCCAGAAAAATTAGGCATGTACACAATTAGGTATTGTTGTAGCCGCTGCTGTAGCAGCAGCCAGAAAAATTAATGTTTTCCAGGCAGAAAGTGCACTAAAACATTGCGGATTGAACCCTAGTTGGTGGCGGAGAAATCACGCAAGTCATCTGGCATGCAGAGATTAAATACAGCAGCGTGTGGACCATTTTTAGCCCAAAGCATGTCATCAGGCCTTTTTTAGTCAAATGCATCCCCCACTGTCAGTCCCTTCGGGATCCATGCCTCATTCCTCTTAATAAAGGTGAGGTAATCTAGACTTTTTTGACCTAGGCGACTTCTCTTCTCAGTGACAATACCTCCTGCTGCGCTGAAGGTCCTTTCTGACAGGACACTTGAAGCGGGGCAGACCAGAAGTTCTATCGCAAATTGGGATAGCTCAGGCCACAGGTTAAGCCTGCACACCTAGTAGTCAAGGGGTTCATCGCTCCTCAGAGTGTCGATATCTGCACTTATGGCGAGGTAGTCTGCTACCTGTCGGTCGAGTCGTTCTCTGAGGGTGGACCCCGAAGGGCTGTGGCTATGCGTAGGACTTAAAAAGCTCTGCATGTCCTCCATCAACAACACGTCTGTAAAGCGTCCTGTCCTTGCCGGCGTGGTCGTGGTAAGAGGAGGATTACTTTCACCTCTTCCCCTGTTAGATTCCTGTTGTGCTGTGACATCACCCTTATACGCTGTGTAAAGCATACTTTTTAACTTGTTTTAGAACTGCTGCATCCTTTCCGACTTCCGGTAATTCTGCAAAATTTCAGCCACTTTCTGCTTATACCGGGGGTCTAGTAGCGTGGCCACCCAGTACAGGTCGTTTTCCTTCAGCCTTTTTATACGAGGGTCCCTCAACAGGCATGACAGCATGAAAGACCCCATTTGCATAAGGTTGGATGCCGAGCTACTCATATCCCGTTCCTCGTCCTCACTTATCTCATTGAAGGTCTGTTATTCCCCCCAGCCACGTACAACACCACGGGTACCAGATAGGTGACAACGAGCACCCTGGGATGCCTGCTGTGGTTGGTCTTCCTCCTCCTCAAAGCCACATTCCTCTTTCTCTTCCTCTTCCTCAGACTCCTCTTCCAGCGTTGCCGCAGGTCCAGCAAGCGATGATGATAAGGCTGTTTCTGGTGGTGATGGTGACCACAACTCTTCCTCTTCACGCTCATCTACGGCCTGATCCAGCACTCTTTGCAGGGCATGCTCCAGGAATAAAACAAATGGGATGATGTCGCTGATGTGCGACTGACTAGGTTTGTCACCTCCTCAAAAGGACGCATGAGCCTACAGGCATTGCGCATGAGCGTCCAGTAACGTGGCAAAAAAATACCCAGCTCCGCAGAGGCTGTCCTAGCACCCCAGTCATACAAATACTCGTTGACGGCTTTTTCTTGTTAGAGCAGGCGGTCGAACATTAGGAGTGTTAAATTCCAACGTGTCGGGCTGTCGTAAATCAAGCGCATGTTGTTTCGCCGCTGAATATCGGAAAAGTGCGCCATGGCCGTGTAGGAACAGCTGAAATGGCCACACACCTTCCTGGCCTGCTTGAGGACGTCCTGTAAGTCTGGGTACTTATGCACAAAGCGTTGTATGATCAGATTCAACACATGTGCCATGCACGGCACATGTGTCAACTTGCCCAAATTCAATGCCGCCAAATTGCTTCCGTTGTCACACACCACTTTGCCGATCTCCAGTTGGTGCGGGGTCAGCCACTGATCCACCTGTGCGTTCAGGGCAGACAGGAGTGCTGGTCCGGTGTGATTCTCTGCTTTCAGGCAAGTCAACCCAAAGACGGCGTGACACTGTCGTATCCGGGATGTTGTGGAATAGCCCCTGGGGAGCTGGGGGGTGCAGTTGATGTGGAGCAAGACGCAGCAGCAGAAGAGGACTCAGCCAAGGAGGTTAGCAAAGAGGATGGAGTAGGAGGAGTAGAGGAGGTGGCAGCAGGCCTGCCTGCAAGTTGTGGCGGTATCACCAACTCCTCTGCAGAGCCACGCATTCCATGCTTGGCAGCCGTCAGCAGGTTTACCCAATGTGCAGTGTACGTGATATACCTGCCCTGACCGTGCTTTGCAGACCAGGTATCAGTGGTCAGATGGACCCTTGCCCCAAAACTGTGTGTCAGACATTCCATGACTTCTTTTTCCACAATAGAGTACAGGTTGGGGATTGCCTTTTGTGAAAAAAAAAATTCATCCGGGTACCTTCCACTGTGGTGTCCCAATAGCTAGAAATTTTTTGAAGGCCTCAGACTCCACCAGCTTGTATGGTAAAAGCTGGCGGGCTAAGAGTTCCAACAAGCCAGACGCCGGGCAGGGGGGTGACTCTGTGACATTGGCTTCTTATGCTCAAACATTTCCTTGACAGACACTTGACTGTGGGCAGATGAGCAGGAACTGCTGAAGGTGAGAGGCGGAGTGGCGGCTGGTCGAGAGGGGGCACTGAAGGAGGACAGCAGTGGTTGACGTAGCTGAAGATGCTGGATTAGGAGGAGGATGATGGCTTTGAGTTTGTGTGCTGCTTGTACTCATCATGTGTTGATCCCATAGGCGTTTGTGATGTGAGATCATGTGCCTTCGCAAAGCAATTGTACCTAGGTGGGTGTTGCACTTCCCACTACTGTTTCTTTTGGCACAGGTTGCAAATGGCATCGCTGTTATCAGAGGCAGACACACAAAAAAAATGCCACACTGCTGAGCTTTGCAATGATGGCATTCTGGTGGTGGCAACAGCATGCGTTGATTGGCGTGCTGTCTGGCTGACCCCGGGTACCGATATATGCTGTCTGACTGTGCCACTAGCCCCTTGCGACGACCTCCCCCTGCTTCCAACTCGTCTCCTCCTCCTCTCTGTCTCCCCATGTGAACTTTCCCCCTGTTCTTTTTCTCTTCGAGCGAGCACCCACGTGACATCCACGGACACATCGTCATCATCAACCGCTTCACTTGTATCTGACAACTCAGCAAAGGAAGCAGCAGCGGGTACAACATCATCATCATCACACCGTACGTCCATGTGTGTAATGCTGCCTGACTGAGACATACAGTCAGGTCCATAAATATTGGGACTTCGACACAATTCTAACATTTTTGGCTCTATACACCACCACAATGGATTTGAAATGAAACGAACAAGATGTGCTTTACCTGCAGACTGTCAGCTTTAATTTGAGGGTATTTACATCCAAATCAGGTAAACGGTGTAGGAATTACAACAGTTTGCATATGTGCCTCCCACTTGTTAAGGGACCAAAAGTAATGGGACAGAATAATAATCATAAATCAAACTTTCACTTTTTAATACTTGGTTGCAAATCCTTTGCAGTCAATTACAGCCTGAAGTCTGAAACTCATAGACATCACCAGACGCTGGGTTTCATCCCTGGTGATGCTCTGCCAGGCCTCTACTGCAACTGTCTTCAGTTCCTGCTTGTTCTTGGGGCATTTTCCCTTCAGTTTTGTCTTCAGCAAATGCATGCTCAATAGGATTCAGGTCAGGTGATTGACTTGGCCATTGCATAACATTTCACTTCTTTCCCTTAAAAAACTCTTTGGTTGCTTTTGCAGTATGCTTTGGGTCATTGTCCATCTGCACTGTGAAGCGCCGTCTAAGAGTTCTGAAGCATTTGGCTGAATATGAGCAGATAATATTGACCGAAACACTTCAGAATTCATCCTGCTGCTTTTGTCAGCAGTCACATCATCAATAAATACAAGAGAACCAGTTCCATTGGCAGCCATACATGCCCACGCCATGACACTACCACCACCATGCTTCACTGATGAGGTGGTATGCTTAGGATCATAAGCAGTTCCTTTCCTTCTCCATACTCTTCTCTTCCCATCACTCTAGTACAAGTTGATCTTGGTCTCATCTGTCCATAGGATGCTGTTCCAGAACTGTGAAGGCTTTTTTAGATGTCGTTTGGCAAACTCTAATCTGACCTTCCTGTTTTTGAGGCTCACCAATGGTTTACATCTTGTGTTGAACCCTCTGTATTCAGTCTGGTGAAGTCTTCTCTTGATTGTTGATGTTGACACACATACACCTACCTCCTGGAGAGTGTTCTTGATCTGGCCAACTGTTGTGAAGGGTGTTTTCTTCACCAGGGAAAGAATTCTTCGGTCATCCACCACAGTTGTTTTCCGTGTTCTTCCAGGTCTTTTGGTGTTGCTGAGCTCACCGGTGCGTTCCTTCTTTTTAAGAATGTTAGAAACAGTTGTTTTGGCCAGGCCTAATGCTTTTGCTATCTCTCTGATGGGTTTGTTTTGTTTTTTTCAGCCTAATGATGGCTTGCTTCACTGATAGTGACAGCTCTTTGGATCTCATCTTGAAAGTTGACAGCAACAGATTCCAAATGCAAATAGCACACTTGAAATGAACTCTGGACCTTTTATCTGCTCATTGTAATTGGGATAATGAGGGAATAACACACACCTGGCCATGGAACAGCTGAGAAGCCAGTTGTCCCATTACTTTTGGTCCCTTAACAAGTGGGAGGCACATATGCAAACTGTTGTAATTCCTACACCGTTCACCTGATTTGGATGTAAATACCCTCAAATTAAAGCTGACAGTCTGTAGGTAAAGCACATCTTGTTCGTTTAATTTCAAATCTATTGTGGTGGTGTAAAGAGCCACAAATGTTAGAATTTTGTCGATGTCCCAATATTTATGGACCTGACTGTATCCCTGTTATCTACATCTTCTGGCAACAATGGTTGCGCATCACTCATTTCTTCCAACTGATGTGTAAATAACTCCTCTGACAGATCAAGTGAAGCGGCTGTGGTGCTAGTGTTGGTGGTGGCGGCGGGCGGGCGAGTGGTAACTTGAGAGGTGCCCGAAGCTGAGCTGGAGGAGGATGGTGCGTCAAGGTTCCGAGCGGAAGCTGTAGAAGATTGGGTGTCCTGTGTAAGCCAGTCAACTATGTCCTCAATATATTTTGAGTTCAGGGTACGTGGCCTCTGAACACTGGGCATTATTCTAGGGCCAAAGGAAATCACAGCACCACGACCACGACGGCCCCTGCGGGTTGACCTGCCTCTGCCTGTCATTTTTTTTTTATTAGTGGTACTATGCGTGCAAGGTACTGTGCCACCCTATAAGAGTGGTGGGCAGTGGGCACAGTACAGTCTGTGGGCCTGACACACACTGGCAGGCAACTGCAATTATATTACAGAGGAAAAATTTAATGACTTTTTTATCTGCAAGGTGCTGTGCCACCCTATATGAGTGGTGGGCAGTGGGCACAGTACAGTCTGTGGGCCTGACACTCACTGGCAGGCAACTGCAATTATATTACAGGGGAAAAATGTATTTACTTTTTTATCTGCAAGATGCTGTGCCACCCTATATGAGTGGTGGGCAGTGGGCACTGTACAGTCTGTGGGCCTGACACTCACTGGCAGGCAACTGCAATTATATTACAGAGGAAAAATTAAATGACTTTTTTATCTGCAAGGTGCTGTGCCACCCTATATGAGTGGTGGGCAGTGGGCACAGTACAGTCTGTGGGCCTGACACTCACTGGCAGGCAACTGCAATTATATTACAGAGGAAAAATTAAATGACTTTTTTATCTGCAAGGTGCTGTGCCACCTTATATGAGTGGTGGGCAGTGGGCACAGTACAGTCTGTGGGCCTGACACTCACTGGCAGGCAACTGCAATTATATTACAGAGGAAAAATTAAATGACTTTTTTATCTGCAAGGTGCTGTGCCACCCTATATGAGTGGTGGGCAGTGGGCACAGTACAGTCTGTGGGCCTGACACTCACTGGCAGGCAACTGCAATGGTGGGCACTGGCAGTGGGCACAGTACAGTCTGTGGGCCTTACACTCACTGGCAGGCAACTGCAATTATATTACAGAGGAAAAATTAAATGACTTTTTTATCTGCAAGGTGCTGTGCCACCCTATATGAGTGGTGGGCAGTGGGCACAGTACAGTCTGTGGGCCTGACACTCACTGGCAGGCAACTGAAATTATATTACAGAGGAAAAATTTAATGACTTTTTTATCTGCAAGGTGCTGTGCCACCCTATATGAGTGGTGGGCAGTGGGCACAGTACAGTCTGTGGGCCTGACACTCACTGGCAGGCAACTGCAATGGTGGGCACTGGCAGTGGGCACAGTACAGTCTGTGGGCCTGACACACACTGGCAGGCAACTGCAATTATATTAAAGGGTAAAAATTAAATGACTTTTTTATCTGCAAGGTACTGTGCCACCCGATATGAGTGGTGGGCACTGGCAGTGGGCACAGTACAGTCTGTGGGCCTGACACAAACTGGGAGGCAACTGCAATTATATTAAAGGGTAAAAATTAAATGACTTTTTTATCTGCAAGGTACTGTGCCACCCGATATGAGTGGTGTGCACACAGTACAGTCTGTGGGCCTGTGGCCTCTCACACACGGGCAGGCAACTGCAATATATATATAGAAAAAATAAAATAAAAGCAGACTGATGTACCAGCCCTAAAAAGGGCTTTTTGTGGTGCTGTCAGGACGCTGTCCTTACAGTAGATGAGTCTTTGAGGACTGGAGTGGACACAGAACACTGGCCTAGCTAACGATTTCCCTATTAATTCAGCAGCAGCAGCACTCTCCCTGCTCTAACTAACACTGCAGCTTCAGAATGAATCTAAGGTGGATGCTGTCCTTGCTTTTTGATAGGAGGTGGGAGGGTCTGGGAGGGAGGGTATGCTGATTGGCTGGAATGTGTCTGCTGACTGTGAGGTACAGGGTCAAAATTTGCTCAATGATGACGTATAAGGCTGCGTTCACACGGGCGAGATTTCCGCGCGGGTGCAATGCGGTAGGTGAATGCATTGCACCCGCACTGAATCTGGACCCATTCATTTCAATGGGGCTGTTCAGATGAGCGATGATTTTCACGCATCACTTATGCGTTGCGTGAAAATCGCAGCATGCTCTATATTCTGCGTTTTTCACGCAACGCAGGCCCCATAGAAGTGAATGGGGTTGCGTGAAAATCGCATGCATCCGCAAGCAAGTGCGGATGCGGTGCGATTTTCACGCACGGTTGCTAGGTGACTGTCTATACACTGTATTATTTTCCCTTATAACATGGTTATAAGGGAAAATAATAGCTTTCTGAATACAGAATGCTTAGTAGAAGGTCAATTGAGGGTTAAAAAATAAAAAAAATTAACTCACCTTGTCCTCTTGTTCGCGTAGTTCTCCCGGTCTTTAGTTCTTTAAAAAGATGAACTATGGGCTAAAGGACCTTTGATGACGTAAGATCACATGCTCCAATCACATGGTCCATCACCGCGGTGATGGACCATGTGATTGGAGCATGTGATCTTACGTCATCAAAGGTCCTTTAGCCCATAGTTCATCTTTTGAGAAGTAAAGAAGAGACCGGGACTTACGCGAACAAACGGAGAAGGTGAGTTAATTTTTTTTATTTTTTTTAACCCTCAACTGATCACCTACTATGCATTCTGTTTTCAGAATGCTATTATTTTCCCTTATAACCATGTTATAAGGGAAAATAATAACATCTACACAACACCGAACCCAAACCTGAACTTCTGTGAAGAAGTTCGGGTCTGGGTACCACAGTCGGTTTTTTATCACGCGCGTGCAAAACACATTGCACACGCGCGATAAAAACTGAACAACGGAACGCAATCGCAGTCAAAACTGACTGCAATTGCATTCCTACTCGCGCGGGTTTGCCGCAACACACCGGGACGCATCCGGAACTAATCCGGACACGCTCGTGTGAACCCAGCCTAAGGGGCGGACCGAACATCGCATATGTTCGACCGCCGTGGCGAACGCGAACAAGCGATGTTCGCCGGGAACTGTTCGCCAGATATATGTCAGCCCTAGTCATGATTGAGCATGCTTGGCCAAACACCAGTTCGGCTTGAGCATCGCAATGCTCGGCACATCGCAGTGTTCGGCTGAATACCGTGTGTGCTCGAGCGCCATGCTCGAGTCTCCTCCCCGCACGTTTGTTGGCTGCTACGCCGCCAATAAACATGCAGGTAAGTACTGCCACTCACTGCAATGCCATAGCCATGTTGGTTACTGGCATTACAGTGATTGGCTGGCCTAAACGCGTCATCGGGAGCTATAAAGCACCCGATGACACGTGGTTCGGCCAGTCTTAATCCGGGAGAGCTGTGCTGTAGAAGGGACAGCTGTAGGGAATTGAATTTTATTTTTTGGTTAGGCAGGGTTGGTGTTAGAGACCCAAAATTCCTTTTATGGACTATTGTTGTGTCTGGCAGCAATATATATTTTTAGCGCAACCTGCGCTAAATTGCGTGCGATTAGAGACCCAAAAGTCCTTTTAAGTACTATTGTTGTATCTGGCAGCAATATATATTTTTAGCGCAACCTGCGCTAAATTGCGTGCGATTAGAGACCCAAAAGTCCTTTTAAGGCCTATTGTTGTATCTGGCAGCAATATATATTTTTAGCACAACCTGCGCTAAATAGCTTGCAATTGTTTGGCCACTGCAGACAGTGACATTATCTGCTCTACATCTTCTGTGTAACGTGTGCGCAGCCTAAAAATATCTGTGACATCCAGTGTACTTTTTCCGTAGACGGTGTACGCTGCGGACAGTTACATTACCTGCGCTACATGTCATGTATAATGTGTGCGCATCCTAAAAATATCTGTGACATCCAGTGTACTTTTTCTGTATATGCTGCGGACAGCAACATTATCTGTGCTACATCTCCTGTTTAACGTTTACACATACAAAATATATCTGTGACATCCAGTGTACTTTTTCCATAGACACTGCGGACAGTTACATTTCCTGCGCTACATCTCTCGTATAAAGTTTACGCATCCTAAATATCAGTGACATTCAGTCAAATTTTTTTGCTGCTGGTGGCAGTGACATTACCTGCGCGACATCTCCTGTTTAACGTTTGCGCATTATAAATATCAATGATATTCATTCAAATTTTTTCTCTGCTAGTGGCAGCAAAATTACCTGTGCTACATCTCCTGTATAACATTTGCACATCCCAAATAGCTATGACATTCCCTGTAAAAAAAAATTAGCCGCTGATGACAGCAGCGACATTACCTGTGCTACATCTCCTGTATAACATTTGCACATAAAAAATATCAGTGACATTCAGTCTAATTTCTTCGCTTCTGGTTGCTATGACATTACCTGCGCTACATAAACCTCCAGTTTAATTTATTTGCGCATACACTTACAAAACCTGCGCTACTGTACATGTGACATACTTGCAAGCATATATACCATTTAATATGCAGAAGGCGAGCACAAGAAAAACACTCATCCACGATACCTAGCTTCATGTCCCAGTTTGCAGGGCACCGCAGGACACCACTCTCGAAGTCATACCAGTGCGACCAGGTGGTCGGTTGGATTGCTGTAGATAATGCTTCCAGTCAGTTAAGCTTACCCTGTCTTCCACAAAGTCCAGTCTCAGTAGCCAAGAGTCTGGTCAACAGAATCCTCACCCTGATCCTCCTTCCTCCCACCATGCTGAGTCTTGCCAAAACAAGTGATTCCACACTCGGATATTCCGAGGAGCTCTTTTCATCGCCATTCCTTGATTTGGGCCTCTCGCCAAGCCCGCTTGAAGAGGGACATGAGGAGATCGTGTGCACCGATGCCCAAACTTTTGAGCATCCACAGTCACAAGAAGATGACGGTGGGAAACAGCAATTAGTGTTTCATGAGGTGGATGATGATGATGAGACACAGTTGCCAATAAGTCAACGGCAATTAGTGTCTCAAGAGGTTGATGATGAGGATGAGACACAGTTGTCAATAAGTGAGGTTGTTGTTAGGTCAACAAGTCAGGAGGATGACTAGAGTGAGGAAGTGGAAGAGGAGGTGGTGGACGATGAAATCACTGACCCAACCTTGGAAGGTGGCAAGCCGAGCAAGGACAGCAGTACAGAGGGGGAGGAATCCGCAGCACCGCAACAGGCTGGAAGAGGCAGTGGAGTGGCAAAAGGGAGAAGGCGGGCCACACTAAACATGCCCGCAACTGTTCCCCGGAGCACCCCCTTGCGGAAATCTCCCTTGCCAAGGGCTAGGTGTTCCGGAGTCTGACGCTATTTTGAGGAAAGTGCAGACGATAAAAGAATTGTCATTTGCAACCTGTGCCGTACTAAAATGAGCAGGGGCGTGAACACTAGCAACCTCATTAGCATGATCCGCCACATGGCATCAAAGCACCCTAATAGGTTGGCCGAACGCCTGGGTCCACAATCAGTGTCTGCGGGTCACACCACTGCCTCCTCTTGCCCTGTGTTATGTGCTGGCCATTTCCCTGTCCAAGACGCAGGCCCGGATGCCTCCCGCCCTGCACCTGGACCTTTGCAAGCACCATCAGCTAGCACATCCACTTCTGTGTCCCAGCGCAGCGTACAGATGTCCATAACCCAGGTCTTTGAACAAAAGCACAAATACCCACCCACCCACAGGCCATAGCACTAAATGCACATCTTTCCAAGTGCTTGTGGACAGGGATGCTATATTTCCCTGACAGCACACTGGGTGAACATTGTGGAGGTGGGAGCAAGTCATACCCTGGGATGGCACAGGTGCTACCGATGCCAAAGATTGCGGGCCCTACTTCCATCAGGATTTCCGCCACCACCTACATTAGTGGCTGAAACCCCCCCTTCTCCTCCTCCACCTCCTCCTCCACTTCCACCTCTGAATTATCATCTTGCAGCACCAGTGAGCTATCAGTCAGTAGCTGGAAGCAGTGTAGCACTGCAGTGGGGAAGCTGCAACAGGCCTTGCTTAGACTAATATGTTTAGATGACAAACAGCACACCGCCACAGAGCTGTGGCAGGGTATAAGGGATCAGACTGAGCTGTGGCTCTCGCCACTCAACCTAGAACCAGGCATGGTTGTGTCTGATAATGGCGGTAACTTGGTGGCGGCTTTGGAGCTTGACAAGCTCACACACATACCATGCCTTGCCGACGTGTTCAACTTAGTGGTTTAGCGGTTTTTCAAAACCTACCCCAATTTGCCTTAGCTACTAATGAAGGTGCGCCGCGTGTGTGCCCATTTCTGAAAGTCATCGACAGCTTCCGCCGGTCCGGCAGCGCTGCCGCAGCGTTTGCAATTGCCAGCTCACCAACTGTTGTGCGACATGAGCACGCGCTGGAACTCCACGTTCCACATGTTGGCCAGGCTTTCTGAACAGCAGAGGGCAGTAGTGGAATACCAGCTGCAACATGGTCATCGCCTTTCCAGTCAGCTTTTGCTCTTCACAAGCGACGAGTGGGCATGGATGTCTGACCTCTGTGAGGTTTTACGCAACTTTGAGGAATCAACACAGATGGTGAGCGGCGATGCCGCTATTATCAGCGTAACCATCCCACTTCTGTATCTACTGAAACGCTTGCTGCTCACAATGAAGGAGGACACTTTGCATGTGGAAGAGGTAGAAATGGTGGAAGAAATTACACACTGTGATAGCCAGACCACCCTCCATCTTCTCAGCGCGAATTGGATGATGAGGAGGAGGAGGAGCAGGAGACGGTTGCCTCCGCTACAGAGGGTAGTACCCACAGCAGGTTTATTCCATCTGTTCAGCATGGATGGGCCGAAAAGGAGGAAGAGGTTGAGGAGATTGAGAGTCATCCTCCTGATGAGGACAGAGAAGTCTTGTCTGTTGGGACTCACATGGCTGACTTATGTTATGCTGCCTTTCCCGAGACCCTCGCATTATATGCATTTTGGCACTGATTACTGGTTGTTCACCCTTCTCGACCACGATATAAAGAGAACTTCTCATCTCTCATTCCTGTGGTGGAGAGGACGAGCAAAATGGTCAAATACCAGAAGGTCCTTGTGGAAAAATTGCTCCAAAAAGTTCCAGCTATCAATGCTGGCAGCAGAGTACGTAGTTCCTTGGGCAACCGAGGAGAGGAGACGAGGGGAACACACAGCAGTTCCAACAGAGGCAAGGCAACACTCTCCAAGGCTTGGGAAGGTTTCATTACACCCCGCCAGCACCCTCACCCTGATGCGCGGCCTAGTGTCACAAGGAGAGAAAAGTTTTGGAAGATGGTGAAGGAGCACGTAGCAGACCGTGTCAGCGTCCTCAATGATCCCTCTGTGCCTTACAACTATTGGGTGTCCAAGCTGGACACGTGGCACGAACTGGCGCTCTACGCCTTGGAGGTGCTGGCCTGCCCTGCTGCCAGCGTTTTGTCCGAGAGGGTATTTAGTGCTGCTGGGGGCATAATAACTGATAAGCGCATCCGACTGTCAACTGAAAATGCTGACAGGTTGACTCTTTTCAAAATGAACAAGGCCTGGATTGCCCCTGACTTCTCAACTCCACCAGAGGAAAGCGGCTGAACATAAAGATACTTTAAATGTGGCTTTTATTTCCATGCACCCCTTCCACCACAAAAAAGGGTATATGGTTTAATCTTCCTTTTTATCGTTCTCCTCCTCCATCATATCAACATGCTTATTAGGCTGCCTTCGCTCCTAATGTTTTATAAGGTCAGCTCAGCAGCAGGCCCTCAACCATAATTTTTTCAATGGTCAGCTCAGCAGCAGGCCCTCAACCTTGATTTTTTTCCATGGTCATATCAGCAGCAGGCCCTCGCCACTAATGTTTTAGAGAGTCATCTCACCAGCAGACCCTCAACCATAATTTTTTCAATGGTCAGCTCAGCAGCAGGCCCTCACCCCTAATGTTTTAGATGGCCAGGTCAGCAGCAGACCCTCACCCCTAATTTTTTAGATGGTCAGATCAGCAGCAGGCCCTTGCCCCTAATGTTTTAGAGGGTCACCAGTAGGCCTTTGCTCCTAATGTTTTTGAGGATCACCAGCAGGCCATCAATCATACATTTTAAAAGGATGTGTATGATGCCCTCCTTTATGTGATATACAGGTTGTATCGGAGTGCCTTTTCCTTGTAATTTTTGGCAGCACTTGCACTTTATATACAAGTAAATATACAGAAAATAATGTTTCCTAACAATTTTTTCTCTAAAATCTATTTTATCTTTGGTTTTGTGCGTATTATTGTCAGTCTGTAAAACTCAAACTACTCGGACAACATCGTTCCCAGCAGCGACCTGGGAGTCCAAGATGCATCCAGACATCCTCCCCATGCTGCTCCCGAACCATTACAGTGGTGTTTCCATCAATTTCTGACCTTTTCATGTGAACCAGACACCCTCCCCTCTTCAGAGCAGGGGTGCCTTGTTTAATGCTCGGGTTCTCCTATTGACTTCCATTGTGCTAGGGTGCTCGGTAGAGCACCCGAGCATCCTGAGGTGCTCTACTTGAGCACCCAAGCACTTTGGTGCTCGATCAACACTAGTCAGCCCACATCTTTCAGCTGAGGATTCCATATGAGCCCCAATCATATGGCCTCCCACCATATGTTAGCATTTATCATCTAGAGGTCAATATTTGAGGACTTCTTTTTGTCTTTTTTACATTTCTGTTTCTATCAATACACTTTCATCTTTTTTGTCCCCTGAGGTACCAGCGTTCCATGCTGGGGAAAAGCTGCGTCGGGACGCATTGGGACGCATTGATTGTTTTTGATGTTGACTTATCTATTTTTCATCTCTGAGACAAAGACTTGCATAGTTAGAGCACCAATAGGCATCAGAAAGGGCTTAGCTACTGAGAGATAGGGTTGCCCCTTTCGGGGCAGGTGCTCTGCCTGTAGGCAGGGATAGATAAGGGACTTAATAGGGACAGTGAGGTTTTTTTGTCCCATGAGGCCTACGCCATTGATCTTACACTCCATGATACATGAATCTTGAAACCGTGAGTAAGAAGGACATTAACCTGTCCCACCAAAGGAACCCTTCGTATTTTGTCTAACCGAGACTTATGTATATATGATGACAATTCATTTCTGGATTATTATTTCATTTAGATTTTGGGGTTTTCTTTGTGGTTTTAAAGAAATCTATTAAAAGCTATATTTAAATAAGGGAAGGTCTTTTCTCCAATTAGTTATATTTACACTTCCTGCAAGACTAATCTTTTCTGTAGAAAGTATTGGTGTATATATTGAAGTTTAAATATCTAAAGGACAGAGCATACAAACAATACAGTTATCAAAAGGTAAAAATACAATGACATACAAATACAATTCAACTGATAGCTGTTTGAAAATAAAAAGTATAAAAGAAACAGAACTTAATATGTTATGAGACAGTAGAAGTCCGGTTGCCTGTGGGTAGCAGGAAAGTTGGCCAAATCATCAAATGAGTTGTTCCCCAAAGAAATGACAACTTGCTACAGTAACAAATGCACATTAAAAAGGTCTGCAGATTCTCCCACTAGCCCCGTGCCTCAAATGTCAGGGACAGGCTAGTGTGTATGTTAATAGCCTTTTACGACCAAGTTTTATGAGGTCAGTGCTTGACTCAGAATCTGTCCACTAAGATATATTTTGTTGTGGACATCATAAGAACTTCATACCAATTTCATCCAACCCATCATAATGTTTTGCATATGTGCATATCAAACATGGAGGGGCAGACTTGGGGCCATTGTTAGACCTCATGGCTGCCATATCAATCATTTCCTTCTCCTCGCAGTTGCATAATGGGGGGTGATGGAGCAACTGAACGGGGCTCCCTCACTCTGTTTACCACTTAGATGCCATAGTTGCTATTGACTGCAGTATCTAAGGGGTTACTCTCCTATCCTGGCCATTGCAGCAGGAGTCTGGCTGCTGTACATAGCAGCCATATTTACAATGTTTAGTCACACTAAGCCACCAAACAGCACAGTGTTTACTTAAAGGTATATTCTTATCTCAGACTTAAACAAATAGCTTATTATCACATATGGATATTCCTCATGCAGGAGTTCGCTATGTGTACTTTAAGAGTAACTGCTGGTTCAGTTTTTTTTTCCCCATGAGTCAATAGCACAAGTGAAAATAAGAAACTTTGTAGTATATCTTATCAGAGAAAAATGTGTCTTTCTCCAGTTATAAGGCTCCTGCTTCTATCCCCCCAACTCTTACTGCTCATAGCTGTCTTCAGCGAAGACAAGCTAGCAGCTCACTGAAGGATCAAATTACACCTGCAAACTATAGAAGTCCATAGAGGAGAGGACCAGACCTTGAGATCAAATTACATCTGCAACTCATAGAAGTCCATAGAGGAGAGGACCAGACCTTGAGATGAAGTTCAATGGCAGCTTTACTTTGCATAAACGTTCTCCAAAACGGTTCCAGCAGGCTTTAGCATGAAACTGGCAGGCAAACTCAACTCTGCTATATCTTTTTTGCTCTCTGACTCTGCTGTACTGACAGGCTGGCTGTATAACTCAGCTTCTTTCGTATGCTGCACTTCACTTTGTAGTCTGATTCTTGGTTATGCCAGGGAACTTTCCTCCTGAGGCTTTAAGCTTTGGCCTCCATGGCCAGCAGAGCTTAGGGTGCTCTGACCGGTGTAAGCACATCCAGCAGAGACTTGCCCCTGCACACCTTTCCCCTAGCTGGGGGTAAGCTAGACTGACTAGAACTTCTGCCCCACCCTTCCTGCAGGAAGTAGGACTCGCCCACTTCTCTCCAGAGGGGGGTTAGAACGGAATGGTAAGTTCCATTCTATATAAGTTTAGCTATGCCAGATTTGCTGCCACCAGCACATTATGGAGGACCTGGAATAAATACACAAGATGACATTAGGTTAGACCAATAAAGACAGTAGCAGGGTGCAGAAGTGGTAGCACCACTCTGGGGTGTTACACATCCATGATTCTTATTTAAACTGCTCTGTACTGCTGTATAATACTGTCCATTACTGCTGCTGCTTCTGGGGGTGTGCCTACAGAGAGATATGGAGCAAAATTTCCTGTTTTATCTATGTGCAGTGAATGAGAGACATTAAACCAGCTAGTCCCCACCCACTAGTTCAGGTACAACTGAGAATTATAGAGCCTGAAGAGAGGAAAATTGCTAAAATGGCAGAACAGAAGTCATATAATCAGGAATAGTGTTACACCCCATGAACACACACATGGCTGCTTGTTCTAAAATGTCATCTGAAACAACGCTGCTCTGACAGGTAGGTAAAAGTTGAGGGGCATTTTGTACTGCCATACATAAGGGGGCATTTTTCTTGTACTGGCGCACATTATAGGGGGCACTATATGGACATTGGCTCTACTGGGCGTACTAAAAGGGGGTATTTTTGTGCTGGCACATGTTATAGGAGGAATTTTTGTACTAGGACACAGAAGGGGGCATTTTTCTACTAGCACACATTATAAGGGACATTTTTTCTACTGGCACACACTATGAGAGGTATTTTATTACTACCAGGGGACTAAGGGGAATATGATTACTAGTGTGGGCACTATAGGGGCATTATTATTTCTGGGGCACAATAGGGTTATGATTACTACTGGGGACACTGTTAACACTAAGTGCACTCTGGAAGAGAATTATTGCTATTTGTGGGACTTTTGGGAGCACTATTACTGTGGGGGGTACACTGACACAGTATCAGCTTACTACAATTATTTTTGGGGGACACTATGTTTACGACACTATTAATGTCATAACTACTTGCTGGACGCAGCTATTCCTTAGGGCACTATGTAGCAATAATTATTGAAGGGGTACTATACTGTATGTTTGGTACTAGTATATTCAGGGGGTTATCTGAAACATCTGATACATGAGAGGAGACATCACTGGATGTAAAAGGTATGTAGTGATTAGAGATGAGCGAATCGAATCCCATGAAGTGGAATTCAATCCAAATTTCAGGATAAATTTGATTCGCTTCGAAGCCGAATTTGCTTGTGCTTTGTGGCAGCGAATCAATTTAACTTGAAATAGTGTAAAAAACAAAAAAATTCATACTTACCTCCTCCATTTGCTCGTGACGGGCCGCCAGCCGGCATCTTGATTGAAGATCCTGGCTGAAATCTAATGTGTGGTGACGTATTAATTTACCACGCTGGCCGGCGTGATGACGTAATCTCACTCCGCGCGAGATTTCGCTCCAGATCTTCAAGCAAGATGGCGGCCGGCCCCTCACGAGCAAATGGAGGCGGTAAGTTTAATTCAAATTTTTTTAATGTTAATTTCACACTGTTTTTACACTCAGATGCCGCGATCATGCATGAACGCGGCATCTGAGGGGTACAATGACTGGGCGCTATCGCAGCTCCATATCATTGGACCCGCTACTTAAAAAAAAAAGTGCTTTGTGACAAAGCTAATTTTTTGGTCAAATTTTGAAAATCAGCCGAATCAAACTTTTCATAAATTTGCTCATCTCTAGTACTGATGTATGTAATGTTTTCCAAGTATGTCTTTAACTGTAGGGCTGGAGGAAAGGGTTTAGGTTGAGAAAGTGGCATGGAGTGGCAGCGCCATTTAAATTTTCACCTTAGACAGCAGAAAGGCCAGGTACACCCCTGAGTGCAGTAGTTGATTATAACAACCAATTAGATATCAGATCTCATTTTCCAAAGACTTTTTGGAAAATAAAAGAAATTGCTCCACCACAAGTCATTCTTATACATCTCTCCATTGGAAATAACAGTAGCAGTTAACTAGGGAATTATGAAGCATGATGGTGCAAAGTTAAATTTACAGAAATAGATATGTAATACTAACAAGAGCTGAGTCATTTCATGCATAATCCTGGAAGGGCTGAGTATTCACTCCACAGTACCATCGGGTGTCCAGTCATCATCTTAACCTCCTGCAAACTGGAAATACTGCAAAGGTAAGCTGTATTTTGTAAACTGTATTCGCTCTAATCATATGAACAGACCCTGCTGATATGCTAGGACTGGATATGTCTTAGATGTTCGTAGCTTGCACTACAAAATAAGAAACCGGTGGATCACTGTAATCCTGCAGACATTACCAGCCATACCAAATATTATATAATAGCGGTGTGCTATTAAAGTAATCACATCTAATTTTCCTGATTTGATTGTAACATAAAAAGAAAAGGTCAAACGTTTATACCTAGGGCAAATATTAAATACATTAAAAACAGACAGATATGTGAGGTCTCAAGTCCAAAACATTATTCTTATGAGAAGCAAATAAATAAACTTGTTTCACCCGGTTAAAGGGGTTCTGCAGTTCTTTTAAACTGATGATCTGCAGTTTTTTTTAAACGCAATTCCTCCAAAGTTTTACGGGTTTGTCCCTACGGTGTTCCCTTTGTGGCAAAACTGACCTGTGCTGCTCATTCTCTGGGTCGGTACGATTACAACGATACCACATATGTATACGTTGTATGTGCCTAAATACTGAAACAAAAAAATTAAAACTTTGAAAATTTTTTTTTTTTTTTTAAATCACCATATTCTGATTCTCAGAACTTTGTTATAGTTTTGTCTACTGAGCAGTGTGGGGCTCATTTTTTGCAGGACGATCTGTAGTATTTATATATACCATTGTGACTTTTTGACCACATTTATTACATTTTTTGGGGTAACAGAAGCAATGAAAAAATTGCGAATTTTGATACTTTTTTCCGTTACGCCATTCACCGTATTAGAAAACTATTTTTATATCTTAATAGTATGGGTGTTTTTGGACGTGGTGATGCCCATGAAGTTTATATTTTTTTTATTATTGATGTATTTATTTTATTATTCTAAGGAAAGGGGGGATGAATAAAATTTTTATCTTTTTTACATTTTATATATTTTTTTAACTTTTTTTTGTGTTTTTCTAGCCAGTTTAGGAAGGTACAATGTTTAGCACTTTTTATACATTATTTCTATACACCCATAATGTATGTATAAACATGAAAGAGTCTTTATTAAATATACATTACTTGTGACATGTATAAAAATATACTTTATGAAAACAGCGGCAAGGAAGGGGGAAACCTTCAGTGAGGAAAAAACAACCCTAGAGAAGGCTGAAGGGTCAACACACAAGGGTATATAGATTGCAGAGAGAAGCCACACATAAGCAAGCCAGTAAGACGAAAGAAGCCAGCAGACATGAAAATCCGAAAGTAAGGCATAAACAAACCTATGTGTGGAAATGAAAAGCAATAACTACCCAAGAATGCGTGTGGAACCCTCAGCCGCCTCCTCCCGACGTTGTTTCGCCAGTGACACCTGGCTTCTTCCGGGGATAAGAAACAATTGCACAAACTCCTCTTTTTATAGCGTCTTCCCATAATGAAATAAAGTAAAATTGGTACCAGATGTGTCCTGGAACGATGCTTTCCAATCAGGCATCGCATATCAGATCATGTGATTAAGAGGAGGGCCGAGCAAGCAGAAAGGTATAGGACCTGACGTTGGGCAGCGATGACGCACTGATCACAAGGGGTACATGTGACCAATATGTCAGTCCGACGTCACCCAGGTCCTTAAAGCATTATGAGTACCGGAGCATCATAGTTATAAAAATTTGTTTTTAAAAGAAAAAAGGCTACATGAACATCACATCATTCATAAAGGGGTAGCGGAACAATTAGGGATACAGACAGTAAATACACATATGTAAATGTTATATACACATATGACCGCGAATTCCAGACCATTATAAAATAGCACACTGACTAATAAAGTTGCAGACACATAGAGCACCCATAATCAGCGTTTAAACGCCACATCACATCACCTGATCCTAGAGAAGAGGGCAAAAAAGGCCACTAATAAATAATTGATTATTATTATAGTGCAAGAGAGGTGAAAGATATGAATAGGGTGCACCGTGAAGAAAGAAAGAAGGAAATGAAAGGGGAAGAAAAAACTTTTACCCTGTACAGTAGAAAAAAGTATACATATTATCTGCCAGTATCATCCTGTATATAGCACACGTATAGAGCATATGTAAGTTACAATGTATAGTCTAACAAATTCAAAAGCATAATCGATACAAAAATACTTAAACCTATAACACACTCTGTGCAAACAATGCAAAAACATTTCATATATTTATAATTGTGCAAGTTAATTATAAATATTGATGAATAAATCATTTACATACAGTGACATATCAATATATAGTGTTAAAAACAAGTTGCTCATATATTGTATTCTAAAAAAAGTGTAACCGTTGAAAATGATGTGTGCTTTATTACTATATCCTATGGGAATGGTCCAACCCTTTTGGGATAATGTCTTCAAAATATACAAAAAGATAATAAAGAAATCAGTTGAAAACACCCCTCAGATAGTGCTCCTCTCCATCCTGCTAGGCTCCATTGCA